>NC_036246.1:34118486-34147364 GCF_002742605.1 Olea europaea var. sylvestris | reverse complement strand
TATTCTCTCGTAATGAACACAATTATTTTTAGACTTTTAATTAGTTTGACTATGTCACAAAAGTTCGATATGTGCTTTATGGATGTAGTAACTGTCTATTTGTATGGTTCTTTTGATAGTGACATATATATGAAAATCCTCGAAAGACTTAAAGTACCAGTAACAAATGATACATGCCCGAAAATCATGTTCTCAATTAAATTATAAAGATTATTATATGGATTGAAACAATCTGGATGCATGTGATATAATCGCCTTAGCGAATATTTGTTGAATGAGGGTTATAAAAATGACGATATCCACATATATGTTTTCATAAAGAAAACAAATATTGTATTTGTAATTGTGACATTTCTGTTGATGAATTAAATTTGAATTCTTAAAGAGCTCAATTTGAGATGAAAATTTTGAGAAAAATCAAAAAAAATTTTGACTGTAGATTGAAGACTTTCTAGAAGGATTATTTGTTCATCAATCTACATATACGAAATAGTTTTAAAACGTTTTTATACGGATGATGTACATCCGTTGACATCAGCTATATTTGTCGATCGCATGATGTGATAATTGATCCATTTTGTCCACTTGAAAATGAAGAAAATATTTTTAATTCTGAAGTATCATATCTTAGTATAATTGGAGCATTAATTTATATTGCAAACTGCACTTGATCCGATATAATTTTTCTGTAAATCTCCTTACAAGATATAGTTCTAAACCAACTCAAAAATATAAAAATGGTATTAAACACATTTTTCGTTACCTAAAGAGATACCGTCGATTTGAAATTATTTTATTATCAAAAGTCAGGATCTGCTTCAGTAGGATATACAGGTATATAATATCTTTTTGACTCATATAAATTTAAATCACAAATAGAATATGTGTTTACATGTGGAGGAATAGTTATATCATGGAAATCTGTGAAGTAATCGTTAACAACAACATTCTCAAATCATTCTAAAATTATTGCAATTCATGAAGTAAGCCGAAATATGTATTGTTGAGGATCATGACCCATCGTATCCAAACATCACGCGGGTTAACTTCAACAAAAGATAGTACAACGATCTTATATGAAGACAATGCAACTTCTATTGTACAACTCAAATGCGGTTATATCAAAAGTGCAAGATGAATCATATTTCTCCAAAATTCTTTCGTTCATGAGTTTCAAAAGAATGCGACATTTATGTTCAATAAATTTGCTCAAGTGATAATTTGGCTAATTTATTTACAAAAGTACTGCCAACATCTACATTCAAGAAATTGATTCATGATATTTGAATGTGTCGACTAAAAAATTTTCAGTGATTAACATCATGGGGAGTAGCTGTATCTTTTTCCTCTGCTTAGGTTTTATCCCACTGGATTTTCTTAGTAAGGTTTTAATAAAGCAACATTTATTTTTAATACTAAAAAAGAGTATTTTTTTTGTCCTATTGGATTTTTATTAAACAAAATTTTAACGAGGTAGATGTTTTGTGATTTTTATCAAACAAAATAACTGTACTCTTTTCTATTTTTCTCTATTTTCATAACAGTAGCAAATTATTTCTAAATGACATATTATCGAATTAATTGATCACAACTTTATTCTCGTCGCCGTCGTCGACTCCATAATATCACCACCACTACCAATAACAACACCTAAACCTAATTTCTTTCAAGAGCGTCATTGACCACTGCTGCGAATAACAAAGTGACAATATTGTGAAACTTCGGGGAAGAAAGAGGGAGAGCGCAACGCATAGAGAGAAGACAGAGAAAGAAGAATGAGGAAAGATTTAGGGTTTGCAAATGAAATTTGATGAGATTGATGGATCGAGTAGGGTTAGTATATAGATTAATTTAATTTTATAAAATTATTATTAATATTAAAATGTGAAATTATCACCTAACTTTAGTATAAACAAACCTTTAACTCGATTCTTGAAATTGAAACTTAAAAAATATGCCTCCATGTAGTTTGCACTTATTATTATCATTAGTGTTTTTTGGGGTGGCATGATTTCATTTAACTTGGGATGTTTTATGATTAAAAAAGTGGGGTTAATGTTAGAATTCGATTATTGGATTATTTCACATTTTTTGCAATATCGTGTAGTTGATTTTTGGGGAATATAATAATTAATAACTTTGGAATGATCTCAAAACAATCTATGCCTAAATCACGGAAGAATAAAGAACGTGTTTGGTTAAGTTAAAAGGTTTATAATATTAAGTAAATCAATATGTTAGTTTAAAATAAATAAATATTTTACTGATACAATTAGAATCAATAAATTAATTATTGCTAATAAATGTTACTTATGTTGGTGGGATATCTTCAATAACTGGGACGAATGAGAAGATGAATGTTGGAGATGATAAAAAGAATTCACGTTATTAAGTGCATATTTGGTTGATGATTATCATAATCAGTTGTAGATCAAATATACATTTTATTTATACCATTCGTAGAATACACAATTATACTTTACACTTTACTATAATTTATTTAGGAATTTCAACATATCCAATTCTTCGTTTATTTACGTGTATTTTCAGTAGTTAGACAGAAATATCAACATATATAATTTAAAAGTTCATAAAAAGGAAGTAGAAGAATCATTTTCTGTAAATAGCCTCTAAGATGGGCATTTGGTTTCTATTCTCAATTTTTGGGGAATTTTAAATAAAAAAATGTAAAGCTTGTATTTTTGCAATAAACTATACTTTTTGGGTTTTTTAGGAATTTAAGGCAAGCCTATATGTTATGTCAAATCCCAATTTCCAATTTTATATGGATCAATCTACAATATTCTCTTATATATGTGTATATCAATTTCCTATATTGTATGGAATTGACAGCACCCAATTCAGGTCTAAAGTATCTAATTGCACAAATATTTGAAGCTCATAAAAAAGAATTTGGCCCATTTCCAAATAATTAAACAAAGAATTTGCAGTAGGCACCATTATGTTATTAAACATAAAAAAAATTAAAAAAATGAAACTTAAATAAATTATAATCCCAACCTTAATGCAAGGAGCAGTGTTTAATATAAAAGTGAGGAAGCAGGTACGTGTTTGGCATTGAAAAAGAAAAAAGAAAAAGAAAAAGGGAAAAGCATGCCCAATTTATAAGGAGGTAAAAACTAAAAACCTTGACTACAAAACATAAATATGGTTAATTAGGTATGGTTTGTATAAGTCAACTATTGGGTCCCTAAATTTATTTCTATTAACTTATTTAAGACTTAAATTGGTCACATTGGTTTATTTTAATTAATTTTCATTATTTTGTCCAATTTTAATATTTGAACTAAGTTACTAAGAAATATAATCATTAAAGAAGAAATTATTCTAACTCCATATCTATGTACAAATTCAAAAATAAGACTACACATAATAGGATAAATATATTGTATAATTTAATTTATACTTACTAAAACCATGAACACATAAAGCTTAAATTAGTGGGTAAGTCAATTGTCCAGGAATCCAATGCATATTTCACTGAAAACTATAGTAGTCGAGGTAAAAATAATTATATTAAATTAAGCATTAAATATAACATTAATACAATTAATCTAGATAGATCCATCTAGATATGACCCAATCAACACTCAAGCTAGACTGCGAAAACAGCAATTCTCCTTGTACAGAGTAATTGCTGCTAGAATTTTTCCAGATGGTAGTATTTGTTTGGTCTTTTTTTTTTTTTAATATTGTCATTGTCCAATGAAAAATTGTCAAGTGTGTTCTATAGTAATTCTAACGGCATTTTTTCAGTACACATTGCACTAGACTGTCTTGAAAATTCACGAAATTAAGAAAGTCACTCATTAAGTTTATATTCATTTTCTCAACACCTTTATTTTATTATTTTTTTGGAGTTTTGTTGATTGTATGATTGTATCATCATCTTTTCTGGATTTTTCCACGCTCTCCAGCCTCCACCATAGGAATATAAGAAGATAGATCATTTTGTTCATCAAAATTATTCATTCTGAAAATGCTGCTTAGTCTGGAGATGACTGCTTAGTCTGGAGATGACGACCCCATTCTTCAACGGAAATATCATCTTTATGGTGTTTTTTCTTCTTGCTTTTTTCCAAATGGATGGAAGTTTATCAATTACCAATTATGATACAGTATCTTCATGCATATTCATATTATAAATTATATATGTAGCAGAAACTGATTGTAAGTACAATCAATTTCACATAATCGTTCTACTATCTTTTGAGTTTCTGATAGTAAAAACTTGCTCGGTTCTGTCCTATTGACAAAATTCAATGCTGGATCATCAAACATTACTGAGCTACAACAAAAGTAAAATATTATCCATTCTGTGTAATATAGTTGGCGCATCCCCGCATCCAACTCTTGGAGTGTTAGCTATATGTAACACTAACGAATTAAGTAAAAAATATGAAAAAGACTAGAGAAAATGGACTTTCGGAGTCTGTGACTTGAACTATTGATTGGTTCAACATGAAAATAATTTAGAAGCCAATAACTTCTTACTTTTAGCATCTTTAGACATATATTTAGCTTCTTAAGCATCTAAATGATCTTCTTGGTGGTGTGCTTGTCATGGTATTGATTGAACAAGGCATCCAAATCTCCTCAGCTACTATGCACAGTTGATGTTTTCAGGGGTGAAGCCAGGAAATTTTTTCATTGCAGACGATATACCAAAACACTACCACTCTTATAATTTAAGGCATGTCGTATCATACATTCAAATTCACAAATTCGTTAACAATTAGGGGTGGACACAAATTCAGTAACTAACATCTAAATCGAACCACAACTACAACATAATTAAAGTTATGAACTCCAAAGAGGTAAAGCTTCTTTCCATTAATTTAGCATATTTAATAACTTACATAATATCATAAATACTGCAACAACACTCAGTTAAAAATCTGCAATAGATGTCAACAATTGAACTTTCTAGAAGTTATTTGCATTTTCCAAAAAAATAAATAAATTGCATATCCAAAATTGGAATATAATATATCACAAGGAAATAAAACTCTGAACCACACCATCAAATCCCTTCATAGTTTATCTCACAAAACAGTCCAAACCCACATATTCATATCATATAGATGAAATTACAAAAATTATATGGTTATTACTTGCTTCAATTGACGTCCACGGCTTCATTGACACCCACGGCTTCATTGTTCCAATTTCTTGAATTTAAGTGTTTTGGTGGAAATTGTGGGTTTCAAGTTTGGCCCATTCCAATTTTTTTAAGGGAAAAAATCATATGTAAGGCGTATGGTTTACACCAATTCACAAAACAGGTGCAATATTTAAAAATTCAAAATTCAAGTTTCTGTATAATTAATTGAAAATATTTATTAATTAAATATAAAAAAGTCACAGTTACACGATTAATGGTTACAGATTCACAATTTGGGTTATAAATTTAGTTACTAGTCACATATCTTCAAATCAATTGGTCACGAATTTTTTCAAGGTCACAAATTAAAAATTTTATAGGTTACAGATTATTTTGATGTCACAAATTAAAATGTTTATAATCACAGGTTATCAAATTTTAAGGTCACAGACCAAATCGTTGACGTCATGATTATTTTTTGGTCACGGATTATCAATAATACTACACAATACAGTTGTCAACACTACCACCTGTATCCTACCTAGATCCACCGCAACGCACCACCCGTCAAATCCAACCACCACTCCAACAACCCAAAAAAAAAATCCAACCAAAACCAATATCACGCTGCCACCGCCAAATCCACCACCACCTGTACCAACTATGTTAACAACCCGACACCACCATCACCATTTCAACAGCATAAAAAATCCAACAGAGTAGCTGCAGTGGCGTTGCAAGAAAAATCGAACTAAGAGCCCCTCCAACCATCATTGTGCGATCTGAGCGCACTACAACAACGTTGAGAAAGAAGCCATGTGCAGCAACTTCATTGTCGATCTGTGCAGAGCCACCACCTCCGATCTGTGCAAAGCCCACGCAACGACGATGCACGGCTTCTTCGCACCTATCTTCGTTGACAGCGCTTTCCGAGGGGTGTGGAAAAGAGAACGGAGATAAGAAGGGAGATGTACTCATAGGCGTGCTGTGTGTGGCAATCTCCGGCAGTGGGCGGCGGTGCTGAAGTTGTGGTCAAGTGGAGAGAGTGAGGAGAGAAATTGAGATAAATGAATTTGAATTTTAGGGTTTAGACTGGGATGGGATAGGGTTGATATATTTTATATTAATATTATTAGTTAAATTAATACCTGAATTGTGAATAGAAAACTTTCCCACCTGATTTTTGCACTATGATCTTGAAATGTTTGGAATTTTGTAATTTCTACTTTTTTTAAACCTTAAGTGGACTAAGGGCATATATTCTTAAATGGGATGGCCCAAATTCCAATGCAGGCATCTACCCGCACTGGGCTTTCATTGGGTCTAACCCTAGATGGTTCATTATGTAGCCATCAAATTCGAATTTTAAATTCAAATTTCTTTTCTTTTCTTTTTTTCAAATTCAGATCTGTAAACAGGGAGTGTTTTGAAAACTAAATTTCATCACATTTTACTTTCACCATTCTTTACAATCTCTAATATATTGCTCTCACGTATTTAGTAGTATAGTTATGAAACTATTGTTAGGAATCTACTTAACATGCGCAGCGAAAAATTAAAACAAATTTCAATTCCCACCAGAAATTGTCTTTGTGTTTAGATAGAAACTGTTATAAAAGTGATACCTTTTCACGATCTGCAAACTCCTTTGTCATATCTCAGTTCCAGCAACTTGGATCTGTCTCCCACAGCTGTCCAATTGTCCAGCCTCCAACGGTGATCCACACAGAGAACAAAATTGCAGGATTAGGGATTCCTTCTTGTGCTAGCAAGAAAAATGAAAAATTTCTAGAAATTTGAAAACCTTAATAATATTTATATAAGCCCGAATGGGACTGGTCTGATTCGGCCCAATATTTAATTAACCCCTTTAATTAAATTCGGTCCGTGAACTAATTAATCCAATTAATTAATTCGGACCTATAAATATGTAACCCGATTAATTAATTTATCCAACGCTTGTTAAATTAATTAATTGATAAATCATAATCTTCTAATTCTCTTTTTGTGTGCGACCCATCAGGTTTTCGATCACGATGCCTAACGACGTGAAACATTATTTTGATATAATCAAAATTGATAAATTAAAATACCCTTATAATTTATCACCAATCACACTCACCGTCCCAGATTGACATCTAGAAATGTATCAGGACAATTCATGTGACGAGAAATGTCACGTGATATGACGAAACCAAAGTCGTTCGTTTACCGTAAAACTATAATCCCTTCGTCAATTTGATCTGATCAATTACGAGATATGGAAGTGTGTCAATCTCAATTATCGATCATATCTTTCACTCCACTATTAAGTCAATATAAGTCGTAAACTTATTTTTGACTTATGAGTACACTTTGGCCAAGGATTTTGTTATCGATTTAATTGAATGAAACGCAGATCCTAATCTCTTACTATCTAAGAGTGGCGAATTCTCTATTGGTCATTCACAACCTTCATACGATTCTTGACATACCCGAACGATACCGTATTAGCGGCCCTTGACAGAGCAACATCCAACACCGTCAAAGCATGACCGTCCTTATATAAGGTATTATGATGATCTCAAATCAAAAGGACCAATCCCACTACCGAACGTTAGAGATTAACTACTAACACTTAGATAGTTATCCATCTGAAATCTCTCGGGGGGTCTCCAATATTTTGTTCTATAACAAAACATTCACGTATTCATTTAAGTGTCACTACACTTTAACTTGTGAGATCGGTTACTTATTTCACAAGTAATAAATGCCACAAGTGATGGTCTATCCGTAATAACGATATCCGAATCTCGTTATTACTTACGACCTCGGATGATTTAAGATTCAATCATATGTAATTTGTATCTCACAATCACAACTTCTTGTGATTAACAAATTACGAAAATTCTATTAATTAAATAATAGATCTGTCATTAAATTGCATTAATTTTATATCACAAGTATTTATATTCAAGGTTGATTGGACTTAGGGCATAACACTTACAAACTCCTACTTGCGCTAAATCGAATAACTTATGTATCAAATATCATAAGAGTCTACATGACAATCATATTTATGCTACGACAACTCTTTGGTAGTGGATCTGCAATATTGTCAAATGTGGGAATTCATTCTTCTCTTTATATCATTTCTATGTATTATCTCTCTGGTGAGATTATACCGTCTTAATATATGTTTGGATCATTGATGAGACCTTAGTTCATTCGCTTTCGCGATGACTCTATTGTTATGTGATCAATAATATCAAAAACTATTCCAAGTTCATTTATGAACATCATGATCCATATCGCAACTCTTTGCTACTTCTGAAGTAATCATATATTATGTTTCTACTATTGAACCAATAGTTGCTTCACGTTTGGAACCCTTCCAACATACCGCTTAAGAGTAAATCAGTTTCTCCATAGGAAATCTTCTCAAGATTTCATCTATATAAATTGAGATGAGTTAAGCAATCTTCTAGATCTACCTCTATATATCAAGTTGTTTCTCCCATATCGTTCATGAATAAATTTTTTAACAACCATTATTTCAAAGATTGAAACATGGGGATGTCATTTTCTATAATATTAGGAATACCAAAATGCTCCCACTATCTTCACACAATTCGTCTTCAAATTTGATAAAATCAAACACTTTGACTTTTCCATCAAATCGAAGATTTCATCTCTAAGAGACTTCTCTTAACTTATAGTCACGGTATGCAACTGTTGCAAACAAAACCCGAATGGACTCAAGCAAGGCGACAGGAGAAAGGTTTCACTAAGGTCCACACTTAACTTTTGCTACTAGCCTTGCTTTGTATATATGGATATTTCCATCCATATCGACATTTTCCTTGTAAACTATTTACAAAACTTTATGGGTTTTATTCCATCAGGAGGTTCAACCAAGGTCCAAACCTTGTTTACATAATCCGAGTTCATCTCGAGTTTCATGGCCTCTTGCTGTCTCTTTTAAATCAACACTTGACTTTATTTTGGTGCAACTAGCAGGTTCATTATCCTGGATCAGTAATACCTGATTAGTAATCTTGGATTCGCACCTTCTTCAAGGTCGAATGATCCTACTAGATTTAAATAGAGCTGTCATGTCCTAGAAGTCTCTACTACCTGATCAAAAGTATGTCCCATATCAAATATGAGATCAAACTCAGATTCATCTACTCGGCTAACTATATTTGTGCACTCTTGAACTCTTTCATGTTCTATTTTGCTTCCACTGTCCTCTCCTAGAATAAACATTTTCTCTAAGAAGACGATATGTCGTGAGATCAAGACCTTCTTCATGATAATAGAATTTATATTCAAATATCTGCTTTGAATATCTCACATATATGTATTTATCAGATTTAGTCTTAAACTTATCCGATTTAAAGCGCTTCAAATAAGCGTTATGGCCCAAAACTTTCATATGAGCTAAATTGAGACTATTGTCTTTCCATAACTCGTATGAAATTCTGTTAACCAACTTAAATATGACATATTTTAGTGTGTTGTACATGCAATTAGTGCATGACCCCAAAACGATTTTTGGAGATTTGCATGGCTTGTTATTAATCGCACTATATCTAATAGTTAATGATTTCTCCTTTCAGATATACCGCAATGTTGCAGTGTATATAGAGGAGTTCACTGCTAGAGAATCTCATTCTCTCTTAGATAATCTAAATTTTATCTTTAAAACATTCTCACTTCGATCGGATCTTAATGTGAGTAGTGATGGCAACGGGGCGGGTTCGGGGCGGGGCACCCCCACCCCGCCCTGCCCCGTTTGGCTAAAACCCCGCCCCGCCCCGGGGCGGGGACGGGGAAATTTTTTGCCCCGTTTGTTGTCCCGTTTAATTTTTTTTATTTTTTTATTTTTTTATTTTTACATTTTGAAAGTTTCGAATTATGTTATTATTAGAAAATAAAATATAAATTTAAAATGAGTTTTTAACATATGAATTATCTATAAATAAAATTATTTTTAATTTTTTTTTTAATTTTTTCTTCACGGGGCGGGGCATCCTCACCCCGCCCCGCGACGGGGCGACCATATACGCCCCACCCCGCCCCATACCCCGCGACGGGGCGGGTTTTTTTGCCCCATTCGATGTGAGGGTATCTTTACCTATTTGTTTCTCTTCTTCTAGTTTGAATCTTTTGAACCTTTCAAGAACTCCATACTTGAATTTCATCAAGTATACATGATAATTGATGACATAAGAGAAACCTCATCCTACATTAATTGACATGGATCCATATACATCGCTATGTATTATGCCAATATTTATGCAAACGTACTCTTTTTCAAGTAAAAGGAGATTTGGCATTGTGTCAAACAGTCATGTTTTGCACTTATCAAACGATTCAAAATTAATTGACTCTACGTATACATCTATATGTAATTTTGAAATTTCATTTCATCTATATGACCAAATCTGTCATGCCAGATTTAGGTAATTAGATTATCGCATTTATGCCTTATAATTTCTATCCTCATTATAGAATCCTTAGTATTTAGAATATAAATGTTATTTTTATAGCTTACCATAACTATTAAGATATTAATCAAAATATGTAGGAACAACAATTGTCCTTAACATTAAAATGGTTCATGACTGAACATGAAATTCATTTTAATATTCCAACTATGGTGGGTACAAAGCAATATTTCTCTAATTCCATGAAGGTAATGACAAGAAGTATATTCGTACAGGCAATATAGCAACATTTGCTCATCTTCAACATATAGGTCAACTTCTCTTTTTTCGCAGTGGTTTACTTCTATTTAGTTTCTCCATATTTGTATAAATATGGTTATACCCGTGACTTTGCATAGGCGATTGAAAGCGTATCTTTGCTTGTTGATTTCACTTATTACATTTTCATACACACTGTAAATGTCATTATCAGTAATTTCTTACAAATCACCAACAAATATTATTTTTTAGTCCAAATATTCGATAATTTTCCATTAAGGATCACTGATCATCAATAGTTATTTGTTCTATTTTATTTATTTATTATAATTCTTAAGAATACATTTCTCAACAATTTTGAAAAGTTTTCAAGTCTACATCTGGCATCAAATACCTTAGAAACTCGTGAAGTAGATGTAAGCCTTGCAATATTTCTGCCAATGACCTTTCATTCTATAATGAAATCAAAGTTCATTAGATTTGGTATTGTCCTTCGCTTTGATGGTCTTAGCCATATTGGACGCTTTCCCAAAGCTCCTTTAGACTTTCTCTTAATACCCTTAGAGGAATCAATGGCTTGCCCACTTGTAACTTTGATACTGGACAAAACAGTCCTAAGCATGTCAAGCAACTCAATGGGTGTGCATTCGAGCTTATTTACGTTAAATTCATAATTAGTTTCGAATAGCTTTCTTTGACAGAGATTACAAAACCAAGTCACTACTTAGTTCATGGTTTATAAGTTCAATTGAGACATTTCTCAATGTCAATCATCTTCAGTGTCTAAGTATTGATTGAAGATTACTCTGTCATTTTGCACCGGTATAGTTGTTTGGAAGTCTCATACCCTTCCACACATGATTATTATCATACAACTCTTTGTAATAGAGAATTATGTGTTAACATCTATACTCTCAAGTCGCTTTTGTAACTCAGGCGACATAGTTGCAGATATCACATACGTTGCGGTACTATTATCATCACTGTGTTTATTATAACAGTCACCTCTTCTTTAATTAAGTCATCACCAGGTGTCTCTGGAAAATGGCTACTTAAGGACAACCAACTTTCTCATGTTTGAGAGCAATTCTCAAATTGCAGTGCCAATTAAGAAGATTTAATTTTGTTGTTGGCATCCAGTATGCCTCTCAAATACACATGGTTACTCACGATTCAATAAGTATAAATGACAAAAAGAAAAAGAATAATGTATAAAATGCACCAATTAATTTAACATGAACTTTTATTAAATTAATTATGCTCCCACTATTTAAATAAAATTTATGACCCTCTCACATAAATTTATGGAGTCCATACTTGACTTCCAGTGGGTTGGGATCCCATCTATTATATCAAGACCTTGAGTGTACTCAACAAACCTTAATAAAACATTTGGGTAGATACTATTATCAATTACATCTTCATACAACTCACAGATAATTAAGCTGACAACTTCTTGTCATCACACATCTTATGTATTAGCTTAACAGACCTCTAAAATTTATCTCCTTGAGTGTACTCAATAAAAGATAAATTTTAGTTAAGTCGGACCCATCATTCAGAAATATCTAATAGTTCATAGTGTTAAACATATTTTTAATAGACCAGTTTTGAGTGTACTCAACAAGTTGAGACGATTTGGGACTCTGATTTGTCACTATAATGATCGAAGGCGAATAATAAATTGACTTAATATTTTATTGAGGGGTTTTGCATTTATAAGTCTTATCGTAACAATCATATATATTTTATTATACATCTATCATACAAATAAATAAATAAATATATATATATATATATATTTACTATCTAATCTTCCCGAGCCATGAGGAAGACTAGTTGGTCAATTCCTAGGGGGTATTGCATTGATCAGTATCAATGAACCATCTTCATGGTCTTCTCCTCTTCCTGTTTCGTCAATTAATCCAACTGCAACCTGTATCCTATACTAGTTGGCATGTAGACCTAAATGAAATTGGACTCGCAGGCCCATAGTAACAATAACAATAACGGACTCGTAGGTCCAAAATGAATAAGAGCTCATAAGCTCATGAAACGACAAGAATAAAAATAACTATTCAACACATCCACGTGGTCAAATTTATAATCATCCACTAATAATACATTCATCACATAAGTGTATGTCTATATAATATCTAATATTATATGCAAATATGTTTCAAATTTCTAGCAATTAAGGTCATCTAAACTCTTTTAGACAAATGGATCGAAATAATTAAATAATTAATTAATCATATTAATCAATTAATTCAATTGCGGGCATATTTAATTAAAATCAAATTTTAATTAAGTATCGAACTAGAGTCCAACTCTAATTCCACAATTATAGGGCAGAATTATTTAATTAAAATCAAATTTCATTTAAATATTAAATTAGATTCCAACTCTAATTTCAAAACTTAAGGCCGTTGAATTTAATTAAAATCAAATTTTAATTAAATAACGAGATTAGAGTCAACCTCTAATTCTAAGATTATAGGGCGAACTTATTATAATTAAAATCAAATTTTAATTAAATAAAATATTAGAGTCCAACTCTAAATTTAAGATTTTAGGGTGACCATGTTGATTAAAATCAAATTTTAATTAAACACCAAATTAGAGTCTAACTCTAATTTTAAGAAAATTTTTAGGGCAAGACTATTTAATTAAATCAAATTTTAATTAAATATCGAATTAGAATCCAATTCTAATTTCTAGTTTATATTCGGGTGAACAATTAATTAAAATCAAATTTTAATTAAGCATTAAATTAGAGTTTGACTCTAATTTAAATTGAATCAATATTTTAATTTATGATAACACTCCTAAATAAAATAAAATTCAATTTAGGGTCAAATTTAATATTTAAGTTAAAATCACATTTTAACGAAAATATAAAAATCGTCAATTTTAAATAAAATTTTAACTTGGGTCAAAATTAAAATATGGGTCAATCCCATTTAAATTAATTTTAAAATCATTTTAAAATTCAAATTCAAAACAATATTGAAATTGCAGTTTAACACAAATTTGAATTATTAACAAAAACCTCAACATTTCTAAAATTTCATAAAGGCCCTTTACTTAATATTTGCAAAACGACCCTTGAAAGAAATTTGCAAGTAGGGGCTCCCAACATTTGAAATTTCATAAGAGACCCCGTCACCATTCACCCCAAATTAACCAAAAACCCTAAAATAATCGCCCTTCTCTTCTTCTTCAAGTTTCAGGGGGTGACGATCGGCGCCGCCCCTTAATCATCGCGGCGGGAAGTCGTTGCTGTCAAAATTGACGGCTTCCCGCCTCAGCAGCAGCTCTTCAAGTTTCAGGGGGTGAAAATCGGCGCCGCCCCTTAATCACCGCGGCGGAGAGTCGCCGCTGTCAAAATCTACGGCTTCCCGCCCCAGCAGCAGCGCCCGCGCAGCGGCGAGCACGCCGTTGCAAGCCACGCCACCGGCTATCGACCCATCGACCTTAATTTTTTTTTTCTTCAAATCAGTTTTAAAAAATTTATTTTTCCTTTTAAAATCAAATTTTGAATATGAAAATTAACTTTCATCATTGCAAGATTCAAGAAAACGTGAGGAAACCAACTTTTGATTTTATCAACACAAAGTAAGCTCTGATACCACTGTTGGGAATCTACTTAACATGCGCGGCGGAAAATTAAAACAAATTTCAATTCCCGCCAGAAATCGCCTTTGTGTTTAGATAGAAACTGTGATAAAAGTGATACATTTTCACAATCTGCAAACTCTTTTGCCATATCTCTGTTCCAGCAACTTGGATCTGTCTCCCACAGCTGTCCAATTGTCCAGCCTCCAACGATGATCTACACAGAGAACAAAATTGCAGGATTAGATATTCCTTCTTGTGCTAGCAAAAATAATGAAAAATCTCTACAAATTTGAAAACCCCAATCATATTTATATAAGCCCGAACGGGTTTGGTCTGATTCGATCTAATATTTAATTAACCCCTTTAATTAAATCCAGTCCGTGAACTAATTAATCCAATTAATTAATTAGGATCTATAAATATGTAACCCAATTAATTAATTAATTTATCCAACGCTTGTTAAATTAATTGATTGATAAATCACAATCTTCTAATTCTCTTTTTGTGTGCGACCCATTAGGTTCCCGATCACGATACCTAACGACGTGAAATATTATTTTGATATAATCAAAATTGATAAAGCAAAACACCATTTTAATTTATCACCAATCACACTCGCCATCTCAGATTGACATCTAGCAATGTGTCAGGGAAATACATGTAATGGGAAATGTCACGTGGTATGACAAAACCAAAATCATTCGTTTACCGTGAAATTATAATCCCTTCGTCAATATGATCCAATGAATTACGTGATCTGGAAGTATATCAATCTCGATTATCAATCATATCTTTCACTCCACTACTAAGTCAATATAAGTCGAAAACTCATTTTCGACTTATGAGTACACCTTGGCCAAGGATTTCGTCATCGATTTAATTGAATGAAACGCAGATTATAATCTCTTACTATCTAAGAGTGGCGAGTCATCTATTGGTTATTCACAATCTTCATACGATTCTTGACATATCCAAGCGATGTCGTATTAGCGGTCTTTGGCAGAGCAACATCCAACACCGTCAAAGCATGACCATCCTTATATAAGGTACTATGACGACCTCAAGTCAAAAGAATCAATCCCACTACTGAACGTTAGAGATTAACCACTGACACTCAGATAGTTATCCATGTGGAATCTCTCGGCGGGTCTTCAATATTTTGTTCTATAACAAAACCTCCACGTGTTTATTTAAGTGTCACCACACTTTATTTTGTGAGATCAGTTACTTACTTCACAAGTAAGAAATGTCACACGTGATGGTCTATCCGTAATAACGATATTCGAATCTCGTTATTATTTACGATCACGGACGATTTAAGATTCAATCATATGTAATTTATATCTCACAATCACAACTCCTTGTGATTAACAAATTACGAAAATTTGAATTTATGGACTTTATTATTTAATTTAATTGTCTATTAATTAAATAATAGATCTGCCATTAAATTGCATTAATTATATATCAAAAGTATTTATATCCAAAGTTGATTGGACCTAGGGATAACACTTACAACTATCACCCTCGTATTTTGTAATTATGACTCTATTGATTTCATAATTCCTTCGAAGTTGTTATTATTTCACTTTCCTGATTTTATAATCTCTACTCCTATCTTACCTGTTGCATTACTATAAATAATTTGTGTAATGGCTTGCTTATTATCATTTTCTAGGAACAAAAATAATTATTCAATTTCTTGTCAAATTTTCAAAAATCAAACGAAAATGCATGTTGTATTATGGCATCAAAAAATTGAAGAAGAATTAAAGTTATTCTACCAAAACTATGGAGGTAGTATTTTATTTTATTTCATTGGTAGTAGTATTTCTTTAGCATTTGATATTATGTGCTATGTTGGCCAATAATCATTGCTTTAATTTATTTAGTATCATTATACTTTGATGATGATAATTTGACTGTTGTAAAGAAACTATTTATTATTAAACACATTTCATCCGATGAACTTACCACTCACGTTGCACAAATTATTTAACATTAATTACAATTTTAATTTGATGGATAAAATATTTAATGTATCTTGTACAATATGTATGGTTAACTATTTTATAGTATTTGCAGCAATTATTTTTTTCATTCTGATAGGGTGTTTGAATATAATTGTTTGTTCTGTGCTTATAGTCAATTATACACCCTAGTTCTCATACATTGGAAAGTAATTTAAGTAAATTGGTGAATGTAAAATCGTAAATATGGATGCGTAAACATCAAATTCACCATAATTTTCAACATATTCTCCAATACAATATTAATGGAATTCAATTTACCTTTTTCACATATTTTTTGAATGGAATTATAATATTCTAGGAAATTTGATTTGCTATGAAAAGAGATAACTATTTATTGTAATCAAGTTCGAAATAAAGGTGTTTTTGACTAATGATGAGTGGAACGTATGCACTTGTTTTATAATATATTAAACATATTTTCGTGTTCTATGTAGTGTGAATCCCATTTTCCTAATTTAAATCCAATTATACCCTCATTGTTGAATATTTCTTTAGCTTTTTACGAGTCAATGATGAAGATTTTTGTTATCCCATGTATGTGGCACAATGGAAAAAATATTCAAAAAAAATATTTTTTGTCATGATAGCTATTCTTTTTCTTGTTGCAGGGTTTGATCACTATCTCAAATTGCACGTCACGAATATTGCTTTCAATTACTACGGCATAATCTTAGTTTTACATTAGAAATAAATATAGCAACATTACAAAAACGAATTCTAAAATTGAGTATTTGTAATCTGGTTCGAACTACATAGAATTATGTTTTTTTGGAGTTCGAACTGCATGAAACTAATATATTTGAAGTACCAATTTGGGACGAGACATTAGTAGGGGGTTGATTTCTTCAATATATGTTAATGGTAGAATATACAATGATATCAAAAATTAGTATTGTCCAGTATAGTTGTGGACTTGTTTATATCACTCGCAACTTTATGAGTACTTACAGACATAAGGTCTATCATGAGAGACCATGTGTTAGATTGGGATGCATCATGTGACTTGGACGATGTTACAATTTGGATAGAATCACGTGTTTGCATGTGCAAATGGCTCCAAGATGAGGAAGGTGGCCTTCCAACGTCTTTTTAGATATGCAATTGCAGGCTACGAACATAAAATTGGAGGTATATTTCATTTCTTTAATTATTATCTATATTGTATTCATTTCATTTGTCTATTTTAAAGAGAATTGTACACGAAATATTCATTTGTATATAATAATATATTCGCCTATCTATTGTAGCCAATCCTAATCTTAGATAAATGATGAAGATTTTTACAACTTTATAATGCTTTTGAGGAATTAGTGTAATTTTTCAACTTAAATTTCAAAAAGGAGCAATGAGCGGCTCGCCCCACAAAGGAGCAGGTCGACCCCCACATGGATATAGCGATCTAGGATCGTCTCACATGCAAGAATGAGTCGGCTAGCATGGTGGACGAGCCGAGCAGTTCAGTTCGATTCATTTAACATCACTTAATTATTACGCCAGTCATATGAGCTCTCAGGGTAACAAGCAACTTAACCAATCCTCCATATGTTGCCACCACTCATCCGATCCAAACATTTCATGTTCGATTGACGATGGGACCTATCCAGCAAGATTCCACCACAACCAGGTTAGGGAAATCTGCTTGCTGTTTTTGCGTCATTCGTTAAAATGTGATAGGTTGCTTAACTAGGCATCTGATATGCTATAATATCTGTAAAAGTAGGCGGGGGCTTTGTCCCTCTTTAACCCTTCTACATGAGAATCAATTCTCGAAGTAATAAATTCTAAAGATAATGTACTAAAATGAATAAGTGTGAAAACCTTTAATGTTTTTTTTTTTTTTTTTTAAGTTAACTCATGTTATTTGCATTGAGTGCCTTTATTTCTTTAGACACATAGCTGAAGATCCTTGATAGGGAAAGTGACATTGTCACTAGATCTCAAAGTCCCGTTGAGATACATTGACGATATATGATTGTTTCTACTTTGAGTAAAAGATGATGAGAGATATATCATAAGGTTGATGGCTATTTGAGTAGGATGTGTGACGAAAATATTGTTAAGTGAGAAAATAATATGATCCGTCAATCGAATGGGAATGAGACGAGCCATTCTCTTGATGATCACGTAACTTAAGGATCAGACCCCTCTCGCTCGACTGTCTTGGTTGAACGAGGAGGAGGGCCTCCCTCTCACTCTTCCTCTCTTTTTATGGAAATGGGTGTGTCTGATTATGGACCACTCGGTTGGGTTTTTGTGGACAAGAGGTTGGGTTTTTGTGGACAAGATTGGGCTCTATTCGCTCATTATTATTGTAGGCCCATCATTCTTATCGAGGAGCTCCATCAATTAAGGATGAGTAGATAATTTTGTATCATTATTACCCATCATAATAGTGAAAGTCTCAAGAGTTCGTTGTTAATTTTGTATGATTTAAAATGTACTTTCTATCATAATTGTTATCGTCACTCCCTGTGGATTTTAAATGGCTCATAATTAGTTAAAAGATAATGATATCTAAAACAAGTGGTGCTATAATATGAGATGAGAAACTAAAAAAAAAGGTTGAACCACAACCTTAAGGGCCCCCACCGACCCTGCCCTGGACCATCGTGGAGGAGGTAAATCGCAGGATGTGCCTCCCAAGAGTCAGGGTGAAGAGCACATAGATAGGCCAAAGCTGTTAACTCATATGGTAACTCCCGCTTGCAACAAAACTAATTCCACCTTGCGGGGAATCGAACTCTGCACACTGCCGCGCTGAGCCCTATCCGCCCTCCCCTTTGCCACTGGGAGATATGCCCTGGGGGCGAGATGAGAAACTATTAATACAATGCTTTGGATTAAGAAGAAGAATAGGGTATGGCGGATATAAGAAATTATTTTCTTATAAAAGACAATGTCATTTGCTTCATTTTTCATCCACAAATTATGAATTATTTACCATATTATATAAAGAAAAAAATTATGCAATAATTACACAATGATATTACTGTTGACCTAAAAAAATGTGCAAACAAAATCCAAAGATGTTCCATCTACATAAGCATCACCTGTACACTGAACACTTCGTTAGAAAGTAAAGGCCGTCAGAAGAAAATGTCCTACGACGTTTGCATGTCGACAATCAAGTCAACGATTGGACTAAAGATAATGTGAGTGCAAAAGATGGGAGAGGGGATTTTGGCTAAGATTAGAATGTTATATCTTGATTGTGAATGAAAAATCACATATATAGGAAAATGCAAATGGACAATGTGGGTTAGTGGGTTGAGCCCAATCCCAAAATGCAGTTGCTTAGCTTAAAAGGTCCGATCCAATTGAATAATCAACATTGAGTTGGCCAATGTGGGAACCCCTCCATCATGTGAGTGCCAAATAATTTATAGGTATAACAATAGTCCCATAAATTTGAGTCATACATTCATGTGCGGGTCAGACTTTGAAATATAAATTGTCAAATAGGCAAGGTTTTATGGAGTATCTCAAAAATAGGAGTAGCTCCAAGAAATCAAGGCTTAAGAACTATCCCAAAAATACGTATCGATCCTAAATAGGCAAAAAATTACAAATTGTCTTGAGAATGTAAACTGTTTCAATAAGTGAGGACTTAAAAATTGCCTTAGAAGATGTGTGCGAGCCTAAATAAAAAAGGACTTACGAATTGCCCTGAAAGATAGATACTGCATATAATTTGTCAAAATTTCGGCAACATCTCATTTGTAATATGGACTAAATTAACATGTAATATAACATAATATCTCTAGTGCACATGCACAAAGTAAATCAGGATCCATTTGACCCCCTCCACGTACTCATGATGATAAAGTAATATAAGGACAGATCGAATTTCTCTAAGATACGATAAGATAATGTGGTATACATACTGACTATAATGAAAATAAAGTCATGGCATGCATACTTTGTAGCAATAATATAATGCGTATGCTTGTAATAATAATGTAATAATACTAAAATACTAGTATCACAATAGTCCACCAAGTTCAGGTATGAATATTCATATAATGCATGGACTTTTGAATAAGGACGATGCTCTGAAGATAAGTAGCTGCCGTGAAGTTGATGCAGAGATAAGACTCTAGATATAAACAACTATGATAAGTTGATGTAGAGGTGAGACTGAATATATAAGCAATTGTAATAAGTTGATGTAGAGGTCATGCTCTGAATGTAAGTAGCAAATGCGATGCTTTAAATGTAAGTAGCAGAAACGATACTCTAGATATAAGTAACTGCCAGCTGTGATAAGTTAATGTAGAGGCAAGACTCTGAATGCATAAGCTGGAGAGATGATGCTCTGATCATAAGTAGCGTGATGAAGCTAATGCTGAGATAAGACTCTAGATATAAGCAGCAGACGTGAGACTCTGAATATATAAGTGCTCCGGATGTGCGTAGCAGAGCCATTGCTCTGGACATAAGTAGCTGTGATAAGTTGACATCCTTACATAGGGGTGGCGCATCCATGTCAATGACTTCCTCCATAGTGTTGGAAGGGGTTAATCTTTTAGGTAACAATGTGTGGCTCTTTGTGGGAAGCGTCACACTTGTCCTTGTCGAGGCTATTTTACTTCCATGTAAGGAGGTGGCTCTTTTATGCAAGGGCTTTCTCTGTGGTATTTGATTCAACCATGGAAGACTTCGTCTTCGTTGGTATTAAGGTGGGCATACCCATTTCCTGACAAAGTGGTAAATAATATAAACTCTTTGAAGATAAGTAGATGCGACATAGCTAAAGCAGAAGGAAAGCTTTGAAAGTTGGATAGCTGTAATGCAGTCGATATAGAGGCATGATGAGCTCTCTAAAGATATATATAAGTATGTTATAGCTAAAGCAGAGCATAATGAGCTCTCTGAAAATAAATGTAGCTATAATGCAACATCTCGTATGGTGAAGCATCTCATAGAGTGATGAATGAATATCAAGCTGTTGGCTCATCTCGAGCTATTGGAGTCTTATAAGCTAATCTCGAAAGGATGAGGTCTTATAGCTGTACTCGACAATAATAGGAATCCCAAATTGGAAGCACAAGCACAATCATCTTGCATGAAGAGATAACTCGAAATGAGGAATAAATGTCAAGTTGATGGCTCGTCTCAAACTATCGAAGACTTATAGGTAGGCCTCGGATAGACGAGATCTTATAGCTAGGCTCGATGATAGTGAAGGACGAGAGATAATCATCTCATGAAGCCAAAGAATCTGTTTAGAAAAATGGGAAATAAACATCCTACCGGTGGCTCAACTTGACCTATCGTAGACCTATAAGCTGGCCTCGAATGGATGAGGTCTTATAGCTAGGCTTGGGGATATCATCTCGCACGACGAGGCCTCTTGTAAAGTGAGGAGTAAAAAATTCGAGTGGTGAGGCATCTCGAAGAGCGAAAAATAAATATCTCGCGTGACAAGGCATCTTGAAACGCGAGGAATAAATATCTTGAGTGGCGAGGCATCTCAGAGAGCAAAGAATAAACATCTCGTGACACGAGGCATCTTGGAGAGCGGGAATAAACATCTCGCATAGCGAGGCATCTCGAAGAGCGAGAAATATACATCTCGCATGGCGAGGCATCTCGAAAAGCTAAAAATGAAGATCTCGCATGGCGCAACGTCTTGAAGAGCGAGAAATAAACATTTTGCATGGTTCCGCCATGAAAGGCTTCTTTTGCAAGGATAAACCAATGTTATCAAAATCAGCCCGTCCCCGCCGGTTCAATCGATAAAATCAAGAACCGGGCCAATGATGCCTAGTTAATCGTTTAAGACTAAACCTCTTAAAAACCCACCGAACCGGTCGATTTAACCGTAAACTAGCGAACCAGTCACGATTTTGTGGTTTCCCAATTTTTTCTTTTTTTGGTTTGAAAAAATTCAGCTTCATGAATGGGCTTCATAAACGATAATTCAAAAACTCATAGAAAAATATTGGATGACATGCTCCTTTTATAAATATACCTCTCTCAAATAGTTTCATAAACTTCTAATGTAAGATAGTGGCATAACAAAAATGTTAACAAATTATATGACAGTGAATCTCATTAACAAATTATTAATACGAAAAGTATAAAAAAATTATCATTTTCAGAGTATTTTATTGTTTTTGTATGTATTTATTGCATCCGGTTTGATCCCGATTTGATCCTTGTTGAACTGTTTGACTGTTGACCCTTCACCTTTTTCCTGGCCGATGACCGGATCGATTTTCAAAACATTGGGATAATCACATTTAGCTCAGCTACAAAGATACTCCTTTCCACGAGTAAATATTTCGAAATTTTTCCTCATCCTTTATTCAAGGAATGAGAGCTTCAAGATGTCGTATCTTCCTTTATTCAAGAAATAAGGACTCCAAGATGTCGTCTTTGATAATAAGAAATTCACGAGTTAGGGCTTCCCTTGATCAAGCATTCACTAGACGATAATTAGCGGGTGATTCATTTCTTAGAAAACATTTTCCATACCTCCACTTATTCCACTGTCACTGGTTGGAGGATATGACAATATTGTTTGGGTGTTGAAATTATTAGTCTCGATCTCCTTCAATGCTACTTCCGAAAAATGAAGATTCCAGCCCATTTTTCTTCTTCTTAGCAATAGTCATTTTATTTAGGATTTTGCTTTCCTTGATTTTCATTTCTAGCTGGGTGTTTTTGTTTCATTTTATATTTAATTTGTTCCAATAAAAGGTATTCATGGCCGACAAAGTTTGTCCCCTTTCTCTCTTTTTTTTTTGGGAATTTGGAATTTAAAAGAAGCTTGCTTCTTGTGTAATGCTTTGCACCTCCTGTTGGGAAATTTTACACCAATTCCCTTTATTTCTATTTATCCGAAGGATCTTTTGTTGTTTAGAAAAAATATTAATAAACAAGAAAAATAAAGAATATAACGCACAAATTAAAACGGACCGTCAAAACTTTTCACCATATGAAAAATTGTTACAATCATATAGAATTTCACTCACCGACCAAATCCCAAAGTATTATTACAAAGAAAAAAATAAACCCGAACTTTACCACGCCTACTTTTCTACCCAATGAACGAAAAGTCTCAAAAAGCTAGGCTCACAATATTTTTCTCTCAAATCAACACTCTGGCCACACCCAAATTAATGAAATACATCCACTATTTATAGGATCAATAATCAAGTAGTAGAGTTTAATTTAAACTCAAATAAGACTCCTTTAACTCAACAAGGATTCCCTTATGTGTAAAACTTCAAAGTCGACTGTAAATTGAAGACCAAATTCTGTAAGAATTCTGCTCTCAATTTTAATTAAAAGTCTTTTATACAATAACTAATTTTTAATACTTGCAATAGAAGTTCTCCAACTTTTGGCTTTTTGGGGCAATTACCCAACAAGCTCAACCTTGCCGAAAACGAGTTAAAGTCTTATCATTTCTTCTACAGCTTTTAATCACAATATTTGGAAAAAACAGGTAAGCCTTTTCGACACACTTTAATGGTTTCATACTCCACTATATAAGTATAACCACTCAGAATTATCCGTGAACTCTGAGCATTTCATTGGCTACATGTTAAAACAATCCTGCTGATAGTTATGTTGCAACTAGGGCTGGCAATGGCTCGGTTCGAGGTCAGTTCGGCCAAAAGCATCATTGAACCACCAATTTATTTGTCATACCATAATTGCACCGTAACCACATAAATCGATTTTGGTTCGATTCGGTTCGTATCTCAGTTCGGCTCGATTTGGGGCAGTTAATAACCATGAAAATAAACTATTTTTTCATAGGTCCATTCGTCAAATTGGAAAAAATAATTTATAAAAAAAGTCATACATGATGGTTATCAACTGATAGTCGAGTAGATTATATTGGAGAACTTCAAACAATTTGCGTTGTTGATCACTTACCAGATCAAAATTGTACAAAGGGCTGATAGAGGGTACATCTGTAAGAAGGTGGTGATTTATGGTACCAAAGGTGATGTCTAGGTTACTGATGACGAAATTAAGAAAGGCAAAGACCATGTATACTTAATTTCAAGCCAATCCAGATGCCTAAAACTAATCAAATAATCAAATTTACAGTAAGAGAATAAGTTTTTTGAAACTGAAATTGTTGATTGAGTTCGCTTCAAGAACGAGTACGTTGATAACCATCATGTGTGACTGCAAAAAGGAAAAAAATGCCTATGTGGAGTTTGCAAGATTATATTTTTTTTTATACATGTCTTATATTGGATTACTATTTAGATGGAAAAAAATAAATTTAACAGGTAATCGGTTCGGTTCGAGACGACGGCGTAAATATCATACCCACCCCGCCTCGAACCGGCTCATTAAAATCAAATATCATATTCGCCCCATTGTACCATCAGTTCGATTTTTTCGCCCCATTCTGTTCGGTTAACAACGGTTTTCAATTTTAATGGTTCAAATTGTCATCTCTAGGTGCAACTCTCCCATTGACTTTTCCGAAAAGCTCATTAGCCATTGACATCACAATATCACCACATACCTATACACCTTGCATCACATGTCAGTCAATGTTATATGCAGATATGCTGACCCGTGCCAGTGAGAACACGTCCTCTATCATGGCAACTAGCAACATGCCATGAGGATGTTTCCATCTTACTTTACAGCACCACATCAGCGTCCTCCGACGCATTGTCTGACCCCAAGCAGTTAGCCAACCCTACTTCATCTTTTGGACAATTTTTCCTCGTGTGGCCAGTCTGAACGTAGTTCCAACTAGTTACTTTCTTCCTCATGGAGTTGTTAATCTTGACAGAACTCTTGATTGGGTTTTCTTTCAAAATCTTGTGCAGTTCAGCTTTAATTAAAAAATCCTTAACTTGTACTTGTCATGAGCGAAAATTGATTCTCTCGTCAAATTTCTCCACGTCATATTTCAATGACGACATATTTTTCTGTTGCTCCAATATTCCAAACCACCCGAAACTCTGATACCACTTGTTGAAAAATTTTACGCCAATTTCCTTTATTTCTATTTACCCGCATAATCTTTTGTTGTTTAGAAAAATATTAGTGCACAAGAAAAATAAAGAATATAACGCACAAATTAAAACGGACCATCAAGATTTTTCACTATATGAAAAATTGTTACAATTATATAAAATTTCACTCACCAACCAAATCTCAAAGTATTACAAAGAAAAAAATAAACCCGAACTTTACCATACCTACTTTTCTACCCAATGTACAAAAAGTCTCAAAATGCTAAGCTAACAATATTTTACTCTCAAATCAACTCTCTGGCCACACCCAAAATAATGAAATACATCCACTATTTATATGATCAATAATCAAATTGTAGAGTTTAATTTAAATCCAAATAAGACTCTTTTAACTCAAAAAGAATTCCTTCATGTACAAGACTCCAAAATCGACTATAAATTGAAGATCAAATTCTGCAAAGATTATGCTCTCAATTTTAATTAAAAGTCTTCCATACAATAACTAACTTTTTATTAATTGCAATAGAAGTTCTCCAACTTTAGACTTTTGAGACAATTACCCAACACCTCGAGTCATCTTTCTTGTTGTTGAGTTCTCCCTTTTTTTCTCTTTTTCCTTTCAGTACCTCCATCTCTTTCATTCTTGGTACTGATTTCTTCAATTTTTTTGCTCGAAAAATCTCTCTTTCTGATGGACTTGTGGAAGTGGCGAAACAATGTTTATATATCAATTCTCATGGATTGTGCCAATTTGTTGACTTCAAAAAATGCGCAAACAAAATTCGACCACGTTTTCTTCACATAGGCATTATCTGCATACTGAACGTTCCGTTAGAAGGCAATTATTACAAGAAAAAATGTCCAACAAACATTTCTACTCCAACGGTCAAATCAACATGGTCGGGCTAAAGATAATATGAGTGCAAGAGATAAGAGATGAGATTTTGACCAAGGTTAGAATGGGGGGATTTTTCTACTTAGCCCATTACTATTCATTTTCATGGAAAAGTCTATATTGTCCTTAATGAAATTATTCTTTCTATATTGTAACATATATCCCAATCTTTTAAAACTATTTTATCTTAAATTATTCTATTTTGAAATTTAGCATATAAATCCATTATTTGATCAAAGTAGATTGAAATAATCTGTAACATATTGTTCATATTTTTCATTAAGTATATTATATTATTCAAAAGATGCATTCATATTTTTTAATTGAGAAATAATATTTTTTATTTCTTCTATTATTTTTTCTAACAAATTATCTAATCCTTTAATTGTATATCCTGGCATTAATACAAATAATCATCAAATCATGCAATTAATCCCTTTGATTATCTAAGATCTAAAACGATTCATTCTAATTTTAGCAAAAAATTAATAGTTTTACCTTAATTTTGATCCGGATCTTTATTCTTAGAATCAAGTGATCTTTAAACTCTGAATATGTAAACTGCTTCCTTCAATGGCCCCTTGCCTTTACGAAATTTTTAATATTTCAACTTCTTACTCTCACAGTATCAACTTTAAAAAATAAAATTTTAGACTTCTGTTAAATAAAAGCTCTCTTTTTGCTAAAATAAAAAGGAAATTTTCTATTAGATCCTTCAAGAATTTATGGGAATAAAGATTTAGAAACTCATATTGATATCAAACTATTGAAATTTTATTTTTATCAGAATTTATACAAGACTTTTATTTGGTACAAAGGGATTTCCAGAAAAAAACTAGTTTTAAAAATGTTGATTCTCCACTACAAATCGAGTTTACAATTTGAGAGAAGATCCTTAGATTTCAAGATGATCTCTTTCTATTACAATGCCTCTATTTATACAAATATATGAGACCCTGTTATTGATATATTACATCATTCAGTACATCAGCAAAGGCACGCTTGTCTTTCTATTATTGTCCTTCTTGGACCTACATTTTCACGTGCAGCATTTGATTTTTATTAAAAGAGGTTCTATTATTGTCCTCATTTTTCTATATCTCTACATGTTTTTTTCAACTTTTTATCCAAAGAGCATATTTCTTTATTATTGTCATCTATCTTTCATGTCTTCACAGGCAGCTGGAGCACACCCTTAACTGACAGGATTCTTTTATAGTGGTAAGACATCCTGAAAATTGATGTATTTCAAATCTTGCAATGTAGTCCTTTAAGATTTCTGAATTTCCATGTCCTCCATTTGATACTAGCATCCAGTTTTCATATTGACACAAGTATGAAAATTTTTTATCAAACAAATTTTTAGTAATATTGTATATAGCTTTAATCAAGTGCTCTTCTATATCTGATCCATGATTCGTCACCGTTGGAACTTTTCTATCATTCTCCACCACATCTATTTGGAAGTTGGCTGCAACATATCTAATTGAGATTGTGTGTTCAACTAGATAATAAACAATTACATCATATTCAGGACTTATTGAATAAAATTTCAAATATATTCTTCGTCCATTGACAAATCTTGATACTTCTTTTATGAATATGTCATCAAATTTTGAAATTTCAATCAAATCTTTTCCTGGATATATCAAATCTATTAATCCATAGTCTGTCATAATCTTTATAAACGAATGGTTTCTTCCTTCTATGGCTGTTATTTTAGGATAAACATTATTTTTCGGAGAGATGAAATATGAATCACTTATTTTTATTTCATAAGCAATTTCGATTATTTTAGCATACTCCTCTTCTTTTGGATCTAAATGGATTGTATCATCCTTGTCTATGATGTTATAGTTTTGGAATCTTTTTTATCTCCATGTATCACCACTTTTTAAATTGGCGTTGAATCTCCTTTTTTATCAATTGGTCTGGCGTCATATCTAGGTCCACTGCTGCTTCTAGCTGTCTCTGTTTGGTATTAATTTGAAAAACTCATTTTTGAGCTCTTTGGTATATCTGTCTCAGATAGTATATCTTTTAGTTGTGCCGCAATAGTATCAACTTGATTTTGAGTTATATGGCTTTTTTAAGATGCTCAGTAGTGATATTCAACAATATTTTTATATTTGAGTTGAACATCTCTAAGAACTGTGTTGTTCCAGTATTTATGTCTTCAAATTCTTTTTTTAAAAAATCTGTCATTTTTTGTATATGTAGAATAGATTGGTATAATTTCATGACCCTGACTTTATCCATTTTTCTTTGATATATTTGTGGTATATTTTTTAATCCAAATGACATTACTAATCATTCATATTTTTCGTGATGTGTACTAAATACAATATATTATATACTATTTTCTTCCTTTTTACTTACCAAAATCTTGATTTACAATCACACTTAGAATAATATTGTTTTCCTTTTGCAATGCTTATTAAAACTTCTTTATTTGGTAAAAAAAAAAATACATCAAATTTAGTATATTTATTTAACTCTTTATAATATATAATCATTCTAGTTTTTCCTCTAACATGTTCTGAATGTTTCA
>NC_036246.1:34114157-34115006 GCF_002742605.1 Olea europaea var. sylvestris | reverse complement strand
CATTTAATTCTATTATTTCAGGTTTATTTCTTAATATACTAAATTCATATTCTTTTAGAATTAAATTTATTTGTTTATTTTGTTCTATTATTTTGCTAATATCATTACATTCTTTATGTACTTCAATATATAATTTATTAGAATAAATATTTTCATAATTAGAATTGATAAATGTATATAAAGTTCTATATTCTATGATCATAATTTGATCACCTGATTGCTTGATATCATCTCTATGTAACTTAAAATGCAATCCGAAAACTTCATTAAAGTTTCTATCTTTTAATGATATACAATATTTT
This sequence comes from Olea europaea var. sylvestris, assembly GCF_002742605.1. Classification (NCBI taxonomy): domain Eukaryota; kingdom Viridiplantae; phylum Streptophyta; class Magnoliopsida; order Lamiales; family Oleaceae; genus Olea; species Olea europaea. The sequence continues at coordinate 34,114,704 of NC_036246.1, read as the reverse complement.
TTGTAACATGTAAACATTATTTTTTGATATGCTAAATTTCCTTCTATTGTTCCTAAATGGCTATCCTTTAGATTTATCATTCTTCATTCATGTAAGGTTATAGTTAAAGGTGAATCTATGTCTTCTCTGAATAATGATTTAAACATTATTTGTATTCTTGCTAAATAAACGTATTGAATTTTTTCACTCTATTTTTTACTAATTTTTGTTAATAGTTCTTCAATTGTATTTTTTGTTAAAAGATTTAATTTATGATTTCCATATGTTATTTTTACATCTACAGTTTTCTCAATTTTATGATATTCATTTATTTCTATCATTTTTCTTTTCCAAATTCTGTCTAAAACTTCTTATTTTCCTATTTTTAAATCTAAGGATAATTTTTGCATTTTCTTAAATTTATTATTATCAAATGTTACATTTAATCCATAACCTTCTATTCCGTCATATTCATGTATATTTATATTATTATTTTCTATTTCCTTATTCAAATTCTGATTCATCATTCTCTGTTTCACTTATATATACTTCTTGATTATAATATTGT
>NC_036246.1:34112259-34114057 GCF_002742605.1 Olea europaea var. sylvestris | reverse complement strand
CCCCCTTTTTTTTTTTTTTTTTTTTTGTCATAATATTTTGACCTTCATGACCTTGAATTTTAGGATAAATTCCAATATGAGTCCTCCCAAATCTTTCGTAAGTGTGGTACTCATATACCCAACCAATTATCATTCGTCGCACAAATGTCCCCTAGCTTTTAAAATTGTGACATTTATGTCCACAACTAATAGAAAATATTTATTTGACGTTAAATAACCACATGACACTCACATGATATCAGATTGGGTTTAAGCAAGGGGAGAGGGTGCTTTCCACATAGCCCTTGAACACTAGTGATATTCTTGTTCATGAATATCGAAGAATTTTACCAAGTCACAACTTGGACTCATGGAATATAGGACAAAATTTTGGACAATTGTACCCTTCTAGTCCACTATTGCATCTATGTCACATGGTGACTTGATGTGTAAATAGACATTTTTCATTAACTAAATATACGAGTGCCGCAATTCAAAAGACTGGAAATAAAAGTTCCACAAAAAATAAGTTGGGTCATGAATACACTTACCAAAGGCTGGAAATCCCTGTCGAAATTTAATACAACTTTTAATTGCATAGAAAAGTAGGTTACATGGGTCATACATCTTAGACCAGGCCCCAATGGAGTGTTGTATTTATAGGTACAATTACAATACACCTTATTAATAGGCGGAATACCACTTGAACAAACCCTAGAAAATCGGCCGCCCTCCAATAGGGGGGTGTCACACAACGCCCTAATTTTCCCGGGGTTGTTCAACAAGCGGGCCCCTATTAATAGAGTTGCCTATTGCCTAGAGAATTTAGGCGTGTTCGCAGTACACACTAGCTCTTTTTCAATTTAATTATTTTTCAAAAGACCAGCTTAAATTTAAAAAAATATATATTAATAGATTTATTGAATTATTTTCAATTTCGAAATAAAATTTATTTACATAAATAAATTTTCTTATGTGTAACTTTTTAAAGCATAACCAAACATATGGATGAAACTTATCAATATCTATGTGGTAGTAATGTTGTAATGATGAAAATTTGACGCAAAGATTTTGTTACTGTTAAAAGCCAATGGCAATGACTTTATGAGGATTCTATGTACAAATTCATTATTTGATATTTTTCTTCGTTACCTACTACAGCCGCCACGCGGCCAAGTGGAAGTAAACATCTGAAATTATATTTATGTAATAATTACATTTTACCAAAAAAAATGACGTTACAATGATGAAAATTAGACGCAAAGAATACTATTAATCTTGTCTTTAATATCAAGCATAATCATTAATTATTGAAATTTGAACGGATAATATGTTGTTAATCAAAGAAGGAATTTAGATTAGATGGAAAAAGGGTAAAATGATATTGTCAATAAGTTCTTAGGTCTAAACATAGAAAAGACAGAGAAAAATCCGTGAGGTTTTATATCAAAATCTGTTACCTTTTTTTGATGGGGAATGATAATATTTCAATATGTTTAATTATGGTTTTGATATTTATGTGTGTTTTTCATTTTGCCAAAAAATAAATAAAGTAATACAGGGAATTTTGCAACAATTAATTACTTTTAAAAACAATATGTTGGTAGTCCCAAAAAAAAGGGAAAACAAAAAACAACATTTTGTATAGAATTATGCTAAAGGTACACAACCGTGTACCTAAGGGTGTACCTAATGTACACCCGGCGCCTCGGTTACTTTTAAAAACAATATGTTTGTAGTCCCAAAAAAAAGGGAAAACAAAAAACAACATTTTGTATAGAATTACGCTAAAGGTACACAACCGTGTACCTAAGGGTGT
>NC_036246.1:34107226-34110945 GCF_002742605.1 Olea europaea var. sylvestris | reverse complement strand
TTTTTTGTGCGTACCAAATGGAAGTGTTGTGGGAGCAAAATAATATTTATTTATTTTTTCCTCATTTCTTTTCAATGACTCAAATTAACATCCATTTGACAAATTTGTAAATGGTTTATAAAGAGAAGTAAGAAGAACAATAGTAATCTTATGAAATGTATGAGTAATATTTATTCTTTTTTGATTTAGATAAAAATCAGAATTTTTTTTTATTATTTGTAAATTTTGATCAAAGTTGATGAAATTTATGATTGAAGAATTGTGGACTCCATAATTTTTTAAAATTAATTGTTGCTTTTGCCTTAAAAATGTTAATTTACTTTTTTTAAGTGAATCGAACATGAGCTTAATAGTAATTATGAATACGTGATTGAAATTAATATTTGAATTTAAATGAATTTGTAAACCATTTATAGTTTGTAATAAAATTCATTCCTATCTTTTTTTGAACATGCTTATGTTAATGGTCAAATTTTCACGTCAAAATACTTGGTTAAATTTATGTCGAATAACGTACTGGGACAGTCTTTGTTCTTTTTTGACTTTGATTATAATTACTTTTTCACCACTCATTTCTATCACATTGTTAGTTCGGTGACTGATATCGAAATCCAAAAAAAAAATCATTTAGTCTAGCATTAACACAAAAATTGTACTAAGGTACAATGAAAGCAACAAAACAATGAAAATATTTCTACATTTTTTCTTTATTAGCACCATCTAATAGTATTCAATCTACTTTATTAAACATATCATAAAAAGTTACATAAATAATCAAAATTTTAAGATTGAGCATCGCAAGCTACAAATTCTCATATTTTTCTTTATTGGATATCCATTTAGAAAAAATAATGACATATAAAATTGTGAAATATTGATGATAGTGGATATTTACTAGCTCCACTTATCAAATAAAATAATTCATTGCAGGACTATATTGAAAACAGTTGTGCTACAGTGCCGCATGGATGATCGTGGAGTTGACATAACACACACATAGGGGTCGGGGTTATTTTATTCATGAGGGACCCAAGCCAAAGCATATGAGGGCACGGTCACCTCGCAGGTTATTTGGCTTTTTCCAATTGAAAAAGTGCAAATTCATGAACATACTCGACTGCGAAGTAAAATCTTTACTACTCACCCAATTTGTACTATAATCACAGTTTACTCATTAAATTTCAAACTGCTTCTCAATGGTCACACATCTTTAAGACTTTGCACGCGTCCATCATCTACCATTATTTTGTTCCTCTCGTTGCCGACGTGTCGCATGAAAAATCCACGCGACAAGTTCGATAGTTAAAAAAGTTGCAATTCAATCAAACCATCCAAGTAATGTTTGTTTGCTCATCAAATTTATACTTTGGTTAAAGTTTACTCATCAAAATTCAAATTGTTTCCTGATTGAAGAAAATAATAATAATAAAGTACAACTACCTAACTATAAAAGTATAATTAATGAATATGAAATTCACCCATAAAAGTAGTATTTTGTAGGCTTCTCCGTTGGAGATTCAAATCGCAACAGTGCTAATAGGATTAATTTGCACAATAAACCTTATCCTTTAGCACTCTCCTGTTTCTTCATCTTCTCCTCCTCTTATTGTATGCACATAAAGCTTTCATATATAATTAATCTTGTATTCAAGCCATGAAGCATCAAATTAATAGTTTTCATGCATATAAATCTATCATTTCATTAATTTAAGCTAAACAACAATTTCTACCACTTAAATGACTAATTAAATTATATTAAGTACTATTATAGATGGATAGATTTTAACAATTTAATCTGTCTAGACCAAAAGGGTCAAAGTTGCACCATAAACAAGGGCATGAAATAACAGGCCAGATATTTCTTAGATTAGAACAAAACATAAAATCTTCCAATTCCCAATTTATATTTATTTCCCTAGGGTTGTGTACTCAAACCTTAACTTTTTAAATAAATTATTGATATATATTTTTTTAAATTTCATCAATATTTTATTTATTTTAATGTACGGTTGGTTCGAAGCTGATTAATGTTTTATTTTCTCGTCGAGTTTTTATCTTTTTCTTCAAATTCTGATATCTGTTAGCTATAGTTGTTATGTTGACTGTTGTAGCTATCGATTGAAAGAGAACGCCTTGGATCGAAAGAGAACTCTTTTTTAGGCCTTCAATAATTGAAACATGATTTCCAATTGAAAAAAACTTTCCAGCCAAATATGATTGAAATCTCTATTTTAATCCTTTTATACAACAAAATTGACTTCTAAATACCCCCTAATTCCGACCAAAAATAATAATAATAAATGAAATAAAATAAACCTCCGTCAAAATTTAGGCAAAAAGCTTGACCATTTACTCAAATTATAATTTTCATTTTTTGAGGTCAATAGTTCTCTCATCCAAAAATAGACCTTGCACCAAATCTCGCCACTTGTAGTTGCAAATGCCTAGATCTCATGACATGTCTCCTTCCAACCTCCGCGAATCTTGCATCACGTCTTTGGTATGTGCCTATAAGTGTCATTACATTCAAGGTGAAGACTAAAGACATCTTTTCATATACTTCATATCTTGTTTCTTATATAGGAATCCACTCCATAATTATTCTCGTCAAAGTATTAATTCTCATACCGGAGGGAGAACAAGTGACTTAGCCTCGCTTTTCTTTCCAGGTATTGAGTTAGCTTGAGTAAAATTTTTAGGGAATGAATATTGGTGGTTTGTCATAAAAAGAAGCATCGCCAAGGCCCAAGGGGGTGAACTTTGGCTGCTCCCAAAAAAAAAAAAAAACCGATTTCTTGTATTAAAGACTCGACCATTATAAAGTGATTTAATCGGACAACATCAATTGACATCGTTTGTGGGAACAGGGTACCAAAAAACATGGCTAGATCATGAAGAGCTTTAACTTGTGAAATCTACCCAGTTGCACTGATGTCCTTCGAATCCGAAATACAATATGCCACAAATGAACCCGAAATACAATATGCCACAAATGAACGAGCCATGTGCAAAGAGCATAAAAAACTGTTCATCAACAATTGATAAATTATGGAGACTCGGTAGGAGAGGCCAACGGCCAACCTAGTTAGGATGTCCCAGTATGCTAATCGACTCCTAGACTTCTACAATTTCGTTCATTGTTGTTCTTCAAAGATGTTATTTACTTTAAATATGATCTATACAACTTCAATTGAAAGGGATAGCATTTAGCCCTAAGTTCACAACTCCAATGAAAGGGATAATACTTGATGACAGAGTTTGTCTTTATTCTATTCACGGAACCCATATTTTCACTCAAATGTGTCAATTTGATCATTATAATTCAATTTATTTCAATTGGATAATTGTACATTTTGTTTCAATCATATAACTACAATTTAATTTTGTCCCGATTAAATTTAACTTCATCCAGTTTCACCATAAATTGATTACCACGTTATCAATTTCCATCAATCAAAGTCACATAATTAGAAAGGGTTGCCTTCATCGATATCAAACTAAAGAGTAATTACTCAACCGAGCAAATTTAAAGTATAGTTATCTAATTCACATTAGAGTGAGTTATCACGAATACAATTAGGCGTATGATTTTATTTGACAGAAAGCTTATACAACCTGATAATGTCCACTTTTTTTTTTTTTTCCATAATATTTTGACCTTCATGACCTTGAATTTTAGGATAAATTCCAATATGAGTCCTCCCAAATCTTTCGTAAGT
>NC_036246.1:34098000-34102111 GCF_002742605.1 Olea europaea var. sylvestris | reverse complement strand
GAGAGAATGATATGATAACTACACAAAGTTCTCACTTTTTGCACAAAATCATTTCATATTAATTGCATAGGTGTTACTCTAAAAATAAAATATACAATTTTTAATTATAGAATTACGACATTAGTTTGATAACTTATCTGTTAGTATTCATAGCAGTTTCGTAAGTATAGTTTGGAATTATTGTATAATTAAATAATTTACGAGATTTTAGATTTTCTTCTTCTCTCTATATATATGCTCAATTTAATATGCTAAAACGTTACTCCCTCTGTTTCAATTATATAAGCTTAGTTTTCCTTTTTTTCTTGTCCTAAATATATAGGCATGTTTCCTAATTTAGAATGTTTTGTTTCGTTTCTTTACCAATATACTCTTATTCAATTTAACCACTTAATATGCCAACTTTTTGAAATTATTCAAATACACACATTCCTACTTTTTGGAAACATGAAACAACTCTCGTTTCTTCTTCTTCAAATTAAATCATTCAAATTCTTTTACTAATTTCAATAATAATTTATTACTACATACTGAAAATTAAATAGGGGAAATTAGGAAGGATTTTGGCAAAATTTAATTTTTCAATGACATTAAAAAAGATTTCTTAATCTACGTGACAAATGAACCAAGCTTATATAATTGAAACGGAGAGAGTATATTTTATATATATCAGTACATCACAAACAGGTGATTTGATCGATGTTTAATTATACTACTTAAAAGAATAATTTTGTATATTATGATTATAGTTTACGGTGGACTCTTTATTTCATTGTTAATGAAGTTATCCGTTAAATAATTTTTTTAATTGTAGGCGGTGGTCGGCTCTCTAGTTCATTGTGAATGGAGTTAATTACACATTCAATAATATATTAATGAATTCAATGTCACCTAAGTCGATGAAAATAATGAGTAGCAATACACATTTCTAGAACGGCATAATCGAGTTGTTGACACCACTAACAAAATTTATGTTAACAAAGAAATATGGTGTCTTTTCAGGATGTAATGTTTGGTGGCACTGAGACGGTGGCGTCCGCCATTGAGTGGGCCATGACGGAGTTGTTGAGAAGCCCGGAAGATCTCAAGAAGGTCCAACAAGAATTAGCCACCGTCGTCGGCCTCGACCGGAAAGTTGAGGAGTCGGACTTCGAGAAGCTCACCTTCCTCCGATGCTGTCTCAAAGAGGTGCTTCGCCTCCATCCGCCCATTCCCCTCCTCCTCCACGAGACGTCCGAGACAGCAGTGGTGGCGGGGTACCAGATTCCGGCCAAGTCACGTGTCATGATCAATGCATGGGCCATTGGACGTGACAACAATGCATGGGAGGATCCGGAAGAGTTCAAACCCGCTAGGTTTCTCAAAGATGGGGTACCGGATTTTAAGGGAAGTAATTTTGAGTTCATTCCATTCGGGTCGGGTCGGAGGTCCTGCCCCGGTATGCAACTTGGGCTTTATGCATTGGAAGTGGCAGTGGCTCATCTTCTCCACTGTTTCACATGGGAACTGCCTAATGGGATGAAGCCAAGTGAACTCGACATGGATGATGTTTTTGGACTCACTGCGCCACGTGCAACTCGCCTTAAAGCGGTGCCGAGTCCAAGATTGCTGTGTCAACTCTACTGAGTCAATGAGTGCTGCCATTGTTGACACACTGTGAAAAGGAGTGTTACATATTTTCTATTTTCTACTTTTTTTAAATAATTTTTCCTGCATATATATTTTAGGAGGAAATGAACAAAAAATAACAGTTTGACGTAATATCTGAACATTGAATGTGCAAATTTGGTTTTTTTTATTGAAAATTGGTTTTTGAGCATTTCTCCTATTTTGTTTTGATTGTGAACTTAATTATCTGACATACATGCAGTGATCGAGTTAGAATTTGGATTCAATAAGAGCCTATTTTAATTGCAATTTTTTTTAATACAAAATTTAATAATATGAAAAACAAAAGCAAAAAAGAGAAAAGGTAATAAATTTTCCCCCCCTCAAATCTCAGTGGTTTCCCTCCACGATTAGATAGTTTTTGATTGTCCGATATGGTCGGATGGTTTTCAGTGTGTCTTGCTGGGATTGTTCCAGAAAAAGAGAGAAGAAGCAAGAAGTTTTCTTGAGTAAATTTTATAAACCTTTCGTAAAATTTATGATAATTACAGAAACTCCATCTTGTTCAAAAAATTATAGACTTTCTTTGAGATTTGTTTTCTAAAATGAATTCCCCTTTGCTAGTCGAAAGCAAATTTTTATGTAATTATAATAAAAATTGAAGGTATTAATAATAATAGTTAACTATTTTCACTTATTTTCTTTTCCTTATTTCTTAAGATTTAAATGTTTTTTTGGATAGGAAAATATTTTTAAACTTGTGTAAATATTTTCTAATATATTTACTTTTCTTGATCTTTATTTATTTTTTATTTTTTGTACTCGTAGCAACTATAATACATTAAGTTTAAACAAAATATACAATAACAACGTCATTAAATAAGAATGAAATTTTTTGGGTTTAGTTAAAATTTTGGATCAATCTTATTCCTTTCTAGGAAAAATAGATAAATTATAAATTTGACAAGTAAATTGAATGTGATTATGTATGCAAATATATAAATAAGAAAAATAATATAGTTTTATATTGAGTATAATAGAAAATATTCTCTGCGATTTTTAAAATTAGAGACGTTTATCAAAACAACGTGCTAATGGAATATTTATTAATACGAAAAGAATATTAAAATAAATAATTCGGTGCATGACCTAACTTCCAATTAATTAACAAATGAAAACAGAAAATTTAATCAGTCTAAAAAAGATCATTTTTGTAACTCACGATCTTTTTCATACTTGTCACCATATATCTCATCATGAACTTGTAAGTACGTCATCACTATCTTCGTTGTCATTTTTCAAGTACGTTAAACTATGTCCAATACCTCAATTCAGAATATCATGACTCTTGTCGATAACTTTGTGTGCTCATATATATAGAATCTTCTGTAGAATGAAGGTCTCATATAGATAGAACAAAGTAGGTTGCCCATGATCAAAGTAGATATATCCGCTCCACCAGATTGGACAGAACAACCAAATTTGAAATTTACTAACAAATATCAAAACTCATATTGCTGATGTCTTCCTTAATAGATATACGATTGAATTATTAACTGCTAGTTAAGTTAATTAGTCATTGGATTAGAAAATTCTTGCTCATTTCACCGTTTATACTTCTTGACTTACTAGAAACCAGCTTAACATCATTTTCTAACTCGCCAACGGGGTCACGTAATTGCCTGCTAATTTCAACAGAAGAACTGCATTTTATGTTAGGTGGAGAGGGATTATCTACGTCTCACATCATATTTAATTGAAGTTGCTTGTGTTTTGGAGAAAGATCATATGTCACGTATGAACGTGTTGAACAATACATGTCCAATGCATTGTCGTTGCCTCTAATTAAAACTAACAGCCGACAATATTGAATTTGAGTTTGAAATAGACAAATTGCATTGTTTATTCCTTGACTTTTCGTGAATTAACTAAAGTTGATGAAATACGTGGTTGAATTTTGATCAAAGTTGTAATTTTCATAAAATGTGGGATTAAAATTAATTGTTAACTTTTATTTAAATTTTTATATAATATTTTAACTAAACCAAATAGAGACATAATCACACATTATTATCAAAAATTTAAAATATTATCTACCTCCTCGCAGGTATTCATTTTTTTTGCTTGCTCTTGTGTATGGAAGGTAGATTCATCAAAGAAAAATTTTAATGGGACATACAAGGAAAATTTTCATTATCTGAAATATAAAGTAAGTATTTTGTTGAATTAATGGTGTTATATTACTAATATATTATAGTTGGAATGAAAAGGGTACACTCCTCGAAATGGATTATCTCATGTGAGTGGGAATGTTATGTTATGATTTTATAATGTCAAACCTGCATAAACATAAAAGGATTTGCTTATTACAAAATCATTTCGTAAAATAAAAAAGAAAAATAAACTTGTGCCTATGTTATGAAACTCATTTTCATAACATATATATATATATATATATATTTTTTTTTTTTTTTTTTTTTTTTTTTTTTTTTTTTTTGGGGTT
>NC_036246.1:34051259-34097976 GCF_002742605.1 Olea europaea var. sylvestris | reverse complement strand
TGCTCGGTGATAAGTGCGTTTTTACACACTAATTTGGCTACAAAACATGACTAATGGTTGATCAAAAGGTTTGAATTATGGCTTAATTCTATGTAATTATGTTTTGTATGACTATATTGACGAATGTAGCGGAATTCAAGAGAAAAGAAATGAAAAAGGACCAAAAAGGAAGGAAATTCAAAGTATGAGGACTAAATTGTTATACTTCAATAGTTGATTTGGATCACAAAATGAAGATTAAAGATGTTACAGGTTCAATTAGATGCAATTAAAAGTCAAAGGGTTGAAAATGTAAGAGATATGGCTTGAAATAATCAAGAATTGACTTCGGGTGTTAAAATGCAACATTCGGGAGTTTTTTATAACTGAGCGATAGCCCAGTTGTTTAAAGTGGGCGACCACCCAATGAAAAAAATCAATTAGCGAGAAGAAAACTTTGGCCTGGGCGACTGCCAAGGTTTTGCCTGAGCAACAGCCCAAATCAATCGCGGCGAAAAATTTCTGGTTTCCTATTCTGACTGAAATTCTTGTGGAAACAAATCTTTGGAGGTATTTAACAACCCTAGGGCCATCCCTAACCTTACACCACACATTATAACACATTCAGGAGGATTTTTTGAAAGAGGGAAGAAGGAAGAACAAGAAGATTCAATCCAAGATTCAAAGTCTCACTTCAAGAATTTCAATAGGGTGATGTCTTTTCTTGATTTTTATTGTTGTGTTCTTCTTCCTATCATGCTAGGCTAGAAAAATCCATACTAGGAGATTGATGAACATTATAATTTGATATTTAATTCTTTGTTTCGCATTTTGACATTAAAACACGTATTGATTGTTTTGAGTGATTTATATGCATTTAATTGCTTCCATGATTATAAGCCTGTAATTGTGTGAGTTTTGTTGGTTTGTTTCATCTATTCGAAAGAAGAGGAATAAATTCGACAAGGTATAAATCATCGTAAGGTTCGATAGGGGGTAGAAAATATAAATCATCATAGGGTCTGATAGGCAGTAGAAATATACCTCTATGCTTTGCGTGAATCTCTAAGTACTTACAAAATTACATGCATTCTCGTATATTCACATCCGTCATAGAGATATAGGCGGGTGGTGTATGAGAATAAGTTCAATTCTTCTCGAGAGAGTGTGTGTTGGATAGATTTAGGAGTATTGATTCTTCAAAATGTTATCGTGTTGTCAAAGTGTGTAATTAAGGTTAAATTGAACATTACTAGAAAATTCGTGATCCTAGTATATCTCACATTTATTGAAAACATTTAAAATCTTTATTGATAAAATCTTTTAAATCGAATGAATAACTATTTCTTAAAATGAAATAACTTTGAATTAAAGTATACATTACTAAAATTAGAAAAATAAATTTATACAAAATTGTGATACATATCTTGGAGTGTTCTTATCGAACACGAACATGTCTTAAGAAGAGTATTCATGCCACTATAATAATGATTACGTTATCACTTCTATATCAAGTTGTCCATCTAAACCTTAATTCAAGTAAAAATCAAGAAAAAAGAAAGAAGAGGCCTAAGGGGGCATAAACTTGATGCAAGAGGAAGGCGTCCAACATAGCGAAAGCGAGGAGATAAATGATCAACCATATTTTGACTGTCTGATATTGCGAGTCTATGTGACAAGAAGGTTTGAATAACTCACATCTGGGTGCCAAAAGGCATGAATGTGTAATCACCAAAAGACATGTGCATTTTATTTATTATCATTTTCTTTTTCTTTTTCAACTTATTTTTTTAAGATTAAAAAATTAGCTATTTAAATAAGACAAATATTTATTAATGATAATAATTAAAATAATTTTTAATTGTCTTAGAATAATTGAAATAACTTTAGTAATTGCGCTCGGGCTCGTAAGGCTGGAGGTGTAATTTTATAGCATTATCATACTTCACACCTTTTAGAACATTGCTTGTATATATTTATTTAATTTCAAATTCAACTTTGTGGCAAATGCATAGGAACAAGAAGATTTTTTTCTTTCTTTATTTTGATTACATATTCATTATATCTAGTCATAACTGAATGTGCGTTGCACATAATTTTGAATTGTTTTATAAGCCTTGTAAAAATAATATTTCAAGTTAGGTTGTTATAAAAAGGGTAATTAGTACAAAATGTCTCTACCTTTTAATATTATTGTGTAAAACGTCTCTACCTTTCATTTTTTGGTATTTTCACCCTTATTTCAACGTTTCATTGCAGAAAACGTCATTTTCGCCATTTTTTAATGTAAAATGATCAAAATATCCTCCCCATTTAAATAAAACCAAAAAATAAAAAAATAAAGAATAAATTACAATCTTACTTCAAAATGTTTTAAAAAGTGCAAGTGAATCCAAATACTTATTAAAAGGTTTAATAGCACAAAACGTCCCTACATTTGGCCTATAGTGTGAAAAGGTCCATATGTTTCAAATGGGTGAAAAGACGTTTTCCATAACGAAACGTGAAAATAGGGATGAAAACACACAAAAATTGAAACGTATGGACGTTTTCCGAAATAAGTGTCAAACGTAGGAATTTTTTTGTTATTAGGCCTTATTAAAATATTTAAAAAAAAAAAATCTCTCTTCTCTTCTCCTCCAAATGGATTTGTCATGTTAGAAGTGAAAAACCCCGACCAACCATCACCCAAACCGTCAAACCTTCACACCACTGAACTATCTGTTGATATTTTAAGACCTTGAAGAGAGAAGCCATAATGAGTATAGTCGATTGCTGTGTTAGAAATGACATGGGTCTCTCCAGAACAGGTAATGTCGCCAGTATTTGCATTCGCAAGTTGGGTATCTTGGCTTGCAATTTCGAACAAATTTATTGGCATAAAGGTTTCAATGTTGGACATTGTATGGTATGTGTAGAGGGAAATGAGGGCTTTTCGATGGTATGGTGGTCCAACAGTTTGGGTGGCAGTTTGCTGAAGTTTTTTTGATTTCTAGGGTGGCTGACCTATTTAGAGAAGAGAGAGTGAGAGAATTTTTTTTTTTTTGTTATTTTTAATATTTTAATAAAGCCTAACAGCGAAAAAAATCTCTACGTTTGACATTTCTTGTCGAAAACATCCCTACATTTCAATTTTTTACATTTTCATCCCTATTTTCACATTTCATTCGAAAATGTCATTTTCACCAATTTGAAACATAGGGACATTTTGTGCTATTAGGCCTTTTAATAATTATTTGAACTCACTTGCACTTTTTAAAACATTTAGGAGTAAGATTGTAATTTATTCTTTATTTTTCTTTTCTTTCTTCTTTTTGGTTTTATTTATATGGGAAGATATTTTGGTCATTTTACATTAAAAAAATGATGAAAATGACGTTTTTTGCAATGAAACGTTGAAATAAGGGCGAAAATATCAAAAAATAAAAGGTGGGGATGTTTTACATAATAACATTGAAAGATAGGGACCTTTTCTGCTAATTACCCTTATAAAAAAAATGGATAGTTATATCTCATTTATAGTTTTTTTTCTAAGTAGAATAAGTTTCTTATTAGATAAGAATGTTGATCTTTATCTGTTTCGTATAAATTTATTTGGAAGTGCAACATATAATTGCTAGTGAGTGAAATGCAAGCGCATGAATGTGAAAGTTAATTATACATTAACAAGAATAATCAAATGTATACTTAAATGTGAAGATAATTTAATTTAGAATTAGAATTAATGATAGTGAAATGCAAGCCCAGATGTTAAATTTAGCATACACGCATGAATAGTAAAATACATACTTAAATGCGAATGTTATTTAATTTATTATTAGAATTAGTAATAGTGAAATGCATAAATGAAGATGAATTTTCATTACGAACTATCGAACATGAATGTTAAATATTAATTAATTTAGAATTATTAACATTCATATTTAAAATTTTGAGTCATAACAACTGAATACATAAATGATGATTAAAAAGCATAAATGAAGATGAAGATTGCCCTTGTTTGATGGCTATTATTTGGTCAAAATAATATTTTGAAACTTTTAAGAGAATGTATGATTAAAAAGTAGAAAAAAATTGGGTTTATTACAAACTGTTCTATTAAGTGAATGTATGGTTGAAAATAAATATTATTCACGTGAAACCAGCAAACACGTGGGATCATTAACAGGTAATAATAAAGTGAACTGTGAGTTATTGTCCCATGAAAAATAATATTTAGCTCCCGTTTGATCCTAATTTTTTCAAGAATGCATTTTTTCAAATTTCATTTTTAACCACACATTCCACCATAAAATAATTATACACGCATTTAAAAAAAGGTTTTTTTTTTTTTTTTTTTACTTCTAACCACACATTTTCCAAAAAATCACTATTCAATAATACATTTTACCCAAAAAATGGGGATCAAACAGAGGTTTAATTTTAGTTCACTAGTTACTACTAAATTTGATGTCTATGACATAAAGACGTGATTTTTTTGTTATTTAAACTAATTCTGAAAAAAGAAAAAAATAAAAAATATTTTGTCAAATATGTGAATGATTGTATTGGATTTTGAATCCTCCTATTGTCATTTATTTTAATTTTCGATTCGTAATATAGTCAATTTCATGCTTTCTGACAATCGATAACAATAGTTTATTTAATTCTCTTTTTTCAAGATAAATTAAGTCTATTCTAATCACGAGCCGATTCTATTCCTAATCCTAATTCATATGACCAAAAATGCATTAAATTATAGGTTATTTATGTGATTGTATATGTGATAAAGATTATTCCTAATTCTATCTACATATGCTAATTTTATCGCATTCTAAATTTATTTTGAGTTTTTCAACACTACAACAAGCAGCTAATTATTTAATTGGTAGCCAATCAATTAAATAATACAATAAGTATGCAAAATCAGTCAAGAAAATTAAGAAATAACTAAATTAATAGTCTTAAATAAAAACAAATATGTAATAGGGTTCATCATTTATCCAAAACACTAGAAAAACTAGCCTAGTATTCTAATGATTAAATTATACAAAAAAAAAAATAGTGGAAAAACATCACCTAGCAAGAAGAAACAATGAAAAACATGCTTGAATCTTGAAAATTGATGAATATTCTTCAATAAACTTATATAATCTGCTTTGATCTTAATGCTTAACCTCGTTCTTCGTCTCGAAAATACATAGAATATCAAGATTTTTAGGTCTAAGGGAGGTTCCCCACATTTTGGATGGCTGAAGGTATAAATAGGGTGCCAAAAGATTATATACCAAAAGTTTTCAAAGTAAAATAAGGAAACATTTTTTTCCCGAAATTGAATCATGCATACGCATGGTTCATTTGGTATGTAAGCATGGTAAACTTGTTTTGACCTCAATAACTCCATAATTGGTTTGTGTGTGCAAGGTTGCAAGCCTATGTTTAAAGTATATTACAATTTTCTTGTCGAACTTTTTTACGTGTATATTTTGATCTTTTTCAACAATTTCTCATCCCATTGACTTCTCTTCAACTTCATTTGACTCTTGACATTCTTGAATCATCTTTTTGCAATCAGACTCAACTTTTGAAATATTGCATTTTATTCCCCAAACTTTGTATTTGATTCAATCGAGTTATTTTCTCTTGTAATCTTGTTCCTCTATTTTCCAATTGTATCCAATTAAATCATTGGCATTTTTATCTTTATTTTGTCACCCATCTCATCCATGGATTGTTTGCAATTTAGTCCTTGACTTTTGGATTTCACCATTTGTTTCACTATTTTTGCATTTGTTTCTCCAATTCTTCATGAAACATCGAGTTTTAACAATTTGACACAAATATAACATGAGTTAGACTATATTTCATCAAAGGAACTGCAAAACATCATTATTTAAAGCCCCGAATAAGTGTATAAAATACACTTATCAAGTATGTATAAAAAAGTTCTCAAATAATTATTATCAAACTTATTGAATATTTAGAAATTAATAATAGGGAAATGTGAATATTAGTTCATAAATATAAATTAGTGTCCATTAATCAAGTCAATCGAATTTTTCAAATGTACATTGATGATAATTTTAATGATTGAAAAAGTTATTTAGGCTAATGTTTAAATAAATATTAAAAACATAAAACAATTAGGATATTAGTGAAATAGTTTTTTATAATAGAGGTATCATCGTTCAAAAAATAGTTCTCACATCATGCAACTTTTATTATATTAAAAATATAAATTATTATTAATATATTTATATTCACACTACATTATTTCTTTCTTACACCAACTTATAAATAAACTCCAATTAAAATCTATTTTTCATAATACACCACAATAATTTGACAAATATAGTTAGCCCAATAAAAAAAAAAAAAAAAAAAAAAAAAAAAAAAAAAGAGGAAAAAAAAAAAAAAAAAAAAAAGGCACACACATTCATATCTAGATGGCCCAGGTCACAAAATTTCCCACGCAAATGGATCCAAGGGCAGAAAAATATGTTCATCTGGGCCTAAAGGTAATTCTAAACAACACTCTCTTTCTTACATTTGATAGTGATGTAGAGAATCATATCTCCCCAAATGAAATTCGTCAAGGATACGAAAAGACCTTAATTAAATAAATAATAATCACTAAAAAATAAATTTAAAGTTAAACATAATTAATATAATATAACTTTAAAGATAAATAAAAAATCAATATATAGATATTTTTCATAAAAAATGAATGATAAAAGACAAAATAAGTTATAAGAATATAATTTAATTTTTTTCTTAAAAAATAGAGATAAACAATAAGAGAGGGAAAAAAAATAGAAACAAATATTACCAATGGAAATAAATAAATTTTACTAATAACTCTAGTGTTCGTAGAAGGGAAATGGACAGAGAAATATTTAAAAAATATTAATTTCTTTTTTTTTTTTTTTTTGGGGTACTAAATTATAAAGATAATTTCATACTTCGAAAGATTGAAAAAAATTGAACTTAGCTTACTCACAAAACAGATCGTACAATTTACAATAATGAAAAATAATTTAGTTAAAACCTATGACCATCTTCCTCCCTTAACTAGCTCTGGAGCTGATAATAAACATATAGATGGATTTATAATTGTTCATAAAACAATTAATACAAATTATTTTTTTGTTGTAGTTAAAATGTAGGAAAAAACTAAGAGTCCACATACAAAATTATTTTACTGAAACAATGTGCGGTTGAAAATAAGTCCTAGAAAAAATGAACTTTAAAGAATACATACAAAACACGGGCCAATTATCCAAATTCCTATAAACTTGAAAGAACTTGCCATCAATTAATACTGGGGATACTTTCAACAATGGAGAATTTCTCTGAGAAATATTAACAGAGAAACATCATTCAATCATCTTATAAATTCGTCTGGTAACCCGCAATTTTTCTTGAAAAGCATAAGTGGCTCCATTGATACGATATAAATATGATGCTCTTATAACAAATTATTGTGTCAATGTTTTCACCCTTACCAAAATCGTCCTTGTAGTTTAAATTTTTGATTTGGCCATTTTCTCTATGATAAATATAAAACTATATTTGTTTCTCTTATTAGTCTTTTTTCACATATAATTATATTCAATATATTTGTCAAAATTAGCTTTTCCATATTTTCTTAGAGATGAATAATATTGATATGAAATATTAACATGAACGAGAAAAAGAAAAAAAAACAATTGATTTTCATCTTGTCATACTTTATGATATATTTAACATTACAATATATATATATTGATTTTAGCTAATTAAAGCAACATATGCAATTAAATATAACATTTTAAGAAATCGGGAAATACGTGAAAATAACTTATAGAAAAGGGTCATTTTTCCAAAATGACCTTTGGTTAATTTACATACCTAAAATACCCTTCATTTAGATATTACATAACAAGTCACTATAATATAGAAATTTCCTAATTTAGTCCATAAAATTAAATATTACTTGGATTTTCATATTTTATTTATTTATTTGATGTATATGATTTTTGTTCGCTCTAAGTAGCCCCCCTAATTGGTATCGGAGCCAGAGACAAAATGACCTTTGGTTAATTTACATACCTAAAATACCCTTCATTTAGATATTACATAACAAGTCACTATAATATAGAAATTTCCTAATTTAGTCCATAAAATTAAATATTACTTGGATTTTCATATTTTATTTATTTATTTGATGTATATGATTTTTGTTCGCTCTAAGTAGCCCCCCTAATTGGTATCGGAGCCAGAGAAATCATAAGGAAACCCATAAAAAATAGATTACCTGAAGAAATAAAAATCTTTAGATTTAGGTTAACACTTAGATTTTATATAAATTTAATAAATAAAAGATTAATTATTATAAAGTTAAAAGAATATTTAGATTATACATCTTTAAAATAATAATTAATTATAATATACAAATATTTATATTTATATCTTGATAAAAGTATAGCGATCATGGAAATTAAAATAAGAAAAATAGATAATTATTATAAATTAGAAGAAGGAAGAGGAAGTTATATATTTTAAAACCTATTTCTAATAAATTAAAAATAATCACATTAACAATAGTTAAAGATTTACCTAGAGAAATAAAAGAACAAATATTATAAAAATTAATAATAGAAACAATAAAGCATATATATATACATATTAAAAATTATTAATATATATGAAGATGAAGAAATTAATTCATATTACAAAGAGAAGTATGAGTGCAAGTGATAATACAAATTTAAAATTAAATAAATTACTTATAAAAATGAAAAAAATACAAGAAGAAATACGAAATATAATATTAATACTAGAAGGAATAAGAGTATCAAATAATGGACAATTAACAAAATTAAAATGTGAAAGATTAAGACTTGCGAGTAAATATTTTAGTATAGTAAAAAAAGAGTTAATAGATCAAGATATAGCCAATAGAAAATTTCGGAAAATAATAGATAAAAAAGAAGATAAAAAATGTAAATTAATTTATATGTTAAAAATATGATTTTAATATGTCAATAAGTGAATATATAGAAGAATTAAAATTATTAATAAAAATGTTAATAAATGATATACAATAAGAGAAAAAAGAAATGATATAAACATATTAAAAATTGAAATTAGAGAAATGAAAATAATAAAAAGAAAGAAAAGAAAATAGATAAAAAAAATTAATAGAAAAAGAAATTACTCGAATATGAAAGAAATATATTGAGAAAGAGAGTATAATAATAGAAACAGGAAGTATGGATGATGAATTTAGAAAAAATATATTACTAAAAGTATTAGAAGAAGAAGAATCTAGAGAAAAAATATTAGGAAAATTAAAAGTAGAAGAAAGAAAAGATAAAGATGAATGAGGAATTAGACTTATAGAAAATTTTGATCACTTAAGTTTAAGTGATATAAATGAATACCAAGTTTTAATAAATACTAGATGAGAATCTAATTCAATAGGAACTTTTAAACAAGAATTACAAGATTTAGATGAAAGCTATATACCTATATATAATAAATCATATAGACAATTTTATGATAAAGTAAGAAATAGACAACCACCTAAAGGAAATAAATATAGAGATATGTTTGAATTAAATGATAATTATGATAAACATATTAACCATAGAGGAACAAAATTAGATTTAAATTGTAAAATAGATACTAAAAAGCCTTATTAACTTGGACAGATTTAATGATATTATTCTTTTTATACAATAAAGATGACACATCGAAAAATACTGAAAGAAGAATAGATTTTTTAATAGTATCCTTTGAAGGAGATGTTAGAAATTGATGGGAAGGAATAAGTAATGATACAAAAACATTAATAAAAAGAAATGTACAAATAAAAATATTAAAATCAGATAAACAAGGTATAGAAAAGTTAATAGAATATATTTTAGATGATTTTTTAGGAGAAAATTGGATAAAAAATGTTGAAAGAGAAGAACTAAGAGACAAGGACAATGCTAGAGTTAAACTAATAAATTTAAAAATATGTGATATGTGTAAAATTAAAGAATATACTTGTGAATTTAGAAATTATTATTATGTTCAATTTTATAGTAATGAGAACCAAGAAGTATACCAAGATATGTATTAAAATAAATTACCAGGTTCATAGGGAATATATTTTAAAATAGAATTTGAAAAATATATTAGAGATAATATTGAAATACTTAGAACTTTAAGTTCAAGAATAAAAATTTTATTTGAAAGACTTATATATATATATCAACAAAGACAATTAATGAAAAAAATCAGAAAAATTAACTAGAATATGTTGTGAAGATATGGAAAATCCTGTATAGTGGGGATGTAATCCTGAAAGAAAGGTTAATAAAATAAAATTTAAAAATAAAAAATTTAAAAAATTTAGAAATTTTAATAAAAAATATATAAAATCTAGAATAATATATTATAAAAGGAAAAATATCTCATATAGTCAACAGTAAAATAAAAGTTATAAGAAAAATAAAAGTCAATGTAAATTTTAGAATTGTGGAGAAATTTGTCATATAAGTCATGATTGTGATAAAAAGAAAGTTAAAATATTACAAAAAGAATATTTGGAAATAAAAGATGAATTGAGTGAAATATCAGACATTGAAGAATATTATAATTAAGATGTTTATATAAGTAAAACAGAGGATGATGAATCAGAATCTGAATAAGGAAATAAAAGAAATAGAAAGTAATAATATAAATAGACAAGAATATGAAGGAATAGAAATATACGGATTAGAAGTTACCTTTGATAACAATAAATTTAGAAAATTACAAAAATTATATTTAGATTTAAAAATAGGAAAATGGAAAGTTTTAGATAGAATTTGGAAAAAAAAAAGGATAACAATAAATGAATATCACAAAATAGAAAAAATCATAGATGTAAGAACAACATATGTACAACATAAATTAAATCTTTTAACAAAAAATATTGTTGAAGAATTATTAATAAAAGTTAGTAATAACAAATTGAAAAAATCCAATATATTTATTTAGTAGAAATACAAATAATGTTTAAATCATTATTCGGAGAAGGGATAGACTCACCCTTAACTGTAACCTTATATGATAAGAATAATAAATTAAAAAAATAGCTATTTAGGAACAATAGAAGGAAATCTGGTATATCAAAAAATAATGTTTACATGTTACCCAAAATATTGTGTATCATTAATAGATAGAAATTTTAATGATGTTTTAGGATTGCATTTTAAATTGTATAGAGATGGTATCATGCAACCAAGTGAACAAATTATGACTATAGAGTATAGAACTTTATACACATTTACCAATTCTAATTATGGAAACATTTATTTCATTAAACCTTATATTGAAATACAAAAAGAATGTAAGGATATTATCAAAATTATAGAACCAAATAAACAAATAAATTTAATTCCAGAAGAATATTAATTTAGTATAACAAGAAATAAACCTGAAATAACATAATTAAATGAAAAGAATGTTCTAATAATATAACATTTAATGATGAAAAATTAATCAAAAGATCAAAAAGTCTTAGAATATCTAATAAAAACCAACTAGAAGAACTCAATGATATAAAAGAAATAAAACTTTATAGGAATGCTGAAAATATGAAAATAGAAGGAGAATATTATAATGGAAGAGAAAATATAAATATACCAAATATATTAATACATACAGGAGCTAGTGAATGTCATATAATTTCAATAAAAAATAAATGATTAATAACTCATAAAACTGATCCACATAGATATGTAAATTTTGATGGACAGGTATATATTACAGATTTAGAAGTTAAGGTACCAATAAAAATAAGAGGAATAGATCTTTTAATACCGTGTTATATAGATAAAAGTATGGATATAAATCCCCATATACTTTTAGGAATGAGTTTTTTAAATGAATTAGAAGATTATAGTATAAAAAGAGAATGATTATATATAGTCCATAATGGACACAAACTATATTATTTAAAAAGAACTAAATGAATAATCAGATAAGTTTTCCATTCGTTGTATATATACAAATTACTATTATAGAAACAAATATAACAACTTGTACTTTAATAGATATAGGAAGTGATATAATAATATTTAAAAGTTTTTTAATAAAATCATGGAATGATACTAATAACATAAAAATAACTAGAGTCATAGAAAAAAGTACCCAGATAATAAATAGTGTTGATAAAGTTAGTATAATTCTTAGAAATAAACAAGTTACAATAAATAAAATTTATAAATATGGTAAATTAGAGCGTGATATATTATTAGGAAATGACTTTATACAATAATTTCAATATTATAAACAGAATAATTATATAATAATGCTACAAACACATTGTGGACATTTATTAAAAATTTTAAGAAAATTTAGACCTTATAGAGTTCAGCCAACCCGGCGTGGTGATAAATGGGAGAAAAAACCATAATATTTAATGAAATAAAAAATAAAAGAATATAGTATAAAAAAGTTTTGAAAACGGGAATAGAAATAGGTATAGATAAAATTATTGAATAATTATAAAAAGTTTACGGAGAAAATCCATTATTATTTTGGAAACCACATCACCCTAAAGCCAAAATAGAATTGACAGAAAATGTTATAATAAGAGTCAGACCAATAATATATACTATAGAAGATACACAAGAATTCAAAAATCAGATAAAAGAATTGATAGAACAGAAATTATTAGACCTAGCAATAGATCTCATAGTAGTCTAACCTTTATGGTTATGAAACATTCTGAACAGGTTAGAGAAAAAGTTAGAATGATTATAAATTATAAAGAATTAAATAAATATACTAAATTTGATGAATATTTTTTACCAAATAAAGAAGTTTTAATAAATCTTATAAAATGAAAACAATATTATTCTAAATTCGATTATAAATCAGGATTTTGGCAAATAAAATTGGAAGAAGATAGTATACAATATCCTGTATTTAATACACTTCAAAAAAAAATATGAATTGTTAGTAATGTCATTTGAATTGAAAAATGCACCACAAATATATCAAAAAAATGGATAATGTATTTAAAAAGTTTAATAAATTTCTAATTGTTTATATAATATACCGACATGTTCTAACAGTAAAGAAGAATATAGGAATCATTTGATACAATTCATAAATTAATGCAAAAAAGAAGGAATTGTACTTTCTAAAAAGAAATCTATAATAGAAAAATAAGAGATAAATTTTCTTGATTTATCAATAGATAAAAGAGGAATAAAATTGCAAACTCATATATCTAAAAAGATAGAAAGTTTTTTTAGATAAATTAGAATCCAAAGAGCAGATACAAAAATTTTTAGAATATTTAAATTATGCAGAAGGTTTTATTAAAAATCTTTCTAAGAAAATGCATAAAATATAAATTTTACTTAGACAAATAAATACTAAAGAATGGAATGAAAAACATATAGAAATAGTTAAATTATTAAAAGAAGAATGTAAAGATTTACCAAAATTAAAATTACCAGATGAAAAAAATAATTTGATTGTTAATACTGATGCCTCAGATAAATATTGGGCAGCAATATTAAAAACAGATTTAAATGAAATTTGTAGATATTCAAGTGGAACTTTTAATCAAGCAGAAATAAATTATACCACTCATGAGAAAGAATTATTAGCAATTATTAGAGAAATAAAAAAGTTTTCATTATTCTTGTTATCCAAGAAATTTATTGTTGAAACTGATAATTCTCAAGTTGCAGGATTAGTCAGGAATAAATTACCATCAGAACCTCAATATAGAAGGCTCCATAGGTGGCAAACTTATTTTGCATTTTATAATTTTGATATAGTTCATATTAAAGGAGTTAATAATTTTCTTGTAAATTTTCTCCATACAAACATAGAATTTGCTGATTGATAAAGTTAAGGTTATGAAGTTATACCAATCTATCATACATATACAAAAAAAGGACAGATTTTCTTAAAGAATAATTTGAAGATATAAATACTGGAGTAACACAGATCTCAGAGATGTTCAACTCAAATATAAAAATATTGTTGAATATCACTACTCAGGTCCGAGCATCATAAAGAGGCCATTTAACTTAAAAATCAAGTTGATGCTATTGCAGCACAAATAAAAGATATACTATTTGAGACAGATATGCCAAAGAGTTCAGAAATGAGTTTTCTAAATCAATACCAAACAGGGAAAGTTGGAAGCAGCAGTGGACCCAGACGTAACAATATACCAACTGATAAAAAAAGAGATTTCATTTCAATATCATCAACAAAAAAAGTGATGATACATGGAGATAAAAGAGATTTCAAAACAATCAGCATCATAGACCAAAAAGATAAAATTTCTTTAGATCCAAAAGAATAAAAATATGCTGAAATAGTCAGAATTGCTTATGAAATAAAAATGAGTGATTCATACTTCATCTCTCCGAGAAATAATGTTTATCTAAGAATAGCAGTTATGGAAGGAGAAGACCCTTCATTTATAAAAATTATGGCAGACTATGGATCTATGGATTTGATATATCCAGGAAAATATTTGATAGAAATTTTGAAATTTGATGATATATTCATAAAAGAAGTATCCAGATTTGTTAAAGGACGAGGAATATATTTGAAATTTTACTCAATAAGACATGAATACGTTAGAGTTGTTTATTATCTAGTTGAATATATAATATCAATTGGATATGTAGCAGCCAACTTCCAAATAAGATGTGGTGGAAAGTGATAGAAAAGTTCCAACAATAAGAAAATAATAGATCAGACATAGAAGAACACTTGGAATTAAAGTCATATACAATATTGCCAAAAATTTGTTTGACAAAAAATTCTCATGCTTATGTCAATATGAAAACAGGATGCTGGTATCAAATCAAGGACATGGAAAATCAAAAATATTGAAAGATTATATTACAAGATTTGAAATACATCAATTTTCAAGATGTCCTACCACTATAAAAGAATCCTGCCAACTAAAAGAGTGCCCCAGCTGCATGTGAAAAAAAAGACAATAATAGAGCACATTTGACAAAGCTATATGGAGAATAATAATACAGTTGCATGTAAAGACATATAAGATAACTGGTAATAATAGAAAAAAATGCTCTTTAGATAAAAAGTTGAAGAAGCATGTGAAGATGTAGGCCCAAGGAGAAAAATAATAAATAGGCAAGTGTGCCTTTGCCGATGTACTCGATGTAATAAAATCTGATAGACTTGTATAAATAGATCATCGTAATAGATAGAAATCATCTTGAAATCTCAAATTGTAATCAATAGCCACTCCTAAGCTATCTTTTGTTTGAAAAACCAGTTTTTTTTAGAAATCCTTGTTTACCAATAGAAATCTTGTAAAAGTTTTGATAGAAATAAAATTTCAATATTTTGATATTAATATGAGTTTCTAAATCTTTATTCCCAACGATTCTTGAATAATCTAAAAGAAAGTTTCCTTCTTATTTTAGAAAAAAGAGAGTTTTTTTTTTTTTTTTTTTTAACAGAAGTTTAGAATTTTATTCTTTTGAATTGATACAGTGAGAGCAAGAAGCTGAAATTGTAAAGATTTCGTGAGGGTAGGAGGCCGTTGAAGGAAGCAGTTTATATATTCAGAGCTCAAAAGTTACTCGGTTCTAAGAATAAAAATTCAGATCAAACCTAAGGTAAAACTATTAATTTTTTGCAAAAATTAGGATAAATTTTTTTCGATCTTAGAGAATCAAATGGATTAATTGCATGATTTAATGATTATTTGTATAAATGTCAGGATATACAATTAAATGATTGGATAATTTATTAGAAAGAATGTTAGAAATAATAAAAAATATGTATTCTCAATTAGAAAATATGGATGCATCTTCTAAAGAATATAATATATTAAATAATAATTGTGAACAATTTCCAATTTAGTAGATCATAGAATGAAATTATATTCAAACATTCAAAATAGAATAAATATAAGATAAAATATTTAAAATATTAGGATATATGTTGCAATATAGAAAGAATCATTTCATTAAGGGCAATATAGACTTTTCCATGAAGAGGAATAGTGATAGGCCAAATAGAAAAATCTCCCTAAAAAATGAGAAAAGCGAAAATGATAAACGAAGATAGCTAAATTTTATTGAAAATAGTTTCAAAGTATACAAATATAAAGCATTTATCAAATACAAATACGTCACCCCAATAAGAGAATTTGTTCCTCGTAGTAGTGATAGGCCTTGGACACCCTTCTCCCCTTTTCCAATGAGTCTCTATGTAGATGAAATCTCCATATGTTCCACAATGAAATTTGATAAGTGAGATTTCGAGTAAGCATTTACATAGTCTTCTTCTGTCCAAAGTAATAATTGATCGCTAAATGTTCGGGAGTTCCTCTATTCAATCATTTTCCTTCTTGTTGCCTCAGATTCCATGTGGAAGACACGATTTTTTTGAAGAATTCGCCATCAACAATTCAAGTAATTTGATTCTAACAACAGTGAATATATAGGTAATAAATCTACCTAAAGCTAATGCAAGTTCTTTCCTTCTAAATCAAATAGATTCATATCTGAAAAATGTTTAACAATAAGTTCTTCGTTGAAATTGTTCGTTTGGAAATTTCCCAAAAAGCTAATTATAGGTTCTTCTCTCCATCGAAGTTGCACATTATCCCTTTCCTGTGACATGCAAATTATCCCTTTCCTGCAACAGATCCGAAAGAAAAAGTGTTACTAAATTTATACCGTCCGTTATTTCATATATGATGATAGAGATAGAGGAAAAGGAAAAAATAGAAGATTTCACATAGCACTTTTGATCGAAAAATCAACCAATGACTATTCATGATTCCATGATTGAATCAATTCTACTTTGGATAACACTTGCACCCTCTGTCGTACCATGGCCGTTGGGACTGAGTTAGTTTCTTTTGAAACTTTTCGAAATAATTTTATTTTTCCTTTAAAAATTTTTAGAAATAAAAAATATTTCTTCTGAAATTTTCGATTGGATTTTATCATTTGCAATTCAATATAAATGGACATATACCCCATACGTATGTCACTCTTCCTGCCACATTTCCCATGCAATTTGCAATACTTGAACGGTCGGATTACATCCATGTGCCGCGAACTTCAAAATGTGAACGAAATTTTGCAGACGAGAGAATTTTCCCCAGGGAATCAAGTAAACTTTCTCCCGCATAATTTCCAGCTCCCAGCAAGAAAATGAAAACCCAGGATTCAAGTTTTGGATTAACAGAAAAAGAACACATTTTACATTGGCATTTCATCACTGCTATTTATATTTCGGGGTATGCCAATAAATTGTTGCTGTACAAAAATACGGAGAGCAGTGTTGAAGGACTAGTACAGGCCAAAACAAGAACCTTAGCCTCCATTCACCTCATCAAACTAGGCATCAACAGAGAGTCAAATCTGGACTACAAGTAGCCAACAAAAAACCCTGCTTTTGTCCGTCGTCGTCGAATTTCAGAGGAGGAAATCAGACTACTATAAAGCAGATAGTACATTATAGATCAAGGTTTATTCCTCCATTTTTTATTACACGGGAAGGACTAGCCTCTTTACTTTGGCCGTCTTCGGTAGGGATACAATATGTCATCAATAGACTCTTTTATTTGATTCCCCACTTTGCGTACGTTCTTGGCCACCCCATTTGCAACCAGATTAGCATTTCTCATAAACCTGTATGTTAACAACATTTTTTCTCAATAAAATTTATGTTTAGGGAAAAGAGATAGAAATATGATAACAAACAAGGGAAGCAGCTCGATTTGATTTGAATAAACCAAGTTTTTTCATGTTTTCTGCGTAAGATTGAAATAAAGTGTTCGATCAAAGGCAGATTTTGTGCTCAAGTTCCACCATACTGTATATTCTAAAAAACTTAGATTTTTCAGTACAGCCAAATGGTTATTAGTTCAAAAAGGTATTGGTAGCTTTTTCCAAAATTTTAATTATTATGAACAAGAAATTTCCCAAAACAAGAGCAACAATGTTAAATCACCAGAAACCAACAAAATGTGTACAAATGACCATTTATTCATAAAATTTCATCAGAACTATTCGTTGCAACAAATAAAAACAAATAATAGAGCAATAATAAGTAATGGCCTCCTTACAAAAGGCAACTAGAAACCATACGAAAGAATATCTAATCCCAAAACCTCAGTCATAGTCCTTCGAACCCACTGGACGAAGGCCTCATTGGCAATAAAAGTATAATGGTATTGTAAGACCAGATTCACTGTAGCACACAATCCAACATGATAGGACCAAGCATATGAAGACCAAAAGATTAACATCCTGATATTTTACTGAAGAGTGGAAAGTACAGTGTTTCATGACATGTAGAGAAAGCTAGGCACATATGATATCCATGCACCAGCTCACCAGCTCGAGGGCTAGCGAAGCAATGCCTGGTGTCTTTTATTCTTGAGGGAATGATGGCACTGTTGTACTTGTACTTATGTCAGTAATTACAAGTAGATATAATTCAAATCAGGGAACTATCTCATTCAAAATCATTTTCAAAACTTGATGCCTCTCGTCTATTAATCTCTACTATTCTCTCTTTCATAAAAATTCAATAACTATACTACCAGAACAAGGCAAAACGTTTAATGCCATTCGATGTAGCATGGGATAAGAGTCAAAAGCATTATGTATCCACTACCGAACAATAATTGAGTGGCATATAAATAGTGTCCCAAGAGATTCTAGCAGCACAGTTCACGAAAAAAAGAAAAAAAAAAGTACATCCCTAAAATATGGATGGAAGCTCCCACTGTTGCTCTACCTGAAAAATCCTAAATCACTAAAATAAACCAAGCATTCCACCAAGCAAACGGATCACTTTTCCTAGCTTGTTTTCTCACCAAACGAATAGTCCTTAAGAGTGACTCTTCTTTCCAGCAAAAGAAATAAAAGAGTACATCTGTATTTGGTAAACCTTTTATATATTGTACTCGTCGAAGTATTAAGCTCTCCTTTTACTTCGACTACTTACCTATTACAAATCTGAAGAGAATATCTATTTACCAATACTGCTTAAAATGAAATAAGAAACTCAAAATCTGCCCAAAACAATTAGGGTGAGTTTGGTTTGCTGTTTTCAAGTTGTTTTCAATTTTTCAAGACACTGAAAATGTGTTGGTAGAGTATTTTGAAAAAGAAGGTTAAATATACAACATAAAAATTAAAATGCATTTTTGACATTTTGAATGTTTTCAACGAAAAAATTCTGTAAACACACAAAATATGGAAAACAAGTGTTTGAATAACATTTTAGAAAATGAAATTTTAAAAATTAAAAATATAAAATTCTAACAAATAAAATTTAAAAAAAAAATTTGAAAAAATAAATTCTAAAATTAAAAAAAAAAATTCTGAAAAAATAAATTATAAAAATTCTCAGAAAAATAAAAAATGAAAAAAGTTCAATCTCTTAATGATTACTTACATAAAAATTCTAAAAATGTATTTAAATGAACAAAGATAAATATATTCTCAGTCGATGTCATGAATTTTTTTCCCTATACTTTGAACTCAATTATTATTATTATTATTTCTACTACTACTACTTTTGTAGCAAGAAAACAAAATTTTAATATTCACCAATTTTAAAATGTATATATTAATTAATAATATATTAACATAAAATTGTTATATTTTTACTTAATAATCAAATTTCATGGAATAAAATATCAAAAAATAAATTTTTTAAAATTTCAAACTAAACGTGTTTTCTAATTTTTAGTTTTGAGAAATAATTTTTCAAAATAATAAATCAAACGCATATTTAACAATCCTAAAATAGACCCTCAAAACAAAATATTGAAAATGAAATCAAAATTCAAATACAAACCAAACGGACCCTTAAGAGTTATCAGTCAATAAAAGCCAGTACATGGTTGAAGAAGAAACATACATTCCTAAATTATTTCAGATTTTTTTTTTTATTGGACATTGTTCTACTTTAGTCCTTCTGTTAACACACACGCAGTCTTTTCATGACCCCATCCAATTTTGATGCGGATTTTGTAATAAGACAATTTCAGGTATGTCTTATGTCAATTTATTCACGTTTTACATAGTATTTAATGAGCAATTTCTAACCGTAAAAGTTATATGCACTTCAAAACTAAATTACTAATAATAAAACTACAGAGCTAAAGCTTTCATTTGGCAGCAGAAGTCAAATCAAAGTCATCTAATTGATGGAGTGTATGTTATGAAAGCCAATATCATACACTAAAAATTTGATTTCCAAAATGAAACTCAGAATGTGCTTGCCTGCTCAGGAACTCATCCCCAGTCGAAGGAGTCGGTTTATGCGTTCGACGTTGTGGCAACCCATTACCATCTGCTGCAAGAAACAGACAAGTTTAACAGATTAACCATAATAACTACAAGAAGAGGTGTGTCCTTCCATAAAATACATCGAGAATCACATCACGAATGCCCATACATGTCTGCATTGCTATTGAAATAAAATGGCATCTAAAAGTGGTAGAGAAAATGTTGTCCACAATGGTAGAAGTTTGCCTCAACCACTTACAGGTGCCAACAAATATTCATTCATAAAGCAAATAAAAATCTGTATATACATAAGAGAAGAATCTTCATGAAGCCTTTCAACAAATATATGATGGATATACATCTTATAACAAGAACGCACTTGCTTGCTTCACAAAATTAACGTGTTTATATCCAACATCCATGCAGATACTTTTTCTAATTGAAATCCCTACTTCAAATAGTATTAGAAAATTGAAACTATAGTCCTAATCAAATAAAAGATAAAGTCGTATTACAACTACACAAGAAAACTAAAAAGATAAACATAATTGAGAAGATAAACTCCTAGAAAGAATAAAACATAATTGTAGTAGAAAACTATTAACTGTAGCTGTGATGTACTACATCAGTGGAGTATATTGCTATTCTATTTATGTCAAAGCTTATTTCAGAAGGCAGTCCACTCTCCAACTGGAAAACATATTAAGAGAATGTAAATAAACACAACTATAAATGGAAGATAATGATTCCACAGTATACATGGCAATTTGAAAATCAGCAACCAACTTTTTTAAATGGTGTTCGTGTGTGGTGGGGAGTGGAGAGAGCTATAAAAAGGTAAAAATGAAAAATGAGAAGACTAGCAGCTTATTCACTTTTTTTTTTTTACCCTTTTTATGGTTGAAAATTTTTGCTTACAATATGGTTACATCAAAAGTTGACATTGACTTCACATTTCACAAATAAAACAGAAATATATTATTCATAGTAGTCATGCTAAGACTAGTACATGAAGTGTAAGTTCTGTCAATGTACAACTCTACAGGTATATGCAAAGACGAATAGAACTTGAAGGTTACAAGAGCCAAAAATGAGCCATCTTAATTATCAAGCTCAACCAGTTCGCCAAAAGGTGGAAACTTGACTTAATTCTATTCAAAAAGGCCCCGAAAAAGACAATTATTTATTCACCAAGCTTTATATCTCTCTTTTATCATATGAAATTTTATTTTAATTATCTGTAGTTTCTAATAAAATAGAAGAAAAGGGAAGAGTAGGAAGCAAAGTTATTTTTCAAATTGGGGCAAATATCTGTGTTTATCCATTTGCAATGATGTCACTCATTGGTTCAAGGATGCCAGGTTGACAGGAGGAATTTAGATATAAGACAAAAACTCCCATGAGAATAAAAATGAAAATTCATTACGACTTCAAGCACACACAATGTTTCCTGAACAGATGCTAAGCCATTAACAATACTAACACCTAGTTGGAAACATATATAACTTGAATATGACCACTTCAAACACTCGATCATAGAATGGAGCAAAATCTTCATTTGGAAATCTCTAACAAACCTACTGCTCGTAAATAAATCATTAAATCCCACATACCAATTGCACATTGCAAACAATCTACATCAGGGAAAAAAAAAAGGAAGGACCTTCACCTTCTCTATTATGAATAGGAGCAGCAGCACTTCGATCTACTATAACCTGAGCAAAAGTCTCAAAGAAGTCAACCAAGATCACAAGATGGATTAAGACAGGTGGAAGCTAGAAAACTATGAAACCAGAAAAATTCAGGTGGTAAATAACACCTTCAACAGGATGGGATTAAACCTACTGGAGTTTTATGTCCAGAACAGTGCCATTTATTGCATTAGTAATTCACCATCCATGCGCAGCACACATGGAGATTGAAAGATAACATTTACTTGTGATTGGTGGTAGTCATGAAATGTTAAAAAATTCACATTCAATGAAATGTTTGCGTTTCTTTAGATTGAATTGAGAAAGAAAAAGAAACTGGAAAAGTAAGGATCGAGTATTTATTATAATCTTAACCATCCTATGAGGCAAATAAAAAGAAATTCAAAACATATGCAGAAAGGAAGAAAGGGGAAATGCTAACCTCAAGGCCAAAACAAACTGGCAATTCAGTTTGTGTCTCTTGTCCATCAGCTACCTGCTTTTTCCGGTCAGTGTAAAGAGCATAACCAACACAAGCATATCTGAAATCTCTTAGGCTTCTACCTTTTTTAGAGGCTTCCATCTCAGATTCTCCAACGATATATTGCGGTACTAGTCATCAAACACGGAATCAGTACTCACCAAGGTATTTAATTTATGAAAATCAATATTCATCTTTACATAAGAAGCAAACTACACAGATAACTGAATGATCTGATGCTTATACTTCTGATATATGTTACATCATGCACAAGTCCACAAAATTCAGAGAACATTGAGCAAACTATTAATCTTCATGTTCTTTTTAAGGCCTATATCTCTTCAAAACAAACTAGTTATATCTCTTCAAAACAAACTAGTTTTACTTAGCCAAATGAAATCCTACGAGCAAAGAGCTTATCGTATTCTAAAAGCAAATCTATGATTTGGCAGGTAAAGAAACATAGATAAAGATGCAAATGCAAGATGTGGCAGGTAAAGAAACATTTATAAAGCCGCAAATCCAAGATGTGGCAGGTAAAAGAACATATATAAAGACCCCTATCCTCCTGTATCTATTGAGTACACAAAAAAGACTTTCTCTTTCACAATGAACACTTTTCTTTCTTTCTCAAAGTAAGAACCATATGCAAGAGGAGAAAATGCAGGTACACTATATTCACAGATATACAATCTTAACCTTACATAAAAGATATTCAGTCCTAAATTGTTCCAAAATAAACAAAATTTCCACACAACTCTTCTCATCTTTTTCTATTCAGAATTTCGAAAAGGATAATTATATTGCCACAACAAATATTGTTTGAATCACCATATTTTTTTTATTTACTAAAATAACCCAAACTAAAATGACACAAATAACCATCAACATCCATGTGTTATTCTCTCTTTCATCTATCTTTATGTACACCAAGAATACAAACTCTAACATGTACAGTAAAACTTCAAATTGAAATTACTTTCATTGGCTTTTTCTTTCTCCTTATTGGCTTTACTCATGATTGAATGCATCTTTTGTTTTTGGGATTTTAACTGGGGTTTTGGATATTTCATAGCAATAGTTGTTGGAATTCGATCTTCAAATTTTGGTGACGAGTTTGTTGGCATGTGGCACATTTGATTTTTCAATTTCGTTATAATCCATTTTTTTTTTAATTTCATCATCTCCATTTAAGTTTGCGTGCAGTTGATCAATTGTTTTCTAATCAATTTATGACTTTTTCAAGTATATAAGGAAGACCAGATGCATGTATAGTTACCATTAACAATTATTTTTTGTAATATTTGTCGTTGTTGTTGTTGTTTATTTTTTTTTTTGGTTTGTGCCTATAATGTAGTATTAGAAGAAATAATGGAGAAAATGCTAAAGATCGTTGATGAATTTTTGTGTATTACTTTTATTTGTGTTTTTGCCATAGTCCACAAGAAGAGAATTTTTCTCATATTTTTCATGGATATTAAACCCTCTATTTGCTTCAGTGAAAGAAATTAAAGAACAGTTCATGGAAATTTTATGAATATGCTTAACAATATTTTTAAAAGATATACATCGTGAAGTTAAAGAATCAAGATGTATATCAATGAAAAAAAGAGGTGTAATATTGAGATGATGAGTACACCACAATATTTGTATATTTATATTTTTTAAAATTTTTAGTTTTGATTGGATTAGTAGTATAATTGTAAATTTGTTGTGGTGTATATTTTAATTGTGGTGTTATTATAATGTGGTGTAGTTATTAAATTTTGTACTGGTAATACAAATACCCTTTCGAAAATATAAAATTCTTGCCAAAACACTCTCAAGGCACAATTAAAAAGTTCTACAGAAATAATGAAAAACCCCAAATAATTAATTATTAATCACAAAATCTAATCGTGTAGTATAAGGAAAAACCCAGAAAAATTCAAGGGTAAATAAGGTTACCATTGGGAAGGGAACGGGGGAGACCAACGCAAAGAGGGTTTCGAGAATCGGCTTTGAAATGGGATGAGTAATAAAGGCAACCTTTACAAGTCTTCCCCGTCTGAATATTTGCATTTGTATTCTTTGAAGAAGACGTTGAAGATTGTTCTTCCAGTTGATTCGTATCCTCCATCTTGTGGTTGATTGATTCATTTGACTGTTTTACTTCCAAATCCAATTCGGATTTTGGATTTCGCTTCTCTTCTTCACCCATTATTCTCCTCTGGTTTTCTGCACCGAATACCAGGAATCCGCTTGGGGTTTTTCTACTTTTCCTCTACCCTCTCATGAGAACTGCTCTCAGATTTTATTATTTTTTATTTTTAACTTTGTCGGCTTAAGTTTTGAATAGTGCCCTAAGTTTGGCTTTGTGAAGTAGGAAAACAAATGGAGAAATGTGGGGCATATGATAGGGATGGAGCGGGTTGGGTTCGGGGCAGGAAATGATGACAAATAGTCACGACTACTGCTTTAAAAAAAAAAAAAGGAAATTGAAAAATCTATAAAAATCTTAAAAACAATGAAAAGTCAATATTGCCCCTAACACAAGTCACTCACATCGACGTCTGGAGAAAAAAAAGAAGAAATAGCAAGGAAATCGA
The DNA here is from genome assembly GCF_002742605.1 of Olea europaea var. sylvestris. Classification (NCBI taxonomy): domain Eukaryota; kingdom Viridiplantae; phylum Streptophyta; class Magnoliopsida; order Lamiales; family Oleaceae; genus Olea; species Olea europaea. The sequence continues at coordinate 34,072,964 of NC_036246.1, read as the reverse complement.
TGACTTTCTCTTGGAAGGAGATCGACCGACCACCATTAAAGGCGAAGAAGGTAAGTTTTACTTATTTTTCTCCCATTAATCTTTAAATTTGAATGTTGAAAGTTTATTTTGTTGGAAATAGTGATTGAAATCTTTATAAATTAGGTGAAATTACTGAAAATGACATTTTTTGATGTGTTTTTGGGTCGGAGTCGTCAATCTCCGGCAGCTAGAGCCGAAGAAGCGATCGTCCGGAAAAGACGGTCTAGCTGTGGCCCTTTTTTCCCCAATTTTTAATTTTTTTCATTGTATTTGAATAAATAATTTAAATACACAAAAATAAATAATGAACATTTAAATGATAAATAAATAATTATTTAAATGATAAATAAAAAATGTAAATAATGAATAAATATTAATAATCAAAATATGTAATTAAAACTTAATTGAAATAAATTTCTAACATTTAAAATAAATAATTAAATATTTACGTTTATTTCTTCAATTAATATAAATAATTAAATCAAATAATTTAAATGAACAATTAAAACAAATAAATAAAAAACAACTGAAATAAAAAATGAACATTTTAAATAATACATAAACAATGTAAATAACCAAAAAATATAAATATTCAAAATAATTGATTTAAATAAGTAATTAAAAATAAATAATCAAAATTAGTAATTAAATATTAAATAAACAATTTCAATCAAACAATAATCATAATTTAAACAATTAATAAATAAAAATAATTAAAGTAAGTAATTAAAATTGAGATAAACAATTGAAATAAATATCTAACATTTAAAATAAATATTCAATTAATAATTAAAATAAATATGAAATAAACAACTGAAGAAATAAAACAAAAAATGAAATATTTACGTTTAAATGTTCGGAAATAATTTAATGAAAATAATTAAATAAATAATTACAATAAATAATTAAAACTAAGCATTAAATAAACAATTAAAATAAATGTTAAATAAACAAATAAACAATTTAAATAAATAATTTAAATAAACAATTTAAATAAATAATGAACATTTAAATAAAAATAAAAAATTTAAATAACTAAGAAATATAAATATTCAAAATAATTTATTTAAATAAGTAATTAAATATAAATAATCAAAATTAGTAATTAAATATAAAATAAACAATTTCAATCAAACAATAAATATTTTAAATAATAGACAAATAAAAATAATCAAAGTAAGTAATTAAAATTTAGATAAACAATTGAAATAAATATCTAATATTTAAAATCAATAATTAAATATTCAATTAGTAATTAAAATAAATATTGAATAAACAACTAAAGAAAAATAAAACAAATAATTACATATTTACGTTTAAATGTTTAATAAATAATTTAAATAAACAAATGAAAATAATTAAATAAACAATTATAATAAATAATTAAAAATAAGCATTCAATAAACCATTATGTGAAATGAAGAAATGAAATAAATATCTAAAATTTGAAATAAATAATTAAATATTTAAGTTTAAATGTTCAAAAAATAATTTAAATAACCAGTAAATAAACAATTGAAATGAAATAAATAATAAAGAATTAAAATAAACTATTGAATAAATAATTTTACAAAAATTAGTTTTTTGCTTTTTATAATTTGTTGTCTAATTTTTAATTCATTTTCTTTATTATCTGTTATTTCGTGCGTATAGTACTTATAGTTCGGTTAGTTAAATTTTGTGACATTATGTTTTATCTATTTTCAATTAACAATGTTCTAACATTTGAAATTTTGCAGGATCGATTACCATTTGGATGCCGCCTTGAGATAGGTTCCTGGCAAAGTTACATCGAACTGTAACCTTGCCAGTTTCACAGCAGTGTTGGATTCATTGGACGAGAATCACGCAGAGACATTACGTACCCTGTTTATAGCCCCTGTATTCGCTACGCTCTGTACAGTTTTCTGGACAGTTGATCAATTCATTATGTCGACAGCTTAAACCAGTTGACGGAGATGCCCTCCACTTTAATTTTGGGGCAAGGTTGCTACATTTTCCATATTTGAGTTTGCTCTCATCACTGGATTGAGATGTACGGACGAAGAGGCAGCAATGGCCAGTATTCCGACAAATAAGAGACTGTTGAATGATTATTTTAATGGGCACACGACAGTGGCGCTGGCGCAGTTAGGAGAGGCATTCAGGGGTTGCGACTAGATGTCCGACAAGTTGAAGTTGGGAATGGTGTTTATACTCGAGAGAGTACTGAGGTGTCAACACAGGAAGACGTCGATTGACCTTTTTCATTTGCAAGTTGTTGATAATATCGATACGTTCAACAGCTATTCATGAAGGCAGAGATGTTTTGTCGATACTTTACGCGTCTTCAGGAGAGGGCATTCGATGCCTAAGGGAGATAGGTCGGTGCGTAAGTACGATGTATGTGGCATGCCATTAGTGTTGTAAAATTTTAGTTTCGCAAGTATACGACCCGTAACAAGTAATAGTGGATCTAAGAGTTCGGATTGTCGATCCCACAAGAATTATTTTCTAGCATTAATTCAATTTTTCTTTAACTATTATTTGATTAAAACAAATTAAAAGTTGTAAATCTGAGTTTTAATCTAAATTCTAGAAAATAAATGGATGTTCACACGATTGGTTGGAGTGAAAAACTTTAATGAAGAAGCACACAGACTTTGAATTGTTTGGCTTTTGTTTTTAATCCCAAACGTATGCATTGAATAAGTTTATATAGACATTTACACCAACTGAACTGAGTTACCTTAGGAGACTGACTAGCATATATTGTTATAGTATTCCACTCTAATTCAAAAGAAAGTTGAGATAATTCTGCACTGGAATCTTATCCTAATTTGAACCTCTTTTCTCAACAGTACAGGTAGAAGCTGATGTGCATAATTCTGTTGTAGAATCTGGTCCTCTTTTCTCGGCTGATTCACCAACTTTGGTCATATGTGGTGATATTCTAACACTCCCTTGCAAACTGATGGGGAGCAAACAGACCTTCAATTTGTGTCTAAGAAACTGGAATCTAGCTGCAAATTGACCCTTTGTAAACACATCTGCTAGTTGATCTTGTGTGGAGATGTGTTTAACTTGAATATCTCCATTGACTACCTTTTCTCGGATGAAGTGGTAATCAACTTCAACGTGTTTAGTCCTTGCATGAAAGACAGGATTAGATGCCAAGGCAATTGCTCCAATGTTATCACACCATATCACTGGAGGAGTGTGGATCACAATTTGTAATTCCTTGAATAACATTCGAATCCAGTACATCACAGCTGTAGTCAAGGCCATACTTCTGTATTTAGCTTCTGTGCTTGAACGGGACACAACGTTCTGCTTCTTGGCTGACCACGAAATCAAGTTCTGTCCTATAAAAATGCCATAGCCACTTGTGCTCTTTCTGTCATCAGGATTCCAAGCCCAGTCCGAGTCACAAAATGCATTAAAATCCATGCCTGAAAGAGAGTATTGGAGACCAAAATCAATGGTTCCTTTCAGATATCTAAGAACCCGTTTGACAGTTATCCAGTGAGGTTCTCTTAGACTATGCATAAACTGACATAATTGATTAATAGCATAAGATATGTCGGGTCTTGAAATAGTGCAGTATTGAAGAGCTCCTACAACACGCTTATACTCTGTTGGATCAGTAAGTAGTAGGCCTTGTGTTGAGGACAACTTCAACCCTGAAGTAGTAGGAGATGCAAGGGGCTTTGCTCCAACCATCTTCGTGCTTTCCAATAGGTCAGAAATGTACTTTGCTTGCCTCAGATGGAGATTGTATTGTCCCTAACGGCCTGAACACCAAGAAAATAGCTGAGCTGACCTAGATCTTTGAGTTGGAAACTCTGTTTGAGTTAATTAATTACATGATTTACAGCAGCTTGATCTGAACCTATGATGAGTATATCATCTACATAGACCAATATAAACAACTTAATGTCATCATTACAGTGTATAAATAATAAGTAATCAACCTTTGATTCAGTGAAACCAATATCAACAAGTTGTTGGGAAAGCCTTTTAAACCACGCTCTCGGTGCTTGTTTAAGTCCATAGAGAGACTTGTGTAATCGACAGACCATATCTGGATTATTTTCATCCACAAAACCCTGTGGCTGTTCCATATACACCTCTTCATCCAACTCCCCATGTAAGAATGCATTAGACACATCTAATTGACGAATGTTCCACCTAAAATCCACAGCCAAGGCCAAAACCAACCGAATTATTGTAGGTTTTACAACCGTTGAGAATGTATCAAAATAGTCTACATCACTGCGTTGATCAAATCCCTTTGCTACGAGTCTTGGTTTATAACGTTCAGTGCTACCATCTTGGTTTCTTTTGATTTTAAAGACCCACTTATTACGGACAAGGGGTTTAGTTGGACGTTTCTGACATAGTGACCAAGTACCATTTTCCATTAAAGCATCAAATTCATGCCCCATAACAGCACGCCACTCTGGTCTTGTCACTGCCTTTGTGTAACAAGTTGGCTCAGGTTCATGGGTAACACTAGAGAAGGCTCGAAGAGGATGTTTAGTAGCATAGAATGTCATGAAGTTAGGATATTGTTTTGGTTTGGAATTTCTTGTTTTTGATCTGGTAATTATTTGGCTGGTTGCGGTCACAGGTAGGGCTGTCAATGGATCGGATTTTGATCTGAATCCAATGAAATTAATGGGAGATGGATTTAGGGTCTTAATTCGATAACCCAACTAAGATCCAAATCTGATAATCCGTTAACTAAATTAAGCAAATATGGATATAGGTAAATCTAATCCGATTTATTATAGTAAAATATATTTTGTTTATTATCACATAATTTATTGCAATTTTTTTATTTAAAAAAAATTGATCTAATACTTTATGAATTTTAATGAATTTTTAATTAAGGATGTCAAAATTATTAAATTCCAATAACACTAATATATATTATAATAAATTGTGTCACGAATGAGCTTGACACTTCCATCCCAATCCATGTGCCAATCTGACAAATGAGGATAATGGGCTTAACATTATCATCTCTTCCAGCCACGTTTGACATTTTGGTTTCCTGAACATTCTTTTTTTCTTTCTAGAAATTAATCAATTAATTCAAAAAAACCATTCATATTCTCCAAATTCTAATTGGACCGTAGATGAATCAGATTCAAAAAATGGAAATCCCATGGTATTCTCCATCTTTAGCGCATATTTACGTTTCTACGACCCTTCATCTCTATGACTACGCAGTAAGGACATATATTCTTCTAAAAATTAAGGTTTCTTCTTCTTTGATTTTTCTTTGTATGTCATCTCTTACAAGATTTCACCAGTATATATGCCCTTAGAAATTTAATGCCCTTTTCTTGTTTTGTTTTCCTCAAGTTGTTTTAACTTATTAACCTTCATTTTCTAATTTTTCTTGTTTTCTTGTTTTCATTTTGTTGTTTCGTTGTTTCCCTCATTGTTTTAACATATTGACCTTGATTTTAGGGCTTTTTGGATACATATAATGGCTGACGAGCTCAACACTAAAGTAGAGAAAAAAGATGATGCTAGGAATGTTATACAAGTTGAAGATTCACCTCTACCTTCTCCTAAGAGACGAAAATTGACTTCAAAGGTATGGAATGATTTTATAAAATTTAAGGGGCCAAAAGGAAATGAAATTGCAAATTGCAAATTGCAAACATTGTTGTAAAGAATTTGTAGCAGAGAATGTTAAAGGAACTAGCCACTCAAAGAATCACTTGGACAAGTGTAATGGGAAAAGTAGTAGAGACATTGGTCAACAAATGCTATCCATATCCAAAAGTTTCCCAGAGGCTGCTGCCATGGTTCAAAATCATAAGTTTGACCAATTGAAAAGTAGGATGGATTTTGCTAAGATGGTTATCGTGCATAATTATCCTTTTAATATGGCTGAACATGAATATTTTGAGATATTTTGTAAAGGTTTGCAACCAATGTTTAAACTTGTGTCAAGAAATATAGTGAGGTCGGATGTCCTTGAAGTTTACAAACGTGAAAAGGAAAAGTTACACAACCACTTAGAGAAACTCCCAGGTAAAATCACTCTAACTACTGATATTTGGACATCTGATCATCAAGATATTGGTTATATATGCTTGACATCTCATTTGATTGATAATAATTGGGAATTGAACAAAAAAATAATTAGTTATAGATGTATCTAATATCCTCATGATGTGGAAACCCTTTTTAGATACATCATTGATAAGATTTTGGATTGGAATCTGGAGAAAAAGTTGTTCGCCATGGTGGTTGACAATGCTACCGTCAATGATGCGATGGTAAGAAGTTTGAAAAGTTGGCTTTGTGACAAGTCTGCAATACCTTTGGAAGGTGAGTTATTTCACATGCGTTGTAGTGCTCATATTCTTAATTTGATTGTGCAAGACGGGTTAAAAGTAATTGGAGTGTTTATTCATAAGGTTAGAGAAACTGTGGAGTATTTGAAAAGGCCTCCATATGCAACACAAACATTTACTCATGCAAAAAATCAACTTAGGTTGAAAGATAAGAAAAAGGTGAAGATGAATTGTTCTACTAGGTGGAATTCTACTTTTGAGATGATTGAAAGTGTAATAGAGATGAAAGAGGTGCTTTGGCGCCTAGCACAAACAGATCGTAATTAAAAACTCTATCCAAGTGATGAAGAATGGAAAATTGCTAAAGTTCTATGTGATTGCTTGAGAATATTTTATGATGCAACAAATCATTTGTATGGTTCTCATTTCCTCACATCAAATGTGTTTTTTCCGGATGTTTGTAATATTCAACTACATTTATCTAAATGGGAAAGAAGTGAGCACGGCTTTTTGAGTATGATGACTGGCCCAATGAAATTGAAGTTTGTTAAATATTGGGAGGAGTGTTGTTTGGTATTAGCAATTGCTATTGTTTTTTATCCAAGATTTAAAATGGATTTGGTTGAATATCATTATGATAAACTCTATGGTGTTGATGCTCATACACATGTTGAAAGAGTTTGTAAGGCAACATTTAACCTTTTCAATGAGTATGATGAAAGATCATCCCAATCTGAAGTGGAAGCAAGTCAAGAAGTTAATTCTAGTAGTGATCATGGAATGGGGGCATTTCTAGAGGACCAATTGAGTGGGTTTGATTCTTGGTCAACACAATTTCAATCTTCTAATTTGTCATGTTCTTCGCAAAAGTCAGAATTAGAGAAGTACTTGGAGGAACCATTATTTCCAAGAACTGAAAATTTTAAAGTTCTGAATTGGTGGAAGGTTAATAATGTTTAATTCTCCACTCTTGGAAAAATTGCTCGTGACATATTAGCTATTCCAGCAACTACTGTTGCGTGGCTGCATTTAGTGTGGGAGGAAGAGTAATTGATGATTTTCGTGCTTCGTTGCTTCCGAAAACTGTAGAAGCTTTGGTGACCACACAAGATTGGCTCTCTTCCCTGAAAAAGAAGAGTAAGTAACTAAGTATTCTAATTATTAATTTTGGTTATATTTTTTTCTCAAGTGACTATGTATTATTATTTATTCCTTACAAGTACTTAATTTGTCACGTTCTTTTTGCAGAACTTGACGTGAATGTTACAAACAAAGCCGTACAAAATTAAAATAATGTTTCTTAATGACTAAAGCTTATGTAAGTTTTAGTTATAAATTTATGTTTTCAATTTCTTGAGATGATATTTGTTTTGTACAGCCTTTTATTCTTAAACATCCTTTTTTGTAGGCATGGTGGACTTGTGGGTGATATGATATGGAGAGAGAGCTCAAACTTCAAAGGCTATGCTTGAGAATTTTTTCCTTTGTTTTTGTTGCTCACTTTATCTATAACATTTGTTGAATATGTAGTCATTGCAATATTTTTCATATTTTGGTTCCTTTTAATTTGGTATTATTTTGTGGATTGTTATGGAAATTGTTAATAGTAACATATGGTTATTTCCTTATATCACAATAAAAAAAATGTGTAAAATATTTCAGATTGGATTATCGGATCGGATATCCGATAACATAGCAAATCGGACATGGATTTAACAATCTAATATCTGTTGGATTATCAGATCGGATCGAACCGGATAATTATTCTTATCAGATCGGATCGGATATGGGTAGATCCGATCCATATTCGATCCATTGACAGCCCTACTCACAGGAGGATGATCTAAGGTTGGAAAAGAAGACATGGGGTTCTTATGTGCTTGTGTAGGGACCGTGAGGCTAGATGGGGATAGAGAGTCTGGATGATGGATCTCATTATCACATGCAAATGTATCCTGAAAATAAGGTGGGGGACTCCTATCAGGTTCAGAACTGGATTGAGAGTGACAGTGAAGTAAGGGGTTCTGAAAAGGAATGTCCTGCACATTAGTAAAGACAGGAATTGAATCTATAATAGGAGTCATACCTGTAGACACACCATTCTTTAGGTGGTAAGACAGATCCTCTATTCAATGCTGGAAAAGAGTATTCATTAAAGACCACATGCCGAGAGACATAAACTCTAACTGTGGACAAATCTAGACATCTGTACCCTTTTTGTTGGTTTGCATAGCCAAGGAAGACATACTCTTTACTTCAAAAAGATAGTTTATCATCCTCATAAGGTCTTAAGAAAGGAAAACATGAGCACCCAAAGACACGAAGTTCTAAGTAATTTGGCATTGTCTTATGAAGAACAAAAAAAGGTGACAGATTATGTGAGACTTTAGTAGGTAGGTGATTAATTAAATATACTGATGTAACAAAAGAGTCCGCCCAGTAATATTGTAGCAGATGTGCTTTAGCTAGAAGTGTTAAACCAATTTCTTGTATATGTAGATGCTTACGTTCTGCAATACCATTTTGTTGAGATGTATAAGGGCATGTTAAACGATGTTGTATTCCATGGTTTGATAAAAAAAATCTTTGAATTGATTTGAGAGATATTCTCCACCATTATCTGTTTGTAATTGCTGAATTTTACAATAAAAGAGATTTTCAACAAGAGCTTTATATTTTTGGAAAATAGCAAATACATCAGATTTATAACGCATGAGATACATCCATGTAAAATGACTAAAGTCATCGACAAATAACACATAAAAGCGATAACCACCAACAGATGTTATGGGGGAGACCCAAACATCGGAGTGTATAACAACCAGGGGTCTGGACGTTTGTCTTATAGAGTTAGTAAACGGTAGATGTTTAGCTTTTCCTAGTTGACATGACGTGCAGAAACCAAGTTTATTTCCATAATTTTTAACAGGAAGATAACACAACAAATGAGATAAGGTTGACTTCGACGGATAACCTAGCCTATTATGCCATTGGTCCACCGAGGTCTTTATTCCTAATTTAGCAGTCATACAACGTAGTCTAGACGACGTGCTCTTATTGCCAGCAATTGCATAGAGGCCATTCTGAACCAGCCCTTGAAGCAGAAGTCTCCTGTCTTGTTCTCCTTTACACAGAAATCAACACCAGTCAGTACAAAGTAGCAATCATTGTCAAGACAAAAACGATTTATGGATAGTTGGTTGGTAGATGCATTTGGACAATGAAGAACATTTGTAAGTTTATAAGAATTGTTTGCTATATTTATAGAGGTAGAACCAGTGTGTTTAATCATTAAACCTGAGCCATTGCCCACTGTGACAGTGTCTTGACCTTCGTAAGGCTCTTAGTTCACTAAAGTAGTTGCATTGGCCATGATATGAGCATTAGCCCCACTGTCAGCATACCAAACCTATGGTCGTAGGTGTTATTAGCCTCTGCTGCCATCGTTGCAAGATCAGCAGGTGGGAGACACCCTTGAAAGGCAAAATTAAAGCGCTCGTAGCAATCCAAGGAAGTGTGTCCTACTTTTTCACAAATTTGGCAAATTGGCCTGGAATTAATCTGCATAGGTCGATGGTTGGTAGGGACAGTTCCAGATTGTTGATTTGGCTGCTGTACCTTGGTGCCATGGAATTGTGGCTTTGGCTTCTTCATGAGTTGTGACTGTTTTGCTTTAGTGGCAGCAAAGGCATAATGATTGTCCGGTGTATGTGAAATCTGAGTTTCCAGAAACTTTCAAAGCTGAGTAGTTCAGCTTGAAATTCATCTAAAGTAGAATCTTTGTCCCTTGAGGTAAAGTTGAGGGAAGTGATGAAAGAGGTGAAGTTGCTTTTCAAACCACCAATCAGAAAGCCAATTAGTTCCTGATCATCAATGGGTTTTCCAGCAGTAGCAAGTTGATCAAAGATGGATTTTGCCCCTTCAATATAATCTATGCATGATTGATTACCTTGAGTAATGGTCTGCAATTGGCATTTGAGAAGAGCAATCCGTGAACGTGATGTGGAGGAAAATATGGTACGAAGTGCATTCCAAACCAATTTAGAAGTCTTCAAACCATACACTGAGGATACTAACTTTTCAGTTATAGAAGCTAGTAACCAGTTAAGAACACAGTTGTCTTGTTTGAACTAAACTGCATAAGCTGGATTTGCTGTTCCATCAGACAAAGTCTTTGCTAGAGCAGGCGTGTCACCTTCCATGATGTCCACAAGATCATGGCTGCGAAGGAACACAAGAAATTGAATGCTCTATGGAAGATAATTGGGGCTGTTCAACTTTTGAGTAACTGGTTGGAAATTACGTTGGATAGTGACTATGGAAGAGTCGTTATTGATCGATGTGTTGGCTGCAGAATCTAAGGAAGCCATGAGTGTTTGTTGGTAGCTTAGAAAGCTGCGGAAGCTTGGTAAAAGGAAAGGTCCAGAATTTTAGGTGTGCGCCTTTGTTTGCTCTGATACCATGTAAAACTTTAATGAAGACGCACACAGACTTTGAATTGTTTGGCTTTTTTTTAATACCAAACGTATGCATTGAATAAGTTTATATAGACATTTACACCAACTGAACTGAGTTACCTTAGGAGACTGACTAGCATATATTGTTACAGTATTCCACTCTAATTCAAAAGAAAGTTGAGATAATTCTGCACTAGAATCTTATCCTAATCTGAACCTCTTTTCTCGACAGTACAGGTAGGAGCTGATGTGCATAATTCTGCTGTAGAATCTGGTCCTCTTTTCTCGACTGATTTACCAACTTTGGTCATATGTGGTGATACTCTAACGTGGAGAATCAAATAATGAATGGATGTTAGGGCAGAATAACTTCACCAATTGATCACATTTACATCTCAAATTAAAACTCAATTCTAATGTAGTGCTCGGTCGAATTTTTCTATTGTATTCAATTTACCCCTCTCGACTTCTCATTGAGTCTATTCAACTAATTAAATTTCATATCTCTATGCAAATTCAATTTAGTTAAATGAGTTCTATGTCCTAGGAATTCAATTATGACCACAATAAATGGTATAGGTATCTCTACTCGTTATATCAATGTACTGAATTTTACTACATGGTCTAAATCCTAAACTCATATCTCTATTTGTAAAGAATTCACAAAAATCATCAAATTATTGATCAGATAATTTAATGCATTCAATTCATAGCAAAATCAACACATGAAAAAATTAAAAAGCTAAGAATCTTAATAAAAGAATGTTAAGAATCCCAATTGGTTACATTATTCCCCCTAACAATGAATTTAGGTACTCATAATGCAAGAAGAAAAATAGGAAATTGTCTTAGAATATATCGTCGGATTTGTAATAAAAATATAAAAGAAAAAGTAGAATTATTGCACCAAGATCTCCTTCCCCTTCCAATGAATGCTTCTAATATTCAATTGCTTGGTGTTAATCTTCTTGAATTTCTCTATTGAATCTCCTTTTTTGTTGCCTTGTCTCCAATGTGTTCAGAATCCTCAAAAGTATGAGAAAGATTGTATTTATAGGTGCCCCTCCGTTTTGTGTAGAAGTAAGATTTTTATGGATTTTAAAACGGCCCTAAAAAATGCGTCCTAGACACTCAGTCGCAGCGCCTAGGCTCCGCGTCAGTTTAATCACAGCGCCTAGGTGCTGTCTTTCTGCTCCAATTCCATATTTTTGGCCTCTTTGTTTACTTTAATACCTCTTTTCGCATCGCCTTTCCTAATCTTCAAAACAACACTAACAAACACATCAAAAATGTTCTATACTCACAAGATCTAGCATTTAATCAAGCTAAATTTGTGCAAAATTCATGAGTGAAACAAATTCATCAAATACCCCCAAACTCAATCGTTTGCTAGTCCTCGAGAAAACAAACAAACCAAACAATAAAATCATCCAAAGACGATACACACAAATATTCAGTTAGACGGCTTGTCGTTTTAGCTCAGCATTGATAACGTTATATTACATTTATGAATGGTATCAAAATCACAATGCAGGAACCAAACTTTCACTCATACAATGCGAAGCGGGTGTATGTGTGTGGAGGATCAAGCGTGGCGCCGCACATTCACAAGTTGGTTCATTTCCCAACCCTTAATGGTTAATTATTTCCTTTTTTCGCCCCTAAGATTCACACACCCCCAAACTTGGTTCTTTTATTCTCTTACTATGGTGTAATTCTAAAGTTCAGTTTTGCTTCAGATTTCCTCACACCACTCTGATTTAGTTTAGTTCAACCGACAACGTCAACAATTCATTCATGTAGTGATTCTCCCAATTTCTGAGTGTTTCAACAATCTAGTTTATATTTAGTGATTCAAACCCACTAGTTATTTAAGCCCCCAAGATTATTTTTTTATTCATTCATTTATTTATTTACCTAACCTTTTTTCACTTCTTGACCCTTGTAGTGAGTGTTAGGTCGGTAATTTCTCGATTTTTTGTATACCAAAGGGTACCAGGTTTTAAGAGACCCCTACGAACTTAATAACTCGAGTAAAAAGGGTGTAGGTCTAAAACTTAGCTGAATACATGCAATGCTTATTTTCTTATAAAAAGAAGTGAAATTTATAGGGGTTAGATTTTTGGCATTTGGTCATCACCAAGCTTATATAGAAAGTTAAAGACAATCCACCCAATCTTATTCATATGTACGGAATCACAATAGTCTTAAACTATTTCTTTTACTGGTTAGAATGCCCCAAATTATAATGTATATGGTTAAGGGGTATTGACATTCATAGGTTAAGGGATTATACACCTTAGTCATCTCTTTAGCCTATGTGTATGAACCCTCATGTTCTTGTATGATGCTAAACTTAATACTCGTACATAAATATTATACCAATTCATATAGATAAGCAGAAAATTATGATTCATCCACAATCCATAAACTAATACATGCTCTCAAATATATTCATCATAGTTGACAAGACTATCTAACTCACACAAGCATGCAGAGTATGAATTTTTATTTTTATTTTTGAATAAAAACACAAACACATAAAATAAGCAAGTCATACACAAGGATTTGAGAAACTCAACAATGTAAGCAAAAGATGTCACTCTCCCAAACTTAACTGAAACATTGTCCTCAATGTGAAATTTAAAGGAAAAGGAGGAGGACTTCCCAGAAATGTCAGTATTGCCTATGATGTTGTGGTGTCTTGGTGTTGCATTTGATCGACTCTTCTTCTACATTCTCCCCCAAACTTGAGATTTGTACCATTTTCTCCATGTCCCTATTGGTTTGAGTGTTACGCGACGTTATATTCCTGAAAAATTAAATTTGAAAAATTAAACTCATGGAACAAGGATTACTTAGCTCAAACATCTAATAACCAACTTAATTACTCCAAGACCTATGGGTAGAAGGCGTATGGGTGATGATTCCTAAATAAACTATAGATTAAACTATCCTAGAACTTTGAAAATAAAATAAATAAAATAAAATAAAAGTTTGGGTTGCCTCCCAAGAAGCGCTTTTTTTAAGTCATTAGCTTGACTTGTGCCGCTGATTTATCATGGTGGCTCAAACCAAGTTATTCTATCATTGCACTTTGTGCAATTTTTATTGATGCAATCCTTTTTTGTTCTCCAGATTTTGATTTGTCCATTCTTATCTCCACCAAGAAGTTCTCCAAAATTTGGTTTTTTGTTCTGACAGCTTGGTTGATCAAGTGGCTCTTCTTCATCAATTCTACAGCAATCATTTTTATTGAGAGATTTCTCATATTGGATGTAAATACTGAATATCTCGTGCTTGTCCTCCATCCTCAAGATTAGTTCTCCCTTCTCCATGTCAAAAGGGTTTGTCCCGTTGCTAAGAATGGCCGGCCCAATATAATTGGAATGTCTCAATCTTCTGGTATGTCCAATACAATGAAATCCACAGGAAATATTAAATTTCCTATTTTTACGAGTACATCCTCAACTTTGCCATGTGGCCTTGCGATTGTTCTATCAGCTAGTTGTAGCGTTATTGATATTGAGTTGATTTCACCTAGTCCCAATTTCTTGTAAGCAGAATACGACATTAGATTGATACTAGCACCAGTGTCACACAATGCATTAATTGAATAGAAATTTCCAATTGAAATTGGTAAAGTAAAACTCCCTGGATCCTTCAATTTAGGAGGCAATGTTCTCTGGACTCTTGCACTACTTTCCTCAGTTAATGCCACAGTTTCAAATTTCGAAAGCTTTCTTTTCTTTGTCAGCATCTCTTTCAAAAATTTCATATAGCTTGGAATTTGTAGTATCACATCAATGAACGGAACATTGATCTGGAGCTTCTTGAGAACATCGAGGAATTTTTCATAGTTTGTGTCTTGTTTATTCTTCTTGAGCTTTTGAGAAAAGGGAATGGGAGGCATGTAAACTTTGTCTAGATTTGGTGCTTTGGCAGTTGACGTTTCTGTACTTTCTCCATTTTCAATTGTGTTTGGAACAAATTTTTCTACCCTTGTAGCTTCATCAATTACTTCTTGGTCCTCTTTTCTTTTGGGTCTCTCTGTAGTGATATTTGGCAATTGTACCTCGCTCTTTGTATTTATGACATGAATATTTTGCTCCATCGACTTCTTTTGAAGTCTTTGGGGAAATGAAAGTGGAGGTACATATGCTTTAATTTTTACGGGGGCCCTGGGTGGATTGTTTTCCACTATTTTAATTGCCATTAATCGTTCCTTAAGATTTATCATTGTATTGCCTAGCAATGTCCCTTGTGGACGTTCTGTAAGTTGTTGTGTTATCTGACCAATTTGTGTCTCCAGTTTCTTGATGGATGCTTGCTGATTTTGAAAGTTCGTGTCAATTTGCTGGAACACCTTGTCCATCTTCTGCACATATAGTTGAAACATCTCCCCCAAACTTGGTGTTCACGAAGTTATTTCTTTTGATTTTAAACTACCGCAAGTGTACGATTCGTTAACAAGTAATAAAGTGGATTCAATGAGTCCGTATATTGTCCCACAGAGATTGATTAGTTCAAATTTTATCTAACGTAGCCTTAACCGAAACTGGATTGCCAAAGTGAATGTGAACCTAAGTAAACCCCTAATTTTAAAAAGAAACCCTAATTGAGCAAATTTAATGAGTGAATTGAAATTAAGACTCAAAACAATATTTTAACACTCTAGAATAAAACTAAATGTTGAGAACGCATGTTGTTATAATCAATAGAAATTAAACACACTAGGATCACGATTTTCCATGCAATTATCACTTTAAACCCTTATTTCACAGTATGACAACACACTTCAATTGTGATGAATCAATGTTCCTAAGTCTATCCAATACTCTTTCTCGAGATGTATCAAGCCTATTTCTACATACCACCGACCTATATTTCTATGACAAGAGCATATGTAAAAATGCATGCGGTTTTATGAACATTTAAAGATTCACGTAGGGCATAGCGGTATATTTCTATCCCCTATCGGACCCTACGATGATTTATATTATGTCAAATCTATTCAAATTCTCTCGAATGCAAGAATAAATCATCAAAATTCACACAATTACGAGCTCTTAATTGCGGAAACATTAATTGCATATAAATCATTCAAAATAATAAAAATGTATCTTAATGTCAAATTGCAAAACTAGGATATTAAAATTCAAATTTCATGGTTCATCGATCTCCTAACGCATGAAAATCTAGCCCAGCATGGTTAAAATAACAAAATACATCAAATTTTGAGTAATAAGCATCATCGGATTATAAAAGTTTGAAGAAATATTGAAATAATAATAGCCAATCTTCGTTTTTGCGCCCCAAATCCTCTTCAAGAAGTCTGTTTCTGCCTCCCAATGCGTTCTCCTCATTTCTGGACCTTTTTTGATATTTATATCGCATGAATATTAGGTTACCAAAGGAGTTTTAATCGTAAAAGGAAATAGAATTTTCGCATCGGGAAGACTACCATGCGACCGCATGGTTTTAATCCGTGCGGCCGCAAGAGAGTTCTACCATGCGGCCACATTGTAGACTCCTATTTCTATTCTCTTCAATTTAGTCTCTTTACTTGAATCTTTCACTTCTAGTCCTCTTTTCTTCATTCTTTCCATTCCATCATCCCAAGAAATCATCAATTGGCATTTGGTTCAATCAATTCCTTGATTTGTTCATGGGGTCAACTTTTGGGTAATTGCACCTTGGTCCTTGAAATTTCACTTTGTGTCATTATAGTCATTTTTCGCGTCTTTTCTTATGAATTTCACCATGTTCAACGATGTTCCCTACAATTCACAAATGTAACGAAATTAAGTCATAATTCAATCATTTTGCTCATAACTAAGTCATGTTTGTGACCTAAATAAGTGTGTAAAAACACACTTATCACTTGGTCTTCTTTTTTGCTGGAAATTGTTGCCATATGAGTTGAAATTACAGGGGTCATTTTGAATAAAGTTTACTTGTTCCTCTGAAGAAGTGAGCATCATGTTGCACCTTGGTCCTTGAAATTTCACTTTGTGTCATTATAGTCATTTTTCGCGTCTTTTCTTATGAATTTCACCATGTTCAACGGTGTTCCCTACAATTCACAAATGTAACGAAATTAAGTCATAATTCAATCATTTTGCTCATAATTAAGTCATGTTTGTGACCTAAATAAGTGTGTAAAAACACACTTATCACTTGGTCTTCTTTTTTGCTGGAAATTGTTGCCATATGAGTTGAAATTACAGGGGCCATTTTGAATAAAGTTTACTTGTTCCTCTAAAGAAGTGAGCATCATGCAGCTCTCTGTAGCGTGATTTCTCCCACAATTCTCACATGCTGAGTTAGCCATCATTGCATTTGCTCCATGTGTTTGCAATTTTACAAGTAACTCTATCTGTTTTGTTAAAGCCGTTATCTGTGCATTGGTAGATGTTGTGCTGTCTAATTCATACATTCCTGCTGCCTTTGGCGGTATCACTCTTTCTGATGAGAACATTGAATGTGTGGTGGCAATTAACTCAAATAGATCCATGGTTTGTTGCACTGATTTCCCTATGATTGATTTCCCAGCAGAGGCATCAACTTGAGATTTTGACAGTGGTGTAAGTCCGGTATAGAAGTATTGCACTTGGTTTCCTTGAGTGATTCCATGGTTTGGACATTTTCTCATTAGCTTATTAAATCTATTCCATGCCTCGTGATAGCTTTCTCCCTCTTTCTGTTGAAAAGTTTGAATTTCCAATCTGATTTTAGCTACTCTGACTGGTGGGAAGAATTTGTTGCAAAATTTACTGGTCAGTTCTTCTCATGTAGTAATGCTGGCATGAGGCTCCGCATCTAACCACTCCAATGCAGCATCTCTCAATGTAAATAGTCGTAATTTAATAGCATTTTCATTGACCCCTGGAGCATGAATGTTTTGACAGTTTTTGAGAAATCTAGAGATATGCGTGTTTGGATTCTCATGAGGTAGTTCGTAGAATTAAAGAATTTGTTGCAAAATTTACTGGTCAGTTCTTCTCATGTAGTAATGCTGGCATGAGGCTCCGCATCTAACCACTCCAATGCATCATCTCTCAATGTAAATAGTCGTAATTTAATAGCATTTTCATTGACCCCTGGAGCATGAATGTTTTGACAGTTTTTGAGAAATCTAGAGATATGCGTGTTTGGATTCTCATGAGGTAGTTCGTAGAATTGCAGGGTATTGCTCATCAAGTTAATCCAATCTGGCTTGATCTGAAAGTTATTCACCCTAAAATCTGGATACACGATACTGGAGCGCATAGATGCTGCTATAGGTGCCAAGAACATTGATACTGACAAATCACCTTCATTTATTTCCCCTCGCTGATGCTGCTGTTCCAGTGGTGCCACCACTATTGCGGCCATTTGTTCCAATCAGCTGAATAGGTATAGAGATTTGTTGATTGTCAGCCATTTGATGTTGCTTTTTTTGTTTGCGTTCTTTGCGTCTTCGTCTGAAGGTACATTTTATCTTCTAATCAAACGGTTCGAGATGTTCGCCTTTGTCACGGAGCATACAACGAATACAATTTTCTATAAATAAAAAAAATAAACAAATCAAATAACAATTAAAATAAAAAAAATTAAGACTAAAAGAAATAGTCCCCGGCAACGACGCCAAAAACTTGTTGTAAATTTTTAGTTTCGCAAGTGTACAACCCGTTACAAGTAATAGTGGACCTAAGAGTCCGAATTGTCGATCCCACAAGGACTATTTTCTAGCACTTAATTCAATTTTTCTTTAACTACTATTTGACTAAAACAAATTAAAAGTTGTAAAATCTGAGTTTTAATCTAAATTCTAGAAAATAAATGGATGTTCACACGATTAGTTGGAGAATCAAATAATGAATGGATGTTAGGGTAGAATAACTTCACCAATTGATCATCTTTACATCTCAAATTAAAACTCAATTATAATGTAGTGGTCAGTCGAATTCTCCTATTGTATTCAATTTACCCCTCTTGAGTTCTCATTGAGCCTATTCAACTAATTAAATTTCATATCTCTATATAAATTCAACTTAGTTAAACGAGTTCTATGTCCTAGGAATTCAATTATGACCGCAATAAATAATATATGTATCTCTACACGTTATACCAATGTACTGAATTTTACTACATGGTCTAAATCCTAAACTCACATCTCTATTTGTAAAGAATTCACAAAAATCATCAAATTATTGATCAGATAATTTAATGTATTCAACTAATAGCAAAATCAACGCGTGAAAAAACTAAAAAACTAAGAATCTTAATAAGAGAATGTTAAGGATCCGAATTGGTTACATTATTCCCCCTAACAATGAATTTAGCTACTCATAATGCAAGAAGAAAAATAGGAAATTGTCTTAGAATACATCACCGAATTTGTAATAAAGATGTAGAAGAAAAAGTAGAATTATTGCACCAAGATCTCTTTTCCCTTCCAATGAATGCTTCTAATCTTCAATTGCTTGGTGTTAATCTTCTTGAATTTCTCTTTTGAATCTCCCTTTTTGTTGTCTTGTCTCCAATGTGTCCAGAACCCTCAAAAGTATGAGAAAGATTGTATTTATAGGCGCCCCTCCATTTTGTGTAGAAGTAGGGTTTTTATGAATTTTAAAACGGCCCAAAAAACGCGCCCTAGACACTCAGTCGCAGCGCCTAAGCGCCACGTCAGTTTAATCACAGCGCCTAGGCGCTGTCCTTCTACCTCAATTCCATGTTTTTGGCCTCTTTGTCTACTTTAATAACTCTTTTCGCATTGCCTCTCCTAATCTTTAAAACAACACTAACAAAAACATCAAAAATATTCTATACTCACAAGATCTAGCATTTAATCAAGCTAAACTTGTGCAAAATTCATAAGTGAAACAAATTCATCAATTAGCTTTACAAGTAAATGTTTGACATAATGAGTTATCTATTTTTTTTATTAATTTGTACATATAATAATCGTAATTGTTGCAAATATGGGTCTACGAGATTATCCCCATCCTGGCTGGTCGGTATGCGAGGAGAGGGGATACATGCATCTCTCGGATGCACCATTGGCAAGCACAAGACAAGCCCCTTGCTAAACAGTTATCAGTTATTGTAGACGATCTTGAGATACGTATTATACATATATGTTTTCTATTGTATATCATTTTTGAAATCTCAATACATGGTCAGTAATTCGATGAAATGCCAATATGTCAGTTTGAAGTCCTCACTGAGCTGACACCAATGATCGAGGAGGAGGGTCAGACTTATATCCGTGATTTATTGACAGATCGTGTTGCCGGAGAGAGGTTAAGTTTATCATGGATCGGGATACAGTATGTTAATTGAATATAATCTGTTGATTATCCTTATAATTTTTTAATTAAGTTATTCATTTATAATCTGGTGATCTGTCGATTATCACCTCCGTCGAGGGTGTCACATATCCTGAGGATATGGCCTCTATCGAGGGTGTCACCTCCCTATATGAGATCACCGTCTCTTGATTCCAAACACCTCCTACGTGGATCTGCTGCATGTAGTCAGAGTGCTTCCTTTGATGATATGTTCCGACTTATGATGGGGATCAGAGGCAAAGTAGCTGATTTACAACGTGATGTCGGGATGGTACAAGTCGGTTTAGAAGACCTTCATGCTAAGGTCGTAGTGATACGGGGTGACATGGCAGGCCTACGTGGACTGGGGAGTATCAAGGTGGGACTGCGAGTATCGGAATGGAGGGGTGACGAAGGGACAGACAGCTGTCGGGGCGGGGGGTGACGGAGGGACAGACGGCTATCGGGATGGAGGGGCTGGTGGTTATCAGGGCCGAGAGGGTCAGATGGGGTATGTTGACTCGTCGTGAGTATCGGATAATGTATTAGCTTCATTTCTCGGTGCCCTAATGGAGATGGAGAAGGAGATGAAGGATCCGACCTCGATGGAGACGGAGGCAAAGGGAGTACCTGAGGAGAAGAGGGTATCGGAGGAGGAGGTTGTGAGGATGCCCGAGGAGGAGGGGATACCCGAGGTGAAAAGGGTACTGGAGGAGGAGATTGTGAGGGTGTCAGAAGAGGAGGGGGTACCCGAGGCAGAAGACAAGAGGGTGCCGGAGGAGGAGGGGGTACCCGAGGCGGAGGGGGTACCATCTCGGAAGCCAGACTCATCAGACGTATTTTTTGTGTCGGAGGAGACTAAGGAGATGGTCCCGATGGTAGGTGATGGGGGTACCCGAGATCAGGAGGGTGCCGCATGTTGTTGACGTGCCAAAGTTGGTGGTCGACAAGAGGCTGAGGGTGCCATCACAGTACATTGTTTCTTTGTTTACTGCGAAGGCGAAAAGGAGGAGATTCATCGACGACAGGCACCCCAATTTATTTAGGGAGATGAACCACGCCAAGTGGAAAGCATTCGAGAGGGAGTGGAGAGCAATTAAACATGGATAAGTATTGTATTATTCGTTAAGGATTAGTACATTACGCAGACGCTAACACATCTATACTGCTTTTAATAATTTCTTTTCTTATTTTTTCAGAGCCAGCCGCAGGATTGCTCATAAGACGATCTCCGACGCTTACAAGTGGTTTCACGACATCACCACTTCGAGGGTTTGGCTCGCTGACGATGTAAGTGAATTAGTAATATTGTTATTTATTACGTATATATATATTTTTGAATTTTGCATTTATGAAATTAAATAACTCCTTTTTTAATTGGTGTTTTTTGATGCAGTACATTGACTTCGCCATGTATTTGCTACGACATTAAGCTGAAAGACAACCAAGATCGTTCAATATGAGTTAGCCAACATTCCTGGCCGACTCATATTGAACACCGAGTTCATACGTGTCGTTGACATTGAGTACCAGACGCTCCAAGCTATAGGTAGCGAATACACATGCCTACATATATGATAGAGTGGGCCGTAGGGATGTGGCCGAGTGTCAGGG
>NC_036246.1:34005952-34043932 GCF_002742605.1 Olea europaea var. sylvestris | reverse complement strand
ATCTCCTGATTGATGGCTATAAATACCTCTCTTTATACCTTTTTTAAAGTAAGAATTCTAGAGCATTAAAGAGAGTTATTTATTGATCTTATCTATCTTATTTTTCAATCTTTAAGAGATCAAAATATTTATTTGTTGAAAAACTTTTTGAGTGAATAACTTTTTGAAAAATCATATATCTCAATAAAAGTTTTTCACACAACACTTGAGCTACATTCTTTGTGATTTATTGAAGTGTTGCGCCTAATTCTCTCTTAATATTTAGTTGTATTCATATCATTTGTTAAGAGAGAAACTTTTCAATTGTAACTTTGATTTTCTTGTTCATTAAATTGTGAGTCATGTTGAGGTCCCAGAAATCTCAACGTGTAAAAGGATCGGTGCTCCTTAGTTGTAAGTCACCGGAAGCGTTGTAAGGGTTGGATTGCACCATAAGTCAATCAAAGATAGTGAAAAAGACCTTGCTCGTGACGGAGAGCTTGGTAACGGGGGACGTAAATCGTGATTGGATGGAACCTCCTTATTACATCGTTTGCACTCTCTTTTCCCTTCCTCTTATTACTTTTGTGTTGTCTTGTTTATTCATAATTATTTACTTAACTTTGCGTTTATTTTCGAAAAAGTTTCAAATAACTAATTCACTCCCCTCTTGGTTAGTTGTTCTTGGGCTTTCAATTGGTATCAAAACTTGGTACTCATTTTTTTAAAGATTCTACAATCTTGAGTAATGGCTAACCAAGTCTTTCAAAATAGTGAGGGACACTCTACTAATTGACCTCCTTTCTTTGATGGTACACATTATAACTATTGGAAGGCTAAGATGATGATATATGTTCAATCTATTGATGTTGTAAAATTTTGTTTTGTAAGTGTACGACCCTTAACAAGTAATATTGGACTTAAGAGTCCAGATTGTCGATCCCACAAGGACTATTTTCTAGCACTTAATTCAATTTTTCTTTAACTACTATTTGACTAAAACAAATTAAAAGTTGTAAAATCTGAGTTTTAATCTAAATTCTAGAAAATAAATGGATGTTCACACGATTAGTTGGAGAATCAAATAATGAATGGATGTTAGGGTAGAATAACTTCACCAATTGATCATCTTTACATCTCAAATTAAAACTCAATTATAATGTAGTGGTCAGTCGAATTCTCCTATTGTATTCAATTTACCCCTCTTGAGTTCTCATTGAGCCTATTCAACTAATTAAATTTCATATCTCTATATAAATTCAACTTAGTTAAACGAGTTCTATGTCCTAGGAATTCAATTATGACCGCAATAAATAATATATGTATCTCTACACGTTATACCAATGTACTGAATTTTACTACATGGTCTAAATCCTAAATTCACATCTCTATTTGTAAAGAATTCACAAAAATCATCAAATTATTGATCAGATAATTTAATGTATTCAACTAATAGCAAAATCAACGCGTGAAAAAACTAAAAAACTAAGAATCTTAATAAGAGAATGTTAAGGATCCGAATTGGTTACATTATTCCCCCTAACAATGAATTTAGCTACTCATAATGCAAGAAGAAAAATAGGAAATTGTCTTAGAATACATCACCGAATTTGTAATAAAGATGTAGAAGAAAAAGTAGAATTATTGCACCAAGATCTCTTTTCCCTTCCAATGAATGCTTCTAATCTTCAATTGCTTGGTGTTAATCTTCTTGAATTTCTCTTTTGAATCTCCCTTTTTGTTGTCTTGTCTCCAATGTGTCCAGAACCCTCAAAAGTATGAGAAAGATTGTATTTATAGGCGCCCCTCCATTTTGTGTAGAAGTAGGGTTTTTATGAATTTTAAAACGGCCCAAAAAACGCGCCCTAGACACTCAGTCGCAGCGCCTAAGCGCCACGTCAGTTTAATCACAGCGCCTAGGCGCTATCCTTCTACCTCAATTCCATGTTTTTGGCCTCTTTGTCTACTTTAATAACTCTTTTCGCATTGCCTCTCCTAATCTTTAAAACAACACTAACAAAAACATCAAAAATATTCTATACTCACAAGATCTAGCATTTAATCAAGCTAAACTTGTGCAAAATTCATAAGTGAAACAAATTCATCAATTAGCTTTACAAGTAAATGTTTGACATAATGAGTTATCTATTTTTTTTATTAATTTGTACATATAATAATCGTAATTGTTGCAAATATGGGTCTACGAGATTATCCCCATCCTGGCTGGTCGGTATGCGAGGAGAGGGGATACATGCATCTCTCGGATGCACCATTGGCAAGCACAAGACAAGCCCCTTGCTAAACAGTTATCAGTTATTGTAGACGATCTTGAGATACGTATTATACATATATGTTTTCTATTGTATATCATTTTTGAAATCTCAATACATGGTCAGTAATTCGATGAAATGCCAATATGTCAGTTTGAAGTCCTCACTGAGCTGACACCAATGATCGAGGAGGAGGGTCAGACTTATATCCGTGATTTATTGACAGATCGTGTTGCCGGAGAGAGGTTAAGTTTATCATGGATCGGGATACAGTATGTTAATTGAATATAATCTGTTGATTATCCTTATAATTTTTTAATTAAGTTATTCATTTATAATCTGGTGATCTGTCGATTATCACCTCCGTCGAGGGTGTCACATATCCTGAGGATATGGCCTCTATCGAGGGTGTCACCTCCCTATATGAGATCACCGTCTCTTGATTCCAAACACCTCCTACGTGGATCTGCTGCATGTAGTCAGAGTGCTTCCTTTGATGATATGTTCCGACTTATGATGGGGATCAGAGGCAAAGTAGCTGATTTACAACGTGATGTCGGGATGGTACAAGTCGGTTTAGAAGACCTTCATGCTAAGGTCGTAGTGATACGGGGTGACATGGCAGGCCTACGTGGACTGGGGAGTATCAAGGTGGGACTGCGAGTATCGGAATGGAGGGGTGACGAAGGGACAGACAGCTGTCGGGGCGGGGGGTGACGGAGGGACAGACGGCTATCGGGATGGAGGGGCTGGTGGTTATCAGGGCCGAGAGGGTCAGATGGGGTATGTTGACTCGTCGTGAGTATCGGATAATGTATTAGCTTCATTTCTCGGTGCCCTAATGGAGATGGAGAAGGAGATGAAGGATCCGACCTCGATGGAGACGGAGGCAAAGGGAGTACCTGAGGAGAAGAGGGTATCGGAGGAGGAGGTTGTGAGGATGCCCGAGGAGGAGGGGATACCCGAGGTGAAAAGGGTACTGGAGGAGGAGATTGTGAGGGTGTCAGAAGAGGAGGGGGTACCCGAGGCAGAAGACAAGAGGGTGCCGGAGGAGGAGGGGGTACCCGAGGCGGAGGGGGTACCATCTCGGAAGCCAGACTCATCGGACGTATTTTTTGTGTCGGAGGAGACTAAGGAGATGGTCCCGATGGTAGGTGATGGGGGTACCCGAGATCAGGAGGGTGCCGCATGTTGTTGACGTGCCAAAGTTGGTGGTCGACAAGAGGCTGAGGGTGCCATCACAGTACATTGTTTCTTTGTTTACTGCGAAGGCGAAAAGGAGGAGATTCATCGACGACAGGCACCCCAATTTATTTAGGGAGATGAACCACACCAAGTGGAAAGCATTCGAGAGGGAGTGGAGAGCAATTAAACATGGATAAGTATTGTATTATTCGTTAAGGATTAGTACATTACGCAGACGCTAACACATCTATACTGCTTTTAATAATTTCTTTTCTTATTTTTTCAGAGCCAGCCGCAGGATTGCTCATAAGACGATCTCCGACGCTTACAAGTGGTTTCACGACATCACCACTTCGAGGGTTTGGCTCGCTGACGATGTAAGTGAATTAGTAATATTGTTATTTATTACGTATATATATATTTTTGAATTTTGCATTTATGAAATTAAATAACTCCTTTTTTAATTGGTGTTTTTTGATGCAGTACATTGACTTCGCCATGTATTTGCTACGACATTAAGCTGAAAGACAACCAAGATCGTTCAATATGAGTTAGCCAACATTCCTGGCCGACTCATATTGAACACCGAGTTCATACGTGTCGTTGACATTGAGTACCAGACGCTCCAAGCTATATGTAGCGAATACACATGCCTACATATATGATAGAGTGGGCCGTAGGGATGTGGCCGAGTGTCAGGGGAAAGTCATGGGAGGGTTGTATACATCTATACATCCCGATGTGTGTGAATCATCACTACATTGCAGTAGAGATTGTATTCGCCGACTCGACTATGTATGTGTACGACCTCGATCATTCATGCCTGACACAAGTTCGTGGTTCCTGAAATTTGTGCATTACTTCTCGACCAGTGAACCATGGTCGAGCTTGCCTGTGATCATTTCGATGAATACCCACTTTGCAAGTACGTTCCCGTGCGTACTTGAGAACTACAAAGAACTCATTCATGTCCATTTTCGTTGCTCGCAAACGCCAAAGGTAACTGTCGTCAACGCAGACAATTGTGTAAGTTGACTTGATTGATTTCCTCACTTTAAACTCAAAATTATGTTTCAAAGCAATCCAATGAACAGCTTCCTGCAAATCTTTTTTTGTGTCAAACGGTTGCTCGACATACATATCTTCATCAACGGGGACAACACGCGAAACAATTAGAGGACCGTGCATTTGGTCCAACCTGTGAGTTCCCACTCGACTCATGTCTCATTTGTAAAGTCATTGTCTCTTTTGTTGTCTTAAACTACCGAGCAAATTTTGTGTGTAACTGTGAGATCAGGATGAGGAGTAACTGTCTCTGGAATAGCCACAACATCGTCACGAATCATCTCCACTATGTCCCAAAACTCATTCACATTACGATCTCCTCTATCGAAATCTTCGTGTTCACTCTCGGGAACATTTTTCTTCATCAAAGTTACGCAAATAGGAATTGCACATTTCTGGTTCATTTCAATTAAAACCTTCATTTCAACTTCAGAAGTAACAATTATAGGTGGAATTGAAATGGATGTATGCTCGCCCACTAGAAATCCCAATTCCATGTCGTACTCAGAGGATTGACTTTCAGCAAGTTCTGTATCTCATTGTACATTTCTACATATGATGTACTTGATGTTATCATAATTACAGTACAACCATGTCTTTCACTCGTCCATTTTCACACCCATCGATCATTTTCATTCTTTTCAAATTCACCAAAGTAACAAATTATGACAACAGCTGATCCCATATCCGCATTAAAAAACATCATTTATTAAACAAATTGTAATTACGAGAATAAAAGGATGAAAAAAATATGCTAGGCAAGACAAAAAAAAAATGGTTTAGATAGTCTAGGCCAGCTGTCTGTCCCATCTTTCCATTTTGCTGATTTTTACTGAACAGTTGAATTTTTTTCCTCAATTTTGCTAAAAAAATTTATACATCCGTTTAAGACTGTAATAATTTATTTTTCTAAAATTATACTCTAAAACAAGATTTAAAGATTCAAATAATGTACTAATTTAACTATGAAATTAAAAATACGTATTTATACTTGCCAATTTCGAGTGCCAGCTGTGAGTAATATTTTTTTGTTGAGCCATTGATAAATTTGTGAGATTTCAATGTTCAAGCAGATGGAAGAGAAAATTTCTTTTTAACTGTATTGGAGAATCTGATGAGGAAAGTGATTTCGTTTTGAAATTTAAGTAGAAGTGTTTAGGTTTATTAATTTTTTGAAAGAGGTTATTATTGTCTTTTAAACAAATGATATGTTTTTGTAATTAGAAAACATAATAAGGGCAAAAATGACATTTACTCTTCAAAAGACCCTTTTGGTGAATGGCAAAATTTTTTTGGTCAATTTGAAAAGTGGTTGTGTGACTTGGAGCTTTTCAAAAGTACCTCGGTTCGGGGCGGGAGTGGGACGGTGGCATGCAATTTATTATTATTATTATTATTATTATTATTTTATTTTTTTTAAATATTTTTAAAATTTCGAGTTATGCTATTATTAGAGAATAAAATACAAATTCAAAATGAATTTTTAACGGGTGAATTGTCCAAAAATAAATTTATTTTTAATTTTTTTTCTTCACAGAGCAGGTTCGGGTTGGGATGCACCTAGAGATGGGGCGTCTTTTTTTGCCACCATTAGGGCACAATTAGGAATGTAAATTGATCGGATATAGATCGAATCTGAATAGATTCAATTCGATCCAATAAGAGAATTTATCCGATTTCATTCGATAATTCAACGGATATTTGAGTGTTAATTTCATATCTAATTTCATATGTTATCAGATATTAGATTCGAAATTGAATAAACTAGAAAGATAAAAATTTGTGGAAATTACATAATAGCAGGTATTTAGAGATTTCAATTCAAAAATCAGGGCTGAAGTTTCATTCTTCACAAATTAGATATTCCAAACCCTAATTATTTCATTCTACTATCTCACCCACTATCCACTCTCCCCACCCCAAATAACTGGTCTCACAAACCACCACTAGAAGGTGTTGTCGAAGATCGTGGTCAATGATGTCCCACCTTTTCTCTATCTCTTTACTGCAACTGACAAAATTGAAATCGACGGTGACGACAATAGACCCAACACCCGTCTTTTTTTTTCTCTCTAACCTCTCTTTTCTCTCAATAGTAACAATGGCGCTCTTGGAAGAAAATCTCCGGCACAGCGATATCACAACTGGAAGAGAACTGTCACGAGTCGCGACATCTAGTACTGCGCGTAGTGGTGATAATGATGTCGCAAGTGAGCTGTGCCCTACCGCTCATCTTACACACCAATAATCGTTGGTGGTTGTGGTGCTGTGGTGTGGTGTGGTGTGGTGTGGTGTGGTGTGGTGGGTTCCGATCTGATTGGTGGTGGTGGTGATAGTATGTGGTTGGATGCGGTGGTAGTGGGTATGTGGCTGTGGGTACAGTGGTATTATAGGTATGTGCTATGGGAACGGTGGTAGTGGCTTTGTCGGTGTGCATGGTGTTTGACCAGTTTGTTGTGATGCAGATGTAGAGTGTGGTGGGTTGGTGGGTTCAGATATGATTGGTGGTGGTGATGTTGGTGGCCGTGGTGTTGTGTTATTATTGTTATTGTTGGCAGTGGCGGTAACGGTGGTGGCAACGATAGTGGATGGGATGACGGGTGATTTGTGACCAACTATTTGGTAGATTTATGACCATGTATTGGTGGTGGATCGGAGTCGGGGTCGAGATTGGGTGTTCGGTTATATATGAGCAATTATTTAGTTCTCTGTGACTAACTATTAAAATCTTAAACTCGATAATTTATGATTAAAAAATAATCAGTGACTAACAAATTTGAAAATATGGGATCGATAGATAAATTGTGATCTATAATTTTTTTTTATCTATGACCAATGAAATAAATTGTGACCTATAAAATTTTTGATTTATGACCTCGAAATAATATATGACTAGTTGTAACCTATAATTATGTACATGTGATCAATAATTGTATAATTATGACCTTATTATACTTGATTAATAAATATTTTTAATTAATTAGCTAATATTTGATTTTTACATTTTATACTTAAAACCTGATTTTTGAATTATCCATACTTAATACATGATTTGTGAAATTTTTCCTCAAAATTTTATATTACTCAACTTCTAAGCTCTGCAATTAAAAGGTGCAAATAATTTTTTTACCCAATTTTTGGCCCACTTATTTATAGATTACAAATCATGTGATATTCCGGTAAGTATCCGATGTGGAAAGTGGGAAGTTGGGAACAATGAAAGCAACTCCAACTATTGACCTCTTTGGTTGTTTAATTTATAAGATAATTAATTATTTTTTATCTTATTTATTCAATAAAAAATTAAAAACTCTCCAAATATTTCAATTAACAACATTATACTATTACCTAATATTATTTATTATTTGAAAATTATGTGTAAAGTATATTACAAGTTTCAAAATAATATATGTATGTATATGTGTGTGTAATAAATTATGTGATAATATAAAAAAAAATATTGTATTATTATAATAAATCAGATCGGGTTGTTATCAGATTGGATTGATCTATATCTATGTTTGCTTCATTTAGTTAAGAATTGTCATATTCTAATCTTGATCGAGTTGTCGGATTGAGACCATAAATCCATCATTCATTAATCTCATCGAATTCTGATCAAAATCCAATCATTGACAACCCTAGACACAATGTTTGGATCATTGTTGGTAGATAAAAATTGAAGTCTGCTATATTCAGTTGTGACTCAAATGAAACTTTATGCAACTTCCAAGTGCATTCAAAAAATCGAATGAAACTTCAAATTGCAACAACTACAATGAAATCAGATGTTTATCTCGAAAATCAAATATTGCAACTTCAAACTACCAACGATAATCTATAATTAATTTTAAGAATATGAATTGTGAGAAAATTTTGGGATTGTGATCAATTTTGGTCGTAGAGATGATTTTATGGATGAGTTATTTTCTAGTAGATTTGTTATTTCAAATCTAAATTTGGTATTCTTGAATATCATCTCTCATGACTAGTAAAAATGAGAAGAGATCGAATATTTTGGGTATATATCTAAAGACCCCCAAAAATGGGCAAGGGATTTGACCTCTTTTAACTCCGAGCCATTAGAATTAGATCCACCTCGAAGGATTGTTCAATGGTGTGATGAATGTAGAAAGAATTGATCCATCATTCATCACACTATTCCATTATTTTCTAAGCTCATTTTTAGCTATTTAAACGTCGAAATGAGATTATGTTAACTACCCTTAGCATTGGACGATGTCTAAGTGGCCTCGTGAGTCTACAAGCACCTTATCCTTCATCTAGACGATATTTATCCAACAAACTTTTATTTTATTCACTGTCAGCCATGTAAACATGTTTTAATATTTTTCTTTTGTGCAGTGTTATTAGGTTAATTGAATGGCAACGTGCATAATCAACTTAAAAGATCTTCAACACGATAAAACACAGACTTGACTTCAAAAGTCTGAGCTCAGTATGCAACTCAAGACACAAGGGTAGATATAACCCCCCAACCTTTTCTCAAGGACCTCGTGGCCTAGGTAGCCCAAGCTAAGTACATAGATCAAGATGCTAAGTACATAGATCAAGATACACAGTTCGATCTCAACCTCTCCATTGATGGTATACTACTAGGACTTTAATACTCCAACCATAGTATCCTAGTGCATCTTAACTCCAATGGGACATATTCTCTACGATTCACCTACATATGGTGCAAACTAATAGGACTCCTAAACTTTCAAGGAGGATGACACTATCATATCATGCCCAACTTGCCTTGGTTTCACGAGGTGCCTTTCTTTTTGGCACAGAAAGGAATACCGTGCGGCAGTAGTCTGCTCCACTAGATTACCTTCTGCCTTTTCTCGATCGCTTGGAGACGAAAGAAAATTTGATTACAATTTTGTAGAAAGCTTACAATAGTGAATTTGAATACATTGAAAGTAAATTGAACATTGATTGATGAAAACTGAACATTACAATTGACGAAAGCAGAAAATTACAATTGCTGGTGCAGGGGCCGGACACCAGTGAGCTTGAAAGATTTTTGAATGACCAATACCTCCTATAATAGTATTCTGAACAAAAACCTAAGTGACAAGAGTAGACATTTAAAAGACGAGGAATCATACTAAACGTTTACTAATATCAGATCTATTTTACAACCGAAATAACTATTACAATGAAAAGAAATTTACAACTCAATCTTGAAGTAATATTTACAATGTGCTATCGAAGTTGGGCAAACTGCGGCTGGGATAGTATCAAGGGGCTAAGTAAAGCTGCGGTCCTTGACATTCTGCCCCATTTGTTTTAGCGATGTCCTCGTTGCCATCAATGCATGATATGCTTCAGTTAATGATTTGAAGTCTCCGAAATCTTTTTCTCTTTCCCAAGTATTCTCCTTGTTGTTGCATCCAATCCATTTGACCAAGTACTCCTGATGATTTTTTCTAGAAGCTCGAGTGATTCGATGGTCAAGAATAGCTTCAACAATTTTCTTTCCAGCTTTCTTCAGTTCAAACACGGGTTGCTTTGGCTCATTTCTAGATGCGTCCTCCTTATTCGCAAAGTATGGCTTCAACACACTAACATGAATAACCTTGTGGATTTTACACCATGAAGGGAGTTCAACTCTGTATACAACTCTTCCAATCCTCTTCATGATGGGTAATGGTCCAATGTATTTTGGCGTCAATCTTGAGTCCTTCCCTCTTGTTGGTTTGTAAACATTTCTGTCGAGAAGTTTAACCATTACCAGATCTCCAACATTGAGTTCAATGAAACGGCGCTTTAGATCTACAACCTTTTTATACCATTTTTGAGCTTTCTCAAGATAACTTCAAGTGATTTCAATATTTCATTTCCACTCTTGAGAAAAGTCCTTTGCTTGGGAGGAGTTGGTACTTTGTTCGATATGCACTGTATGAGGGAGTAGCGGTTGCTGGCCAGTAACAATCTCAAAATGACTCTTATTAGTGGAAGAGCTCTTTTGGGCATTGAAGCAAATCTGAACCGCATTTAAAAGTTTTACCCAGTTTTTCTGCGAAGTAGAGATAAAGTGCCGAAGATATTCTTCTAGCATAGAATTGAAGCGCTCCATCTGTCCGTCAGATTGTGGGTAAAAACTAGAACTCATGCTCAAAGTTGAACTAAGAAGTTTGAACAACTCAGTCCAAAATATGCCAGTGAAACGAAGATCTCGATTACTGACAATGTCCTTAAGTAGTCCCTAGTATTTGATAATATGTTTGAAGAAGAGTTGAGTTGTCTCTTCCGTGGATACATACTTAGGCGCTGTAATGAAAGTTGCATATTTTGATAGACGGTCATTTACGACAATGATAGTGCCAAAATCCTCAACTTTTGGCAACCCAAAAATGTAGTCCATCGATACACTTTCGAATGGCTGGGTTGGGACGGAAAGGGGCTCTAGCAAGCCCGCATTTTTCTGATGATCTGCCTTATCTTGTTGACAAATAAGACAGGTTTTTACATATGTTGCAATGTCGTCCCGCATTTGAGGCCAGTAGAATGCACGTTGCAGTAGTGCGTTCCTCTCCAGGATGCCCTGCCCAAATCGTGTCATGACATTCTGTAATTTGTGATTTTCTCAGATCTCCGCCCTTAGAAACATATGGGCGGTCTCCCTTTGTCTTCACTATGCCCCATTGAGCTAGAACTGTCGAGTTTTACCCTGCTTGATGAGGTTGACCAAATATTGGGTAGCCGGACCCTTCTCCATAAGTACCTGAATTTGGTCTCTAGTATTCGTGGAGACGGCGCTCCCTGAAAGAGCAGCTATGGAGCAGATGGCAGCCAAATCAACCCGTCGACTAAGAGCATCAGCAACACGATTACTAGAGCCAAGACGATACTCTAACATAAAATTGAACTCTGAAAGGAATTCTTGCCAACGAGCTTGTTTGCTCGATAGTTTTGGTTGGGACATGAAGTGACTAACTGCAGTGTTATCTATCTTCACAATAAATGGAGACCCAAGCAGATAGTGACGCCATCCTCTGAGACAATGGACTACTGCCAACAATTCATTTTCATGTGTCGAGTAGCAACTTCTCTTCTTGTTTAACTTCCGACTCTCGTATGCTACCGGATGTCCTTCTTGCATGAGGACTCCAGCTAGTGCAAAATCTAAAGCATTAGTATGAACTTCAAATGGTTTAGTCATATCCAGTAAGGCTAAAATCGGGTTTGTCCATATGGACTTCTTCAACCTTTCAAAAGCAGTTTGGTATTGAGTTGACCAATCCCAATCCTTATCCTTCTTTGTCAATTCGGTAAGTGGTAGTGCAATTTCTGAGTAGCCTTTCACAAATCTTCGATAGTAATTACATAACCTAAGAAATGAATGTACATCATGTACGATTTTTGATGGTTGCCAATCTTTGATGGCTGTAGCCTTCTTCGAATCCATGCGGATTTTACCTTGTTCAATGATGTGACCCAAGAAACTGATAGATGTCTGAGCAAATGAGCATTTAGACGGCTTGGCATAGAGTTCATTCTCCCATAGCTGAATAGAAACTTGTCTCACATGTTTGACATGTTCCTCCAATGTCTCGCTGTAGATTACTATGTCGTCCAAGTACACCATGACAAAATCATCTAAAAACCCGTGAAGTACCTGATTCATCATAGTACAAAATATTGTTGGAGCGTTTGTCAAACCAAAAGGCATCACTTTAAATTCAAAGGCCCCATATCTGGTTACCACTGTAGTCTTTGCTTCGTCTCCCTCCTTGATCCGAACTTGTCAGTATCCGGACCTAAGATCAATTTTTGTGCAATATTTCGCCCGACTCAGTCAATCGAAGCAATCTGCAACCAGCGGGATAGGATAGCTATTCTTTACAGTAGTCTTGTTCAAGGCTCGATAGTCGCAGCACATTCTAAGAGAACCATCGACCTTTTTCTGAAACAATACAGGAGCTTCGTATGGTGACTTCGCAGGCACAATGATTACACTCTCCAACATTTCTCCCAATTGCTTCCTAAGCTCTTCAAGCTCAGGCTGAGACATACAGTATGGTGCCCTAGCGGGAGGTTTGGTGCTTGGAATAAGTTCAATATCATGATCAATCGTCCTTCTTGGTGAAAATTTCTTTGGTAATTCGTCCCGCATGATGTCCTCAAATTCCTGAATAAGCCTTTTAACGGGTTTTGGAATAGGACCATTCGCCTCCTCGATCTCCTCTAATCGAAGAGTGCAAAAAAAGAAGGTTCATTTCTCTTAAAACCCTTACTAAATTGCATAGCTGAGATACTCTTCTCGCCCATCCTCCCAACCTGTGTAGGGATGACATACGGCTTATTACCCATCATCATTAATGAATCCGAATATGGCAACAATGTTGTCTTAGTATCCCGAAGAAATTCCAATCCTAGAATAAGCTTGAAATCATCCATCTGAACTGCAGATAAATTTGTGCTTCCCTCGAAAGGACCTGCTTTGATCAACACCGATTTCGCGACTCCAGCTATTGGTTGAGCAGCGGAGTTGATTGCTTTGACTTTTCCACTACCCTTTTCCAGAACAAGTCCGAGCCGCTCTACTTCGGTACATACAAGGTAGTCGTGGGAAGCACCAGTATCTACCATAGCCCTAATTGACTTCCCATTGATTTTTACATCAATATACATTAAGCCTTTGGCCTTATAAATTCGAGCCTTCGCTTCTTCCATCTTTGCCTCTTTCAATAGGACATCATTCTTTTCAGCAACCCGATGCGACAGTGTATTGCACCGATGTGAAAATGTCCCAACTACGTCCTCATCCTCTTCAGAGTCGGTCTCACTATGACAATTAGCTTGCGGAGCCTCTTGCTTTGAACTTGACCCGCCACTTGCTAACTGACAATATGCATTCACCATCCGCTTTTGAGGACACTCCAACACCTGATGAGGTCCTTCACATAAAAAGCACTTTAATTAAGGAGTGGCATCGGTTCGGCCCTTCGTTGCTTTTCCTGTGTTCTAGTTGTTACTGTTGCTGCCGTTAAAATTTCCTTGACGGCTATTATGATAGTTTCCCTGAAAGCCACAAGTGCTTTGATAGGCTCCTTCTCTATTCTGAGAGTAACGCTCTCCCCCATTTAGGTTCGAGCTGGGTATGTAAGGTCTATTACCACCTCCAATTGCTTGATTACTCCCCGAAGGTCGATCTTTTCTAGATTCTGTTTGGTAGTCGTTCAAGCATTCAACGGCTCCCATGACCGTGCTCAAATTTGTAACTTTCTGTCTTTGAAGTTTCGTGCGTGTCCATGGTTTCAACCCTTCCATAAAGGTGAAGAGCTTATCCTTTTTTCGACATATCTCGAATATTCAGCATACCTGAAAAGGATTTCACATACTCCCTGATAGAGCTCGTGTGTTTCAGGTCTCGAAGTGCCCATCGAGTTTGATACTCGACATTTTCCGAGAAAAACTACGATCTGATCGCTTCCTTGAGGAGATCCCAAGAATCTATTCGAACCCTGTTGGCTTGAATGTCAGCATATTTGGTTCGCCACCATAGTTTTGCATCTCCATCCAGATACATGGTAGCTGTGGTTACCTTTCTAGCTTCGTCTTCGATTGAAGCTGCGAGAAAGTACTGTTCCATGTCAAACAAGAAGTTTTCAACTTCTTTTGCATCATGTGCCCCTTCGTAGGTACACGGTTCAGGAATTCTGAGTCTAAGAGCATACTCAGGTACGAGAGCTTGTCCATTGCCCACCACACGTTGGAGTACCCGCAATTTGGAGTACCCGCAATTGAGCTCTCAACGCTTCCATTTTATCTTGCAGATCATGAATGATTGCAGCAGCTTCAGTCATTGCTGGGCAAGCCCTTTGGCTTTCATCCAGTTGGATGTGTAACCCACGAATCTCGTGTTCGGCCATCTTGACTTTTTCCTCGAGACCTTCTAAGGCATAGTACAACCTAGTAGTTGTCTCATCAAGTGCATCCACGCCCTGTTTAGTAGTACCCTTCTTTTGAGGCTCTACCACTTCAGTGGTGTGGGATGTAATTGGATCCATAGCTTTCTTATCGAGGGTCGTGAGTCGCAACTCTGATACCAACTTTCACAGGGTGCCTTTCTTCTTGACACAAAAAGAGACACCGTGCGGCAGTAGTCTGGTCCGCTAAACTATCTTCCACTTTTTCTCGATCGCGTTGGGACAAAAAAAAAAATTTGATTACAATTTTGTAGAAAGCTTACAATAGAGAATTTGAATACATTGAAAGTAAATTAAACATTGATTGATGAAAACTGAACATTACAATTGACGAAAGCAGAAAATTACAATTGCTGGTGCAGAGGGTGGACACCAGTGAGTTTGAAAGATTTTTGAATGACTAATACCCCCTTTAATAGTATTTTGAACAAAAACCTAAGTGACAGGAGTAGACGTTTAAAAGACGAGGAATCATACTAAACGTTTACTAATATCAGAGCTATTTTACAATTTAAATAACTATTACAATGAAAAGAAAATTACAACTCAAATTTGAAGTAATATTTACAATGAGCGGTCGAAGTTGGGCAAGCTACGGCTGCGATAGTGTCAAGGGGCTAAGTAAAGCTGTGGTCCTTGACACTTGGGCTTGTCGATAGGTTCCCTAGTCTTCGTTTGACTAGCTTATGGATTATTATATGTCTCCCTTTCATTTATCGTTATGACAACTTTTTGCATGCATTCGTTATTCTTTGTAAATATTGTTGAAAGGACAACAAAACTATTTATTGATGTCTTTATTTAAGACAATTGTAAAAACTTTTCGAGATCCCTCTCATCCTCTATTAACTAAGGGCCCATTTGAGATTGCTTTTAGATCTTAAATTTCGTATTCTTACAAAACCACAATTGTTTTATGTGTATGGTAAAACTTTAAAAAAAAAATGATTATTGAAGATTGCTTACTATGTAGTAATAGATTTTGACAAGCAGCAAAAATGTAGGTTTTTAATTTTAACTTTTCCAATTATTCATTATATCTATTTTAACCTATATGAACAAAATAAATTTCATTTTTGTCATAGCTTTGTTGGTGTTCTTTATATAGATAATTCCTTTTTAAATAACAACAATGAATACATTGTCTTAGATTGATTAATAGTAAATAATATTTAATGCAAGTAAAAATAAACAATTGTATATAGCGACCTAAAGCTCATATTTCACAAACAATTTATACAGGCTGATATCACCCCCAATTACTATTGACCAAGGAGAGAAACAATCAACCTCTTGATATTAGAAAACCCAATGGATTCTTCCAATGTATCATTTCTAATTCCAATGGAATTCATGAGGGCGAAAAAGGAAAGAGAGGGATGAGGTTTCTCTCGCTTTTGGCAAACATCTAAACGTAACAATTTTATAGTACTTTGAAAAAATCTCAGAACAATGTGCAAAATACTTTCATGTTAGTGTAGAAAAGTATACTATAGTATCATTGAAGCTAAAAGTTCTACATGTTGTGACATTTTATGTTTATGTAAATTAACATTATTCATTTTACATTCTACATTCTTGGCAATGTTGATTTGTATCAGTTCCAAAAATATGGCATCTACTTAATTTCTCGTATGGGAACTCCAGCATTTGTTTTGCACTTTTATAGCCACTCTTCATCTCCTCAGTAACACGAGCAAGTACAGATCTTCAATATTACCACCTGTTTACCTGTTTCATTTGTTCAATTCTTATGATTCATATTGCGCAAAGAATGAGGATAAAATGAAATTTATAGAAGTACCAAGCAGTAACTAATGAAATATCCTCGGTTCAAGAATACACAAGCCGACTACGGTAACACTTAAAATTAGATCCAAACCTCCATTTCCGACAAGAACAAAGCCTCTGATGCAATTGCACTCTATGCCAGAATTTCAGTACAAACTATGTTTTGACAGGGGGAGGACTGAAAATCGGTTCGAGCTGTTCTAGGATTTCCTGGGCATTCCAAAGATAAAAGAGTGACCATCAATTATGCTAGTTACGTTAACCTGTCAAAAACAATGGAGAGATAAAGGTTGAAATCCCAAACATATGTTACGCTATGTTGACCAGCATTACGAATAATATTTTCATTTTCAATTCCAGGCACTTCCACTGGTTGAATTCCTGCCAATCCTAGTGTCAGAAGACTGTTATAGGCAAAGGGCAACATCGAAAATCAATAAGCAAAAGAATGGACAAAAAAAATTCACTTCTTCTTTTGTTTTGATACTTCTATTGACACAGTTAGGCACAAATCTCAACTTCAAAAGCAAGATGTGATCTACCTATCAATTTCACAATCCTAATATTTTCACAGTAGATTTAAGACTTGCATACTTGGCACGAAACGCAATTCCAAGTATCCAATCGTTGGTAGAATATGCATTCACAAACCTTCCAGCCACCACCTGCATAATAGAGAATGTTAAACATATGCAATAACAGTAACTGATGCATATGTGCCTATTATTGATACAATATCAATATTTGTGAATATGAATGCAGAAGGTAAAGCAACAATCCCTGCCGAGTAGCTTCCCAGTTCATTTCTTTAATTGCAATGGGTGCTCCAAGTAGAACAACTCTTTCCACAAGTCCAGCTGACAAAAAATAGGGGAGTGAATCAGTATTTTATAATACAGAACTTAAAAGAGATTTTCTTTTGGAGGT
Organism: Olea europaea var. sylvestris; assembly: GCF_002742605.1. NCBI lineage: Eukaryota > Viridiplantae > Streptophyta > Magnoliopsida > Lamiales > Oleaceae > Olea > Olea europaea. Next base: position 34,026,768 of record NC_036246.1, on the reverse strand, counting down.
CGAGTTCCCACCTAAAAAGTCAAGTTGTTTGAAGGACGACGACATCCGGGCAACGTTTATTTTTCTCAAAGGCTTAGCACATGATTTTATTAATTAACTATTAGCAATGGGAGTCCGTAAATCTTAATACTATGACATGTGCCTATTCTAAGGCCATACTGAATCAACATTTTATCTAAAATCTAAGTTGTCTAAAAGGGCATGATTTACTATTTGAAACCTTCAACTGGGGGGTGGGATTGGAAGGAATGTTGTTTATTATAAGTCATCAGAATAATAGGACCCAGGATCATATATGAAAAGAAGTTAAATTTGCAATGCAGATAGAATTGATATCCATCCTGTAGAAATTTCCAGAATCATTTGTTTGGATTCTTAAATCTGGAGGTACTTTTTTGTTTAGCTTATACTCAGGTTTGAAGTTTTAACATTGAGAGACAAAACTATGAGATATTTAAGTACAAAGCTAGCAATTAGGTAATAAGGTAAAATCCCATGTCATGTACTAAATTGTAATTAAACGGCAGAAATAGATCAATCATAGCATGTCATTCTATCAAAAAACTTCGAGCCATCACCCGTTCTATGTTTATGGTAGCTTGTTGAAGGAACTGCACAGTACTGGTACAGTACTTCTCTAATAATTCTTAAGTGTGTTAGTCCATGCCGGCAGGTTCTAGTTATCCAATCCTCAGAAGAGTAGTGCTACCTGTACAGGCCCTGTGAAAACAGGGGGGTGGATAATTTTTTTTTTTTTTTTAAATAATCCCCCACCCAGCATGTGAGAGATTTGTCCCCTGTGAACAATAGGCAATTTCCTCATTCTTTTGTTCAAAGTGTTAGATGGCTGACGCTGATATCACCCCCAATTACTATTGACCAAGGAGAGAAACAATCAACCTCTTGATATTAGAAAACCCAATGGATTCTTCCAATGTATCATTTCTAATTCCAATGGAATTCATGAGGGCGAAAAAGGAAAGAGAGGGATGAGGTTTCTCTCGCTTTTGGCAAACATCTAAACGTAACAATTTTATAGTACTTTGAAAAAATCTCAGAACAATGTGCAAAATACTTTCATGTTAGTGTAGAAAAGTATACTATAGTATCATTGAAGCTAAAAGTTCTACATGTTGTGACATTTTATGTTTATGTAAATTAACATTATTCATTTTACATTCTACATTCTTGGCAATGTTGATTTGTATCAGTTCCAAAAATATGGCATCTACTTAATTTCTCGTATGGGAACTCCAGCATTTGTTTTGCACTTTTATAGCCACTCTTCATCTCCTCAGTAACACGAGCAAGTACAGATCTTCAATATTACCACCTGTTTACCTGTTTCATTTGTTCAATTCTTATGATTCATATTGCGCAAAGAATGAGGATAAAATGAAATTTATAGAAGTACCAAGCAGTAACTAATGAAATATCCTCGGTTCAAGAATACACAAGCCGACTACGGTAACACTTAAAATTAGATCCAAACCTCCATTTCCGACAAGAACAAAGCCTCTGATGCAATTGCACTCTATGCCAGAATTTCAGTACAAACTATGTTTTGACAGGGGGAGGACTGAAAATCGGTTCGAGCTGTTCTAGGATTTCCTGGGCATTCCAAAGATAAAAGAGTGACCATCAATTATGCTAGTTACGTTAACCTGTCAAAAACAATGGAGAGATAAAGGTTGAAATCCCAAACATATGTTACGCTATGTTGACCAGCATTACGAATAATATTTTCATTTTCAATTCCAGGCACTTCCACTGGTTGAATTCCTGCCAATCCTAGTGTCAGAAGACTGTTATAGGCAAAGGGCAACATCGAAAATCAATAAGCAAAAGAATGGACAAAAAAAATTCACTTCTTCTTTTGTTTTGATACTTCTATTGACACAGTTAGGCACAAATCTCAACTTCAAAAGCAAGATGTGATCTACCTATCAATTTCACAATCCTAATATTTTCACAGTAGATTTAAGACTTGCATACTTGGCACGAAACGCAATTCCAAGTATCCAATCGTTGGTAGAATATGCATTCACAAACCTTCCAGCCACCACCTGCATAATAGAGAATGTTAAACATATGCAATAACAGTAACTGATGCATATGTGCCTATTATTGATACAATATCAATATTTGTGAATATGAATGCAGAAGGTAAAGCAACAATCCCTGCCGAGTAGCTTCCCAGTTCATTTCTTTAATTGCAATGGGTGCTCCAAGTAGAACAACTCTTTCCACAAGTCCAGCTGACAAAAAATAGGGGAGTGAATCAGTATTTTATAATACAGAACTTAAAAGAGATTTTCTTTTGGAGGTCGAGTTCCCACCTAAAAAGTCAAGTTGTTTGAAGGACGACGACATCCGGGCAACGTTTATTTTTCTCAAAGGCTTAGCACATGATTTTATTAATTAACTATTAGCAATGGGAGTCCGTAAATCTTAATACTATGACATGTGCCTATTCTAAGGCCATACTGAATCAACATTTTATCTAAAATCTAAGTTGTCTAAAAGGGCATGATTTACTATTTGAAACCTTCAACTGGGGGGTGGGATTGGAAGGAATGTTGTTTATTATAAGTCATCAGAATAATAGGACCCAGGATCATATATGAAAAGAAGTTAAATTTGCAATGCAGATAGAATTGATATCCATCCTGTAGAAATTTCCAGAATCATTTGTTTGGATTCTTAAATCTGGAGGTACTTTTTTGTTTAGCTTATACTCAGGTTTGAAGTTTTAACATTGAGAGACAAAACTATGAGATATTTAAGTACAAAGCTAGCAATTAGGTAATAAGGTAAAATCCCATGTCATGTACTAAATTGTAATTAAACGGCAGAAATAGATCAATCATAGCATGTCATTCTATCAAAAAACTTCGAGCCATCACCCGTTCTATGTTTATGGTAGCTTGTTGAAGGAACTGCACAGTACTGGTACAGTACTTCTCTAATAATTCTTAAGTGTGTTAGTCCATGCCGGCAGGTTCTAGTTATCCAATCCTCAGAAGAGTAGTGCTACCTGTACAGGCCCTGTGAAAACAGGGGGGTGGATAATTTTTTTTTTTTTTTTAAATAATCCCCCACCCAGCATGTGAGAGATTTGTCCCCTGTGAACAATAGGCAATTTCCTCATTCTTTTGTTCAAAGTGTTAGATGGCTGACATTGGCACTAAAGCCTTTACATTAAGGTCTTTGTACTTAGATGGGATGTTAGTGATTTGAGTGGAAAATTGGAAACACCTTTACCCGCATCAGTTAGATGGAATGTGAACCATTTCTGAGGAGGAAATTGCCTGCTGTATAGGCCCCTCACATGTTGGGTGGGGGATTATTTTAAAAAAAATAAAATTAGCCACCCCTCTGTATTGTGTGTGGCCTGTACAAGCAGCATTGCTCAAAGAATGAAACAATAGATGCTTGTTTTAAGCATAAATGATAGACTATTGATAGATCAAATAAGGGACACATACCATGCCAAACATAGATACACTCTTAAGTGTATCTACCATCTTGTCTAATTTGGCGTATTGTAAATGAGCATGTGGCACATTAAAAAAATATAAATAGATGAATATGTTTCACCTTTCTTTATAACTTTTTCTAGTCTTTAATTTTAGGATGGAGCAAATAAACTGTGCCATAGATTAGTGGGTCAGCTTAATGTGTTACCACTATTTTCACTTTCAGGCAAAATCTGAAGCAGCTGAAAATAACTCTTGCACCAAGTGAGAAACCTACGAGTGTCACAGGCCTGCAAATTTTGATTGAACAACCAGAAATGAAAATCGGAGGAACAGTAAACTCTGACTTCGAATGTAATTAAATAAGAATAAGCACAATTTCCTCTTTTCCACTGGCGTACCTATGTCCTTGCAACCCCTTTAACAATACTTCAGCAAGCAGTTTTCCAGCCTTATCAGATCTATACAAAATAGAATCAAATAAGATTACTCTAAACATGGACGTCACATTATAAGAAAGAGACAATAGTCCTTGCTACACGTCATACAGCTGCAACACAAAAAAACAAAAAATTTCAGACATTTTCAGAAAATGCTTTGCCTACCCACGCCCCTAAAGAAAAATGTTATCAGAGAGCCTGCAAATTTTGATTGAACAACCAGAAATGAAAATCGGAGGAACAGTAAACTCTGACTTCGAATGTAATTAAATAAGAATAATCACAATTTCCTCTTTTCCACTGGCGTACCTATGTCCTTGCAACCCCTTTAACAATACTTCAGCAAGCAGTTTTCCAGCCTTATCAGATCTATACAAAATAGAATCAAATAAGATTACTCTAAACATGGACATCACATTATAAGAAAGAGACAATAGTCCTTGCTACACGTCATACAGCTGCAACACAAAAAAACAAAAAATTTCAGACATTTTCAGAAAATGCTTTGCCTACCCACGCCCCTAAAGAAAAATGTTATCAGAGTAGATAACTGAAAGTGTCAAATCGTTTCTCAACTGACAATTTAGGTTTTATTGTTCAATATCTTAGATCCAGCAGATCTAGGTACATATGTCCTACCAGCACTAACATTCAGTTTCAATTTTTGAACAGCTTATCTCCCTTCTCGACATTGGTATCTTATTGATATCAAGTGACTAGGAAAACCTGTCCACAGAAATTGCCCATATGCTATCAATAAAGTCAGTAAGAGTAAGTAATGTAGTTGGCCCAGCAAAGGCTGTTACAAGCATGCCTAGTACAGTCATCATGGCACATTGCTTCATCATTTCCGTGGCAATTTCTGCAGCAAATAGTCATGTTTATGTCATTCCACATTCCAGTGGAGGTAGCTAGTTAATGCATTATATTCAAATACAAGGACAAAATCTCTTACTTGAAGTAAGCCAGTCTTGAATTCCTGTGCTTATAGAAATTAGATTCTTAGACTACCACTGCAGTGTATACCTAAGAAATATAAAGAAATAACAGCGTCATAAAACATTCAGAAGAATACAATTCCGTAGCATTATTGACAGTGAAATCATGAAGCCAGGGAACTGTAATCCGTCAATTGTTCAATTATACATTTGGTAAGGAGACATGCAACATCATAGCCAAGGAATTTCATGGAAAAATTTTTAAAAATTCAAAAGAATAATATGATAGTGTTAACTTCACTTTCTTTGCCCGACTACCATGGCAGGCCAGACCTCAACAATGGAGGATATCATAGCATTGATATTATCAGTTGTAGCACTAAAATATGTAGGAAAAGACCTCAACAAGAGAAGGTATCAAGCCAGACCTCTCCAAGTTATCATGTTGTCTTTCCTAAGGTCTTACAAAATCGTCCTCCTCAAAAGCAAATCCGGATAACAAGATCTCAACTGGTAGCCGCTGACGAAGTAGGCTTAAAATGAGGATATACAAAAAATGCAAGTGCCCACAAACAAACACACGTTCCACTTCATAAGAAGCCGAAAATAAAATAGTGCAGAAATTTCTACCTGGACTGTAATATCCAATTAAACAAATTAAAAAAGCTACCAGAGATCAAAAGGTATTAAAATGGAGTTGAGATCTGCTGTTCATTTTTGCTGTCCACCCAATTACAAATTGACACATCAAGAAAAAATAAAATTGATACTTAGGTTGGAAAATTAAAATTGATGGCAACTTTAATTTTCCATGATGTGTCAATTTACAAATGGATGGACAGCAGAAATAGACAGTAGATCTCAATTCATGAAAATGTATCAAATCTCTTTTCCATTTTCTATTTAGGCAAAGCTTTAAAACTCACTCCTTGGTTATGATTTTCTCCTATCGCTTTGAAGTCAAATTCATCAACATCTCCAATTCTCCTAGCCATTTTACTCCCTGTAAGTCCAGCTCCAGCAGCTTGGTCGATTGAAATATCAGAGAGAAATATCAGATTGGATTAAACAACATAAAAATCTGATGTTTATTCAGTTGGATTGAGGTCATTTAAATTGTCATTTTATGGCATAAAGAGCATAGCAGCAGTAATATCTGTCACAAATTTTATATTAAGATACTTAACAAGAAAAAAATTCAGACAGATATTTTGCTATCCTACCAATTCATCTGCGTTCTCACCACCAAAAGATGTGGCAACTGCAACAGAACCTGCAACACTTCCTACCGCAGTGGCAACAGCAACAAACCCACTTGCTCCAATCACTGGGACTATAGTTCCTAAAGTGGGTGCTAAAGCACCAAACCCTGCAGCAATAGCTGGAGCAGCTAAACCTGATGTAAAGAACATGTGAAAGAGTAAATATGTATATTTCATAAAAACTTGTTTGCTTTGACCAAAAAAAACTGAGCTTTTTCTTGGAGTATGTCCAAATGCACAAACAATCCAGGAAGGTGAAAGGGACCATACCGCCAGTAATTGCCATTAAGGCTCCTCCCGTTAATGCAGCAGCACCTATGGTACCTCCATGTTTCCAATTGGCCCATGAGCCTTTTGTAGATTGGGTTCCTTTCTCTGATTCTTCCTCTTTTATTAGATCCATTGCAGAACAAACAACCATGGTTTCCATGGCTTCCTGAGAAGATATAATTGCTTGAGAAGACAAATGACAAGATGCAAAACTGATCCAAAATCATATGACTATAGAAGCTTACAAAAAATTCTAAGTTGGGATCATCTTCTCAACAGCAATATAATGCTCTTCACATGAAAGTTTGACATATTGTGTGAGGTTTTATTAACATATTTGAAGTAGAATATAGGACAAGAATGACTTGGTCATCCAACCCTAAATCAAAATCAAGAACTATGTCAAGTGATATTTGTTTTCTTTATTTCGAAAAAGCATTGAGCATCAACACCAACCTTGGTTATACGCAGAATATTTTAGCAGATTTTTACTACAGGTAAAAGAGATATCACACTATTAATGGCAACAGAAAAGTCATTATTTCTCCTTTAAACTTTTTTATCAAAATGTCTCGGTCAGGAAAACAGGAAAACTTTGGCAATTCACATTCGCTTTCTTTGTTTGAAAAAAGTTTCCATCAACACCAACTTTGTTTATACTCCCCGGAATACTCTAACAGATTTTTACAACAGGTAAAAACGATCGCACACCATTAATGGAAAGAGAAACGTCATATTTTATGCAAGAAACAATTTGATCAAACAAACTTGAATATACCTACAAATTTGATCTTCTAATTAGCCAAGGCACATGCTGTCAGGCTGCTAGAAGACTTTATCGATTTATGACCATATCATTTTTCATGCTTGATTCAGAAGTAGCAATGTATGCACTTTTCTTTGCTTGCATACAAAGGTATTAACATAAAATCCTTCACATTTCCCCAACAATTCAATTCACAAGCTAGACAAGGTCTGTTGCTTCATATTGACGCACAGAATCCTCTTTGTTCCTTGTCACTGACACAATCCTAGCATGTAAATTTAACATAATATAACATTCCCCAGCTAGGTCCATCATGTCTCATACAAAGTGCAAAACTACTTGGCATTCTTATCCGTAACAATCAACTTAAAGCATTATAACACAATTTATTATGCTATATACAGTACCAATAGAAATTTTGTCTGGTTAGCACAACATATAGCTGGACAATTGAATATATCAATAACGAATAAGTGTACCACTTTTATCCACTTCACATTAAACCAGGCAGCTAGCAGCCGTAATGCCACACGGTGTCTTGCATCATATCCCTTTCTTTGCCTGGTACATTTCTTGTCGCCTTTGGGTGTATCTGCCAGACAAGCTGAAAGAAGCTCCTATAGAACTGCCACTTTCCTTGGATAACTTACCTCTTCCAATTGTTTTTCATCAAATACAAAGCTGGATTGTATATGTGCTTGTTCAGTGATATATGGGTTGTAACTTATCTCCTTCTGACTATTGTCAGGCCCTTTTTCCTCTTCGTGTTTAGACTTGGACACTGTCTCGGCACTCGAGAACTTCTCCAGACAAACATTCTTATACTCAAGTTGCATCTCCTTTTTGGACTCTTCATCAATAGATGTTCTTCCCATGCTCGAAGCAATGGCATCTATGCCATTCGCCAAAGCATGTTCCTTTTCTGCAGCTTCTGAAGACATACCACTACTTTCCTCTGCAAGAGGCCTTAGGAACTGAATAGAAGAAAAAGGCTGGTATTAGAACTCATATGCATTTACCGCAACAATTCTTGGGACCTCATAGAATATCACTACTCTATTGTCAGGATTTATGAGCACTTCTTGTGAGGTAATGGCACAATGATATGGATCTATTGCTGACTGGATAGCCCTATTTTGACTTGTCTGACTCAATTTAGTTGGCAATAAATTGTGTTCTCAAAAACACGCTTTTACAAATTGAGCAAATGATATGGATCGTGCCAAGTGTCACCATTGCTACCGTTGGATGATGATTTTCTGGAGACTTCTGATATATACACGTCTCTTGGCTCCTAGGTTTCAGTCTTTCATCTTCTTCGACTATTGAGTTCTCTCTTTGCCGATCCTTGAGTTTTTCCTCTCATTCATTCTTCGAGACTTCTGAGTGCCATGAATTTAACCCTTACAGTTTGTGTTTACAACTTGAAGATCTTAAATCTTCAAGTAGAAATCATGGGGAAAAATTTTTTTGGTTTTTTTTTTTTTTTTTTTTACTTCTGCAACTTTAATTTTTATGCAATTTTTGTTGTAAGCGAATTAATTCTGGAATCTGCTCTTAATAGTAGTATCAGAGCAATTAAGCTGTGGCTCTTGGCCTCGATTCTTGCAGATCTGAAAGATTAAACACTTGTACAATGACATATTTGATATTTCTTTGAAACCCTAACTAAGTTATTCGGTGAGTTCGTGCCATTTTTTCTTTCATTATATAGAGTACTTGCTTATACCTTGAGTTACTAGTAATCGTGACAAAAACTTTCAGATCTGAGACTCTCTTGGCAATTCCTTTGTCTAGAAACCTTTTGAGTTGTCTGGAATATGAGGGTTGTCTTGACTAAGTCAAAGATCTTTCATTTAAGTACATGTTTGTGACCTCTATTGTTGTATATTGCATACTGTGATTACCTGTACTTAATCTGTATAATTTGGGATCCTCTAAAGTGCATTATTGTAAATCAAACTCCGTGAGAATACTGAAATTATCTGCAATAGGTGATATTGTACATTCAGTTGGTTTCTTATGTAAATCTGAAGTATTGTACATTGAATATACACTTTGAAGTGTGTCTCTAATCTGCATGCATTGAAACTGCATCCAAACAAATTTTTTTTATGACAACTACAAAATTTGAATTTGATGTTTTTAACGGCAAAGGAGACTTTAGTCTCTGGCGCCAGAAAATGAGGGCAATTTTATTACAACAAAAATGTGCAAAGGCTATTAATGAGTCATGGCCAGATGATTTAGAAGAGATAAAGATAACTGAACTTGATGAAACTGCCTGAAGCTCAATATTCTTGCATTTATCTGATAATGTACTTAGGAAAATTGGTGAGACTCAAACTGCTGTTGAATTGTGGAAATAGTTAGAAGATACACATCTAAATAAATCTATGCCAAATAAAGTGTATCTTCTAAAACAAAGTTTTGGTCTTAAACTTGACCCATCACTTGATCTTGAGGTTAATATTGATAGATTTAATAGATTATCCGGTGACCTAGCCGACTGTTATGAGAAACTCTCAAAAGATCAGTTGGCTATGGTATTGTTAAATTCAATTAGTGATTAGTATAAAGATGTTAAAAATTGCATTGAATATGGGAGGGAAACTCTAACTACAGATGTTATAATTACTGCCTTAAGGAATAAAGAGTTTGAGTTAAAATTTGAGAGAAAGGAATCTATCAATGGGGAGAATTTGATAGTTAAGTCCAAGTTTAATCCAAAATCAGTGAACTTCAATAAGAAACCTCGACACAAGAAAAAGAAAAATTTTAAGGATAAAATGAAATCAAAGACCAAAGGAAAGAAATGTTTCTATTGCCTTGGAGAGGGTCATTTCATTAAAAATTGTCCAAAGAGACTTGGTGATTTGAAAAATAAATCTAAAGAGGATGGTGGTGCAGCCTTAGCATATAACAATGAGACTTTAATTGATGAAGTTTATGTAGTTGTAAACTGTCCACCTTATCAAGAGTGGATTCTTGACTCAGGCTGCACGTACCATATGTGTCCAAATAAAGAGTGGTTCACTGATTTTGAAAATGTAACTGGAGGTAAAGTCTTAATGGGTAATCATATGACATGTCAAGTTAAAGGAATAGGGACTATCACTTTGAAAGTTAAAGGAAGTAATGAACTGGTTTTGGAAAAAACTAGATATGTTCCTGATTTACAAAGAAATCTGATTTCCTTAGGGGTTCTAGATGACCTCAGCTATGACACTTTAATTAACAAGGGATACATTAAGATCTTAAGGGGTTCACAGGTAATTGTTGAAGCCCCTAAGAGACATGGCCTGTACATTTTACAAACTGAAAACTTTTGGGACACAACATCAGCAACAATCTCAGTCCAAAATGATAAGTCACAAATATGACATAAAAGATTGGCCTATATTAGTGACAAAGGGCTACAGATTTTGAAAAGACATGGTGCCTTTGGAAAAGATAACATAGAAAAACTTAGTTTTTGTGACTACTGCATTCTTGGAAAACACAAAAGATTACCTTTTTTGCCTGGATGCATAAATCTGCGACTGTACTTGAATATTTGCATGCTGATCTTTGGGGACCAGCTTTCGTAACAACTCATTCTGGTTTTTAAACATTTCCTATCAATTATTGATGATTTTTCTAGAAAAAATTGGGTTTTTCTGTTAAAATCAAAATTTGACACATTTAATGTTTTCAAAAATTGGAAAGCCTTGATAGAAAACCAAACTGAGAAAAAGATTAAGGTGTTAAGAACTGATAATGGTTTGGAATTCTATAACTTTGAATTTGATGAGTTGTGCAAATCTTCTGGCATGTTAAGACATAGAACAGAAGCACACACCCCACAACAAAATGGTTTGGCAAAAAGAATGAATAGAAATATACTTGAAAAGGTGAGATGTATGCTCTTAAGCTTTGGCCTACCTAAGATTTTTTGGGGGAAAGCGATTAAAACTGCTAGTTATTTGATCAATAGAAGCCCTTCTAGTGCTATACACCTGAAGAAAAGTGGAGTGGAAAACCAGTAGACTTCCGTAACTTGAGGGTTTTTGGATTTGTAGACTTTGCACGTCAATCTGAAGGCAAATTAGAACCAAGGGCTCTTACATGTGTTTTTGTGGGCTATGGTGAAGAGGTGAAGGGGTATAGACTATGGGTAAGAGAAAATAAAGGTTATAAGATCATAATTAGTAGAAATGTGGTATTTAATGAGGATGATCTGCCCTATCTTAAATCTGAAAATAAAATACAGCCCTTAAGTTAGACTGAAAATGTGGGAAGAGGAGTTGAACTTGAGGTGGAGCAATCTGATCAGGAAACACATCAGACTAATGCTCAACCTGATGAGGGAAATGAGGAAATACTTGATGACATTGTTCAGAATGATGAAACTGAAGCCGAATTAGAAACTGATCAGACCCTAGATAACTATCAATTGGCTAGGGATAGACAAAGAAGACAGATAAGACCTCCAATTAGGTTTGAAGAAGATGTTTCTTTGCTATCCCATCAAAGTATGATTGAAAATGAGCCTGAGTCTTTTAAGGAAGCTATAAATAGTAAAAATTCTAAACAATGGCTTGCAGCAATGCAAGATAAAATGCAATCACTTAAAAAGAACAAAACTTGGGTTTTAGTGAAAAGACCTGAAGGTAAAAGAATAGTTGATTGTAAATGGATTTTCAAGATTAAAAGGGGGAACAAAGTGATAATGACATCAGGTATAAAACTAGGTTAGTGACAAAGGGTTTTACACAAAAAGAAGGAATTGATTCTAATGAAATTTTCTCTCCAGTTGTAAAATTTACAACTGTTAGGGTTATTCTAGCCTTAGCCACTCAATTTAATTGGGAACTAGATCAATTGGATGTCAAAATAGTTTTCTTAAATGCAGATCTAGATGAAACTATCTACATGAAGCAACCTTAAGGTTTTGAAATAAATAAGAAAGCTTACTTAGTTTGCCTTTTTAAAAAGCCCTTAAATGGCTTAAAACAAGCTCCTAGGTAATGGTATAAAAAATTTGACAATTTGGTCCTTAGACTTGGTTTTAAGAGGAGTAACTTTGATACCTGCATCTACTGTAAAGGAAGTGGTGGAGAAAATTCACTTTACTTGCTCCTTTATGAAGATGACATGCTATTAGCAAGTCATGACATAAAAGAGATAGAAGATATTAAAAACAAACTGAAATCAGAATTTGAAATGAAGGACTTAGGTCCAGCAAGAAGAATTTTGGGTATTGAAGTTAAAAGAAATAGGAGGGAAGGCACACTAAGTCTTAGCCAAAAATCATACATGCTGAAATTATTAGATAAGTTTGCTATGTCTGATTCTGGAAGTGTGAGTTTAGCATTAGCTAATCATTTCAAACTTTCTAATGATCAATGTCCATAATCACAAGAAGAATTTGAAAGAATGACTAGAGTGCCTTATTCTAATGCAGTTGGGTCTGTTATGTACCTTATAGTTTGTTCTAGACCAGATTTAGCATATTCTACAAGTGTATTGAGTAGATATATGTCAAATCGTGGTGAAGCTCATTGGGAAGCCATGAAATGACTTCTTAGATACATAAAGGGTACCTCTGATTTGGGAATTGTGTTCAGAAAACAACCTGAAGGTGTTGTGTTAAGAGGCTATACTGATTCTGATTATGCTGATAATAGGGACAATAAAAAGTCCACTTTTGCCTACATGTATACATTTTGTAATTCTTGTATAAGCTGGATATCCCAACTGCAAAAGATTATTGCCTTATCTTTTACTGAGGCAGAATACATAGCTACCACAGATGCCATAAAAGAAGGGATATGGCTGAAGGGCTTGTTAAATGAATTTCGGTTTATAAAAGCAGTTGTTCTTTATTCAGATAGCCAATCTGACATTCATTTAAGTAAAAATCCTGTTTTGCATAATAGATCTAAACATGTTGATGTTAGATTCCATTTTATAAGAGATGTTATTTCACAAGGTGCCGTAAAACTTGAAAAGATTTCAACCCAGTTTAATCCTGCTGATATTGGTACAAAGGTTTCGACTTTAAACAAATTTTTGGATTGTTTAAATCTTTTGAATATTAACACTTGCTTATTTGTGTATCAGGTAATAAGTGCAAATGATATCATGTCTGGAGATTTTACTGCATGTAAACTGGGGTCATTGTACCAAGGTGGAGATTGTGAGGTAATGGCACAATGATGTGGATCTATTGTTGACTGGATGGCCCTATTTTGACTTGTCTGACTCAATTTAGTTGGTAATAAATTGTGTTCTCAAAAACACGCTTTTAGAAATGGAACAAATGATATGGATCATGCCAAGTGTCACCATTGCTACCATTGGATGATGATTTTCTGGAGACTTCTGATATATATGCGTCTCTTGGCTCCTAGGGTTTCAGTCTTTCATCTTCTTCGACTATTGAGTTCTCTCTCTGTCGATCCTTGAATTTTTCCTCTCATTCATTCTTCGAGATTTCTGAGTCCCGTGAATTTAACCCTTACAGTTTGTGTTTACAACTTGAAGATCTTAAATCTTCAAGTAGAAATAATGTATCATTTGTCTTGAGTGATTATTATACTTACTGATTTCGCATCTGGGTTCTTGAGTGAACTGTTAGATGATTAGTGAGGGTTTTGATATGTAATCTTGAGTGTATTCTGGCTTGAGTCTCGCATCTGTATATTCTTGGATGGTTCATTGGTTTCAGTTTAATGCAGTAATTTTTCCAGTGGTGGAAGCACAAAAGGGGATTAGACGCTTGCTCTGAACCTCTTGCTTTAGGGCGAAAAATTTTCTACGGTCTTTCTAATTGTTTTACTTCTGCAACTTTAATTTTTATGCAATTTTTGTTGTAAGCGAATTAATTCTGGAATCTGCTCTTAACACTTCTGTAATTGCATTTAACAATCATATGTCTCATATAAGCATAGGGTAGCACAACATACGGTAACCACAAATTTCTTGTAGTAACTCAAAGTGATATGACAATGTACATCGTGATACACAAATGCTGGTGGTCAAAGCCTAAGCATATTGAAATGGTACCAACCCTCGTCCAAATTGTGAACCGATACGATTTCTTCAGAAAATGTTATCGTGGAGTCAGAAACATTATGTTCGGTGAGCTAAAAAAAAATTTCAAAATTTCCGAAATTCTAGTATGCATAAAGCAAAATTAGCAAAGTAGTAAAGTACGGTCATGCAAAATTAGTATTGTGCTATATTCTTTTTGGAAGAAGTTGTATCTTGAGACATGGGCGGATCCACCCCCAAAATTTTTTGACCTTTTATTCTTCTTTTTTCCCAAAAATAAGTAATTTTACCCGAACTCTTCTGTCTTTACTAATGATAACTCTCTTTTTCTTCCTCGCATTTAGAATACACAACTCAAATAAACCCTCCTCCAATCTCTATTCTTCAATCCAAATAAATCCTTCTTCTCCAATATCCAATCTCTATTATCTATTCTTCAATCAAGTATGAAATTTTACATTTTCAATTATTACGTTTGATGTACTGGTTTTGTATTTGATTTTCTCTCCTTTTACTTCTCTATGTTATTATTCATGATTGAGGGTTTGAGATTTTGACATTGCAGTTGATTTTGGCAGAATGTTTGAAATTATAGGTTTTGAAAGTCTTCCTATGGTTAACGAAATTAGCCATCTTTATTTTATTTATCATTTTTGTTAAATTATGGAAAACTGAATAGATGAAGTGAAATCACTCGATTTGGTTGGTTTTATGATTTTATTCGAACGATGTATTCAACAAGATTGGCAGGCCCATTTTATTTGAAAAACTGTGGCCCAAGCTGTCTAATTAAAGCCGACATTTCATTATTCATCCCAGATGAATCTTTCAACATGACTTGCCGACTGCCGTCGTGATTCTTCTCATCAAACGTCTACAAACACCTCGCGGGTGGACGGTAGTGGTCACCGGCCTAGGACCCTGCCTCTACATCGTCAAGTTCTTGGTTTAGCCCGACCAGGAACTCAAATACTCTTTCATTCTCAACTTTTTTCTTGTACCATTCACAATCACTTGGACAATCCCATTCTTCCTCCAGACTAAGGTCGAGTTCTTGCCATAGGGACACCATATCCATGTACAATTCAGTAACATCCCTCGATCCTTGCTTTGTTTGCCACAAACGGGTTTTGATTTCGAAAATTTATGATGCGCCTTCAGCATTGGAGTATGTTTCCTTCACAACGTCCCACGTGTCTTTGGTTGTTGGAAGAAAGAGGTAAGTTTTCCCTATTGAAGGCTTCATGGAATTGACAAGCCATGCTATCACCATTGAATTCTCAAATTTCAACTTCTGCAGACTCGCAGCATCGTATGGCCTTTTTGTATCGCCGATAAAGTAACCCAATTTTCCTTTTCCTTCGATTACCAATTTTATAGATTGGGCCCATTCTCTAAAATTTCTTCCATTTAATTTTTCTACTATGAGTTGGAAGGAAGAATTTTCGAGATTATTGGAGCCAATAGAAGGATTGGCCTCTGCTTCGGGATGAGAAGTTTCAGAGGTCATTGATTCTTGGCAGTTGAAGGGGAGTTCTACCATCGGTTTGCTAGGTTAGGGGAACCTAGGCTTTGATACAATGAAGAATGAAACAAGAATTCTCTTCTATTTCTTGATAGTAATTACACCTCTACTACAACCTATTTATATTACAACGTATAGGAAAAAAAAGGAAAAATAAAATCTGTTAAGTAAGGAAAAGATGATCCTACCAATAATGCTATCAATTACAAATTTTTCCAGTCTCTATTTTCTTTCCATTCTTGGTTTTCTACAGTTTGAATATGCGTAGGCTACAATTGTAGTAGTGTATTGACTTATTTTCATTAATGTTATTTTTTTTTTTTTAAATTGCATTTCTATTTTTGATCCCATAATAGAAAATGTCTAGGTTCAACACTGTCTTGGGAGATGGGTAAAATTACAATCTCATGCCTCACTTCATTTTATCTCCTTCTAATTTCTAAAATTTCTAACACTTCAGTGAAACTTTAAATTACTTAATTGTTGAATAATACAGGCAAATAATAGTGTCACCGTAATGTATATTTGGACAGAGTAACAACGTTTGGATGGTCGAGACAAGAGTTCGACTCTTTCTCCTTAAAACGATAATGCCCCGCGCTGGTACTGACAGTATTGCAGCACTCGTTTCCTAAGATACAACGACCTCGTCTTGTAATAGTAGTATTTCAAATTACAAGACCCGACGAACCCGTAAAGTTTAGATCTCTCCACACACACTGGATGACTAAAATGCACGAAAAATAATTTTCGAGGACTGAATTTTAAAAATAGAAATGATGCAGGGACAATGGGATAATTTCGGGAGAGTAGAAAATCAATTCTGATTTTGGAATGAATTAAAATCGGGGTATGGGAACCTATATATAGATGTTGAAAGGTTGTGTCCCAATAGACACAACTGCAGAAAAGTTGTGTCCAAAAAATACAAACAGCTTGGACAGTCAACCGTCACTTGGACAGTCAACCGCCACAACCGATTAGACATTCAACCGCCAAATTCTAGAAGCACCACGTGTCACACACAGAAAATTCGGGGAAGAAAAAATAATAACATAAAAAATATATTATTATTATTAAATAATAATACTAAAATAATATAATTCAAATGTTATTATACCAAAAAATATATATGCGCGTGTGTGGGCTTTGGCTGAACCTACTAGCATGTAGGTTCTCTCCCCCTCAAAGACTGTTGGTACCCCTTGGGGCCCAAACCCAAGTTCCAAACTTGAGCTATATAAAGTGATTTATATTCTTCTAGTTTTCCTATGTGGGATTGGTATTTTCCAATTTTTCACCTATTTTATTTCAATATCAAGTGGGCATCTTTTGGCCTTAATTTCTCATTCACCCTAAATTGATTTTGAGAAAATAAATATATCATATTAATCTACTCATGGATTAGAACACATTCGACCAAAGAAATCTTATATCCGATTAACGGGACTCCCTAACTTAATTGGTCAAAAATTGGTCAAACCAACTAATTTAAACCCAATTTTTTCCAACAATCCCCCACATGAATGGAAATTAATGCAATAGAATATGCAGACCCTATAGAGAGATCAGGCGGAATGTTATCGCATCTGGATAGGTACCTTATGGGTTTGAACCTTCCGTAGTAGAATACTATCGGATTTATTTGGCTAATCAGTGAACGCGGTGTCTTGAATTGTCAGCTGTTTTTGTAAACCAAGACAATAGTAGCAACACAATAACCTTCCTAACATTTTCGAGTTCTCACTGTTGTGTTCATTTTGGCCCTGAACAACTCTTCGATTTCATAAGTACTTTAGAGAATTCAAACCTTTGAAACATTCTCATAGAAGCGGCCACACTTCACACTTGTATAGTTGATCTCCTATTAAGAGTACCTGCCATACTCCACTTCGGTAGTCCAAGATATAGGAATCATTAAAAGTATAACTTAACCTAAAACTTTCTGCACATAGCACTTCCTTATCATAGGAATGGGTAGGAGTTAACTCCGAAGTGCTTATTGAATTTTCATAACTTAGTTGTCCCATTGAACCGAGATTTTGGGATCTCTAGTCAGCAAGGTTAGGTTACCATTACAAAGATTCTTATGTAGTAGGCTTTAAGCCCATTTCCCTTGATAGGCAGTATACTTGATCTCTTGGTAAGCCTTTGGTAAGCGGATCCGCAAGATTTTCTCTGGACTTTAAAAAATCTATGGAAATAACATCATTTGAGATAAGCTGCTTAACTATATTATGTCTTCGACGAATATGTCGAGACTTACCATTATCATACTACTTTGTGCTCTACCGATGGCCGACTGACTATCACAATGTATACTAATTGCAGGCACAGGTTTAGGCCAACATGGAATATCCTCTAAAAAATTTCGAAGCCATTCTGCTTCCTCTGTAGCTTTATCTAAAGCTATGAATTCAGATTTCATTGTAGATCGAGCTATACATGTTTATTTAGAGGATTTCCAAGATACAGCCGCACCACCAATGGTAAAAACATACCCACTAGTGGATTTTGAGTCTTTTGTATCTGATATCCAATTAGCATCACTGTATCCTTCTAATACAGTTGGATATCTCGTATAATGTAATCCAACATTTGAGATGTATCGTAGATATCTAAGAACCCTTACCAGTGCTTTCCAATGGTCATTATTTGGGTTACTTGTATATCTACTAAGTTTGTTTACTGCACATGTAATATCCAGACGAGTGCAGTTTGTAATGTACATTAAATTGCCTATTATCCGAGAATATTCTAATTGAGATACGGTTTCGCCCTTATGTTTGGCCAAATGTAGACTTAAGTCTACTGGTATTTTAACTGGACTATCATCATACATATTAAACTTTTTAAGTACAGTCTCAATATAGTGAGATTGAGACATTATAAGTCCCTCAGATGTTTTAAGAATTTTTATTCCTAATATTACATCTGCAATACCCATATCTTTCATGTCAAAATGTTTTGTCAACATTTTCTTAGTATTTGTTATCATATCATAACTATTACCCACAATTAGCATGTCATCAACGTATAGACATACAATTTCATATGCATTAGGTGTGGTTTTAATATAAACACATTTATCACATTCGTTAATCTTAAAACCATTTGACACATAGTTTTGTTAAATTTTGCATGCCATTGTTTTGGCGCTTGTTTTAGTCCATATAATGATCTGACGAGTCTACACACATTTTTCTCCTGTCCAGGAGCGATGAACCCTTCGGGTTGTTCCATGCAAATTTCTTCTTCTAACTCACCATTTAAGAAAGCCGTTTTGACGTCCATCTGATGGATTCCCAAACTATGCAATGCTGTGATTGCAATTAATACTCTAATTGATGTTATCCTTGTCACATGTGAGTATGTATCGAAAAAATCAAGGCCTTCCCTTTGTTTGAATCTTTTAGCTATCAATCTGGCCTTGTATTTATCAAATGATCCATCAGTCTTTAATTTTCTTTTGAAAATCCATTTACAACCTAATGGTTTATTACCAGGTGGGAGATCTACCAATTTCCAGGTATGATTCTACATAATAGAACCAATTTCACTATTGATAGCCTCTTTCCAGAATGGAGTTTCTAGACTAGACATTGCTTCATTGAATGTCCTAGGTTCATTTTCTAATATATAAGTTAAAAAATCTGGACCAAAAGATGTAGATGTTTTGGTTCTTTTACTGCATCTTGGTTCTTCATCACTTTGAGGATTACTAATTGCAGAATCATAAGTTCGTTTTTATGGGCTTATTTCTTGCCTATCTTTACAAGGAAACTTGTCATCAAAAAATACAGCATTCCTAGATTCAATGATAGTATTTTCATGTATATCCGGAATGTCAGACTTATGTATGAGGAACCGATAAGCACTACTGTTATTAGCATATCTAATGAATATGCAATCGATGGTTTTAGGCCCTATTTTAACATGTTTAGGCTTTGGTATTTGTACCTTAACCAAACACCCCCACACTTTTAAGTGTTGTACGAAGGTTTATGACCTTTCCA
Organism: Olea europaea var. sylvestris; assembly: GCF_002742605.1. Taxonomy (NCBI): domain Eukaryota; kingdom Viridiplantae; phylum Streptophyta; class Magnoliopsida; order Lamiales; family Oleaceae; genus Olea; species Olea europaea. Next base: position 34,007,034 of record NC_036246.1, on the reverse strand, counting down.
TACCTCATAAAGAGTTTCGTTTCTACCTTTGTGTGGTACTTTATTTAGAATGTGATTAGCTGAGAGAATTACTTCCCCCCACAAATTTTGTGGTAAACCAGAACTAACCAACATAGCGTTCATCATCTCTTTTAGAGTACGATTCTTGCGTTCCACAATACCGTTTGATTGAGGTGAATAAGGAGCTGTAGTTTAATGAATAATCCCATAATCTGAACAAAATTCATCAAACGGTGCTCCATATTCCCCACCTCTATCACTATGAACAATTTTTATTCGTTTGCTTAGTTGATTCTCAACCTCATTCTTGTACTGTTTAAATGCTTCTAAAGCCTCGTCTTTACTCCTTAGCAAAAAGACATAACAATACCTTGTGCAATCATCTATAAAAGTAATAAAATACTTTTTACCTCCTCTAGTTTGCAAAAATTTTAAATCACAAATATCACTGTGAATTAGTTCTAGAGGATTCGAGTTCTTTCAACTGAATGAAACGGTGTTTTCACTAATTTAGCCTCTACACATTTTCGTATCGATGATTTTGATCAAAGGACATAGAAAGAAATAAATCTAAACTTACTAATCTTCGTAAAGTATTAACATTTACATGTCCTAACCTATCATACCATAAATTAGAAGACTCAATCAAGTAAGCAGAAGATTTATTTTTATTAATATCAAAATCACGGAGTACAGACATTACATTCAATTTGAATAGCCCATTGGCTAAGTAACCCTTTGCCTACAAACATGCCATTTTTGGTGAGTAGAAACTTGTCAGATTCAAATACCAGCCTAAACCCATTCTTGCTTAACAGAGCTCCGGATACCAAGTTTTTGCGAATATCGGTAACATGCAGCACATCGATGAGTGTTACTTCTTTCCATAATGTCATCTTCAGCACTACTTTACCTAGACCAATAACTTTTGATGTTGCTGAGTTGCCCATGAAAAATTGTCATCCATTGATAGGAGTGTAAGATGAAAACATCTCCTTATCCGCACAAACATGACAAGTAGTGCCAGTATCAACGAACCATTCTCTCAGATTATCCACCATGTTTGCTTCAAATACAACAGC
>NC_036246.1:33974737-34005928 GCF_002742605.1 Olea europaea var. sylvestris | reverse complement strand
AATTTCTTGGCCTTGCTCTTTTGCTTGCTATTATTTGGGTGCTTCCTTTTCTTGCTAGTATTTGGCTCCACCAAATTAACTTTAGCCTCCATTTGTTGCTTTCCAGACTTCTTTTCAGCATTTTGAACGTCTTCCTCAATTCTTAATCTAACAATCAAATCTTCAAATTCCATTTCCTTGCGTTTATGTTTCAGATAGTTCTTGAAATCTTTCCACATTGGTGGCAATTTTTCGATAATTGCAGCTACCTGAAATGGTTCACAGAGTTTCATGCCTTCTGCATGTATATCGTGCAAGATAAGTTGTATCTTTTGGACTTGAGTCATTACTGTTTTAGAATTTACCATTTTGAAGTCCAGGAATTTGCCTACAACGAATTTCTTCAATCCGACATCTTCTGTTTTGTACTTCTTTTCCAATGACTCCCATAGTAATTTAGCCGTTTTGACGGAACAGTATACGTTGTATAGTGTGTTGTCAAGGCAATTGAGGATGTAATTTCTGCACAAGAAGTCACTATGACTCCAAGTATCGAATGCTGCTCGTTTTCGAGAATCTGTTTCCTTCTCCTCAACAGTTGGAGCATCTTCTCTCAAGATTTTGACTAGATTCAGAGTCGTGAGATAGAACAACATTTTCTGTTGCCATCTCTTCAAATCCACTCCCGTGAATTTTTTCGGTTTCTCCCCGTGAGCATGTTAAGGGGTACGACAGACGTACTAGGGGGTACAACAGACGTACTTGCCATTATCGTTTTAAGATTGTTGAATAATATAGGCAAATAATAGTGTCACCGTAATGTATATTTGGGCAAAGTAACGACGTTTGGATGGTTTTGAATGGTCGAGGCAAGAGTTCGACTCTTTCTCCTTAAAACGATAATGTCCTGAACTGGTACTGATGGTATTGCAGCACTCGTTTTCCAAGATACAACGACCTCATTTTGTAATAGTAGTACTCCAAATTACAAGACCCGATGAACCCGTAAAGTTTAGATCTCTCCACACACATAAGATGACTAAAATGCATGAAAATAATTTTTGAGGACTGAATTATAAAAACAGAAATGATGCAGGGACAATGGGATAATTTCGGGAGAGTAGAAAATCAATTCTGATTTTAGAATGAATTAAAATCGGGGTATGGGGGCCTATATATAGATGTTGAAAGGTTGTGTCCCAACAGACACAACTGTCGAAAAGCTGTGTCCAAAAGACACAAACAGTTTGGACAGTCAACCGCCACAACCGATTAGACATTCAACCGCCAAATTCTAGAAACACCACGTGTCAAATACAGAAAATTAGGGGAAGAAAAAATAATAACATAAAAAATATATTATTATTATTAAATAATAATAAAATAATATAATTCAAATGTTATTTTATCAAAAAATATATATCAGCTTGGCCCAAGCTGGCCGGTCGGACGGACGGCGGCGACACGCGCGTGTGGGCTTTGGCTTAACCTACTAGCATGTAGGTTCTCTCCCCCTCAAAGACTATTGGTACCCCGTGGGACCCAAACCCAAATCCCAAACTTGAGCTATATAAAGTGGTTTATATTCTTCTAGTTTTCCTAAGTGGAATTGGTATTTTCCAATTTTTCACCTATTTTATTTCAACATCAAGTAGGTTCTCATTCACTCTAAATTGGTTTTGAGAAAATAAATATACCATATTAATCTACTCATGGAGTAGAACACATTCGGCCAAAGAAATCTTATATCCGATTAACGGGACCCACTAAATTAATTGGTCAAAAGTTGGTCAAACCAATTAATTAAAACCCAATTTTTTCCAACATTAATTTCATGCACATATCATGATTTCGGTAAGTCAAAAATCTTTCCCGTAATTTGTATATCAATAATTTATGCAGCAATTTTCCAACAAAAAGAAGGTAAAGAACTTACCTCTCCTACATGATACTTTGGTGGTGAAGATACAAAAGTTTCCTCGAGTCCAGACCAAGCTTTGTTATCAATTTCTAGAAATCTGTTCAGTTATCAGCCTCAAATGAAAGTTTGCCACTGTAATTTGTTATCCCTAACTAAACCCGCATAATTTTTGCAACTGCATAAGAAAACTGACAGACCCGCAAGCAACACTTCCATGCATGCATGGCCAGGTATATACACACACAGGTTATCAAGAGTAGGAAACGATTACTTGAAAATTGGGCGAAGAGGCATGAGGACTCTTGGACCCAAAGCTGGGAATCCTCCGAAACGGAGTCGGCACTGCTCACTAGGTCCTCCCACGAGCGGCGGTTTGGGATGAAGGAAACTACTTTTCCTAACCGAATAGTCTGCATTTGAAATAATTCAAAGCCTTGAAAATGAATAACATATAAAGCAAAGCTACACTTATAGAAATGATGACTACAGAATTGGTACAGAACACACATATGTAGGGTGGTTGGGTTATTATTTACAATATTTTAATATACATGGGGTCACCATCTTGTGAGTATCCGTAATCTTTCTATGAAAAATTGCTCTGTACATCCGGTATTTTCCTAACATATATATAGTTTTCTTTAGGGTCGTGGCTGCAATAAGGATAAATCTCTTATTTACTTTTTAAATCCCGAGGGTATGTCCTGCAATTACCGTTTTACCACCCAAAAAATAAAAATAAATAATATATATATATATAATCTTTATTTAACCCCATAACTTCCTTAAACTTCCTAGAAGTCCCCGAAAAATTACTAAAAGCCACAAAAAAGCTTGGTTCTTACATCTCCATCCTTTAAGAAATCTTATCGTTGAAATTTAATTTACGCATTCCTGAACATTCGATGCTACCATGCTTCCGTCGAGCAATGAGCTAACACCTTCATAGTTACTGAAAATCATAGTCACTTAACTCTAATGTCCTTATCTCCTTCTCTATTAAACCTTTCATACTGATGAACTAATCAAATGACTAGAATGAAATGGAGATGTGAAAATATCGTGAACTGCTTCTGCTTCTAGAGGTTGAGCTTGCTGATAAGATACGTATCCCAGTTTTCTTAAGATTTCATTGGGACTTGTGCATCTTGGTCAGAATTCTCTTTCTTGTAACATAACCCTCCAACTAAAGACGTTAAACAACAATTTAGCTTGACATACATCGGTTATTTTACATGTATATTATCACTTACAGACACTGACGGACCTATTAATAGTCCTGGTGAGTCACTTGACCCACTAGAAATTTTTTTATTTATTTATTATTATTATTTTTTTTCTAGAAGCCAAAAATCATAATTAGATAGTAACAGTAGTTGGACTTTTTTATTAGAATAGAATTATTGCGATGATCGAAAAATTGAAAGAGTGGGAGTTAAGATTATTTTGTTATTTGTGACATTTAATTTGAGAATTCTTTAGAAATTTTTATTCATCATATATGTGAGACTATATGGAATTCTTTGAGAATTGCTATTTATCATATATATATATATATGAGATTTGTGAATCGACGAATAGTGATCACCTGTATGTATTCTTATAGAATACATAATTTTTTTAGTAATTTTTTAACAAGTTTGATTGTGCCTCACTAGCTCTAAATGTCTGCGTCCGCCACTGCTTACAGATTAGTGTACATACACATGATATGCTAAGTTATGATTGGATTATTATTCCCAAAAACAAAACAAAAAACCTCATCTACCTGTAGAACTTTATGTATATCCTTTATGTACAAATGACATTATTCGACATACATTGATCTTGTATAAATTCTTCCAAACATTTGATGTAAACCTCGTATATCAATTCAATATTGTTGTCGATTTTATTCTGCTAGAGAATCGATCGTAACAAGTAATAAAGCGACGAGTGAATATTGTCCCACGAAGATTGGTTATCGATCTTATTTAACTAGAATTAATTCCAATGAGAGCACACAATCAATTTATGGTTTTGAAGATCAGTTTTATAAATTACTAACTCGATAATCTAAATTGAGCACGAACGAAGATATTTTGAGTGAAATTCAATCAAGCGCTAGGATTACTAATTCAAAGATTCTCCCAACTCTTAAAAAATAAAAAATAAATAAGTTTGAAGGCCTATCGAATCCAAAGATTCTTCCACATTTGGATTAAAAGGGAAAAAAATGTTTTCATCTAGTAACATAACTTCTGTCGTCCAATTTCACTAACAACCAAGATTTTGTTCGTGCTCTGATACCAACACCAACAGATGCTAGAAAATTACCATAAGAAAGAACATAATAAATACCTATTGATTCTTCACAAGAATAATACTTGTTGATTAGCACACAAATGCCGAGAATTGATTTTTTTTTTTTTTTTTTTTTTTTTTTATTTCAAAGAATACTGAATGAGGAAATTGGAGAAAAGTCACTATAATTTTTATCCAGTTAATCGAAAACCAAGTTCAATGCATTGATGTGCTGCCCCTTAAAGACCTCATTCTAAGGTTAACTGAAATTGTGTGAACTCATGAAATTAATATAAAGAACCTAATAAAAATAAAGCATGATAATTTAGTAATGAAATACTAAACTAATATTGGGTCTGCACCACCTATGCACCTGACCGGACCTCATGTTTGAACTTTTCACCAACTTTTACCACATTGTTCAAATGAAAATAGCTTTCGAAGTCACGTGATAGTTTTGAGTGGTTCGATGACATTGAAAGTGACTTGTTCATTCTGGAACCTAAAAATCGATTCATCTTTCCGAAGATCTATTAAAACTCGACTTGTGGATGAATTGGTTAACTTTTATTAGAATATCCTCAACCTCTTCTTGTGGATGCTTGATCTATCTCGCAATGAGTTGAAGAAATATTGTAGTTGCTTTACATTCTTCGAACCCACTCTTACGGATAAAGAAAGTGATATAATTTAATACTTTCATCTAAATCACTTGAACAATTAAATGAAAATATTTCTCAATAGTGCAAGGTATTTTGGAACTTACCTCTTTTAACTTCATAGGCAATTTGATTGGAGTATGGTAGTGCACTCCTCCATTTTATTCAATGTAGCATTTTATTCCTAGACTACGTCTCATCCATAAAATTTCAATTACAGTAGCATCTATGTCATCTGATTTGTGCTTCTAACGTCTTTGAGGAAACAGGGTGGGAGACATGTAATCTTTGATAGGAACGAAAGGCTCAGTTCGCCTTTTCGAATTGCATCTTTTGTCGTTTCACACTGTTCTACTTGTTCTTCTTCAGTGGTAAACACATTATCTTCATTAGTAACATGTCTCTTCATGGCAATCTCAAGTAGCACACGTCTCTTCATGGCAATCTCAAGTAGCACAACTCGAGCACGATTTAATGCCGTGCACTTACTCTCTAGGGTTGGTCTTAGTACTACTGTGTAATGTACCATGTAGTCTTTTGGATACGACTCTAGCCAACTGCAGCCAAATTCTGAAAATTCATTTCAATCTTATGGACGAATCGATCAGTCCTTTGCATGAATCAGTGGTCCGGTATCAGTTAAGCTAAGCCTTTGAAGTCCTGAAATCTTTCTTTGCCCTATGCAGTCAGAAATATTACATAGAAAAATTTGTATTTGATCGAGAGAACTGCAAAAACTTTTGAAGCAAATTACAGCACTCATCTGGCTTTACAAAAAAGGGTAAAACAACAGTATTGTGATACACAAATCGAGCAACATCTAGTCACTTCTACCTTTGGCCCTCGTAAGGACTATACAAGTCAATCATTTAAATTGCACACTATATAGCCAATAACTCAGCTGAAGCCAAAAAAATTACACCTACAGAGAGAGCTCCGAAGAATAAATTATACTAACATGATGTAGTTGGCAAGAAATCGTCGTTTAACCAGACCGTCAGGGATGTAGATAGTCACAGAATGCTCCTTTTTTGCAACGCCCACTTTCATAGAATTTACATACACGCTGTCCTTTTGGAAGAGGCCTTGAATATCCACCACCACCTCCATATGGATGCCTGCCCCATGGAGGTCTGCCCCGTCCAAATCCTTGGTCTCCGCTTTGATTACCCCAATCTCTAGGGCCAGTAAACCTTTCCCCACCAATTTTCCATTGGTTATCCCATGGAAGACTCCCATTCTGAGCACTACGGTTCATGTTTGGATTACCCCATGATGTCCCCGAGTTTGTGAAACCCAAGTTCGGCATTCCTTGAGTAGGTCCACCCAGTACCAGATTGACATTACCCTGCACAGTCACCAGATTAATGTTTCCCTGGACTGTTCCCCAACCAGGGTCCACAGTTTCAGATCCTGTGCCAAGAGCCAATGTCGTGCCAACCATATCTTGACTTATGTTTGGTGCAGGTGGATGGATTTCTGATCCAGAGTCCGCTCGGTGAACTGGACCACTCGTTTCTCCTTCACTACTTGCTGATGACTGTACACATGAACTCCTAAATGGATCAGGAGCATTTGCCTGTGACTGACAAGTCAAGTGTATCTCCCCACTGGAGCTCAAGGCATCACTTTTTCCAGGATCACAAGTAAGACTGAACTCAATTGAACTGAAACAACCATCATTACAATCTTGAATTAATTCCTTCTCAAACTTAATGGCTGAAGTAGGGGAAGGCAAGCCACCTTGAGATTCCATGACTTGAGTCAACAAATCTGATACTAAATCCTCACCAAGAGCATCAATCTCAATCTTTTCGTTGCTCGATGGTTGCCAACTAGTTATATCTGAAGTATGATGGGAGGAAGAAGACAGAGTCAGCATGTTAGCCAGAGCAGTATCAGCATCACCAAGAGATTTAGGAGGTTTTAGTGAAGATCCAGAGACAAGACCAGAATCCCATTCCTCGACTGAAGCTTTTGCATGCGGAGGGTCATATCCACACCATTCATCAGAAGCATCACTTGGCAGTTTGAAGATACCTGAACTTTGCAAAGCAACATCTGAACAAACAGACTGCTGTTTTTCAGCTGTCTGAATTTCCCATTCCTTGATGCTTGTCTCAGGTGTAAGAGGCGGACGTGAGAGGTCTATACCACCACCATGTTTAGATAAATTAGGCGGTGACTTGACTGTGGGTACAAAATCAGAGCTAGATTCCATATTTTTAGAACTTGAGACAGAACTCAAATTTTCTTGAGAAGATTGACCTACTTGACTCTCTTTATTTTCACAATCATTTCCACCAGTCGTCTGAATTTCAATTCTTCCACTTAAATTTTTCTCTCCATGTTGTGTACAGTGCTTGAAACCTAAATGTGGCAAGGGGGAGCCCGATGCATCTGCCCTCACAACTTCAGTATCACAACTAACAAATCTATTATCAGAAATAGCTTCAAATTCTTGGGACTCTGAAGAAATGTTATCTGCCAACTTTGATGCTTCATGGAATCGCCCATTTAAGGCACTATTCAGAAGCACGGAGTCATATTCCTCATGATTTGTCCATATCCTCAGATCAGGTGGAAATAGTCCAGTCATGCTCCACTTCCGCAAGTGTATCATAGAAAATGGTCCTTGAATTTTACCATTTGGGTCACGATAGTGCCACAAATTTTCTGTTTCAATAATATTAGCAGACGACGAGTTTCCTTTGGAGCCGGTTGTGATTGAAGTTTCTAATCCAGATTTCATCATGGCTTGATCACTCCCACCAGTTTCCAAGCTAGAAATATTTACTTGACTTCCATATTTTTTTTCCCAACTCTGTGATCCACTCGCATCTATTTTTTCATCACTTCTATTACTCCCGACTACCTGGATCAGCCCCTTTTCAATACCTGAGTAGAAGATTTAGTACAAATACATCTAAGTAATAAAAACAAAAGCAAACAAAATAACCAGTGGAAAACAAACTTCGATGTCCACAAGGCCCAAAAATGTAGTGTTACCAGGCTTACTGTTATTGCCAAGTTTGTTGTCTTCTTCTGAATCATAATTTGGGCTCATTTTTGGATCAGCGTGGATTTCTGGAACTTCACAAAGTTTCTGCTGGTGTTCCAACTTCAGAAGCTGTATTTCTTCTATACATTCGCTAAGCGTGAAAATCGTCAAGGAACTCCAAGAAACTCATGCAAGGTGTTTGGTCACATTCACAATTGGAGAAATATATAGATTAAAAAATTATCCATAATTCAGTATCTGTAAATCCCACTTCCTCAGAGATAAAGAGAAGTGGAATTATGAAACACTGCTTCACCTGGGACATTTCTGATTGTAGGGTAAAAACTATGAGATTTCAAAAAAGGAAAAATAAACTATGACAAAAAATTATATAAACAATGAAATGTTAATTAGAAGTCATCTTAATTCATTTCTAATTAGTGCCTTTCCATAAAACCATTGATTCACAATTAATGATCATGAATATATATTCCTAAACTATTCGCCTGAATCAGTATTTACAATAACCCAAGTATTCCTCAGGTGACAAGCTGAACCATCCAAAGTCAATAAATAATTCCAAGTTCATAACTTCAGTATTTCCAATCCAGTCTCCATAATCGGAGCATATGGCTCATGATTTTTGATATATAACAGGAATGACACCAAAGCTGAACTCCTAGGCAAACTCAACTACCAATCTAAAGCTATTTCAAAACTCTGGAGACTACTTGAAGCAATGGTTTACTGTGTCTAGTGGGTCCAACCCATTCTTCAAAAAAAAAAATTTTTTTATTTTTTTTACCTTTTTAAACTAATAATCTGGAAAGAAAAGTTTTGAAAGCTTTTTCAACTTTGAAACTACAATTAATATGTTCCCAGGTTCATAATTCCAGCTCCTTCAAGGTAGAGATATGATGTCTCTTTTAGCAAAGTAAAGGACATCAAAGATTTCCATATAATTTAAAATATCAAAAGATTTTAAACAAAGGATATTCCTTCTTTTGCCCCTCCTCATTAGCTTGTCTGAGAAGTCGATTTAGCTGTAATATCTCTGCTTCCAGTGGCTATATATAAAAATAAAAATAAGAAAACATCCAAACAAGAACAAGAACAGAAATTAGGTCATTAGAATAGAAGATGTAACCAAATAGCCTTACATGTCAAACCTGTAACATCACCCCACCCCCCAAAAAAAGTCAAAAAGATAATAAAAATGTCCCACAGTAAAAAGATAAACATAAAGAGTAAGAAAGATGTGACGCACCCAATGGTGCCATAGGTGTGGATGAAGAAATGAAAGATTCAACCGAAAAACTGATAATGGGTATATGACATCTATATGAATCAGGGTGCCTAAAGAACCACAATATAAAACAACAGTTCACAAACTCACTTCATTTAGCCTGACTGCTTGGAGTGCCATAGCTTTCTTTTGCACGTCTCCCTACTCCAAAGCATAAATATTAGCAAACTATCACATGCATTACTTCAGGCTAAGCTTTAAATAGTGCCAGCACTCATACTTACAATGGTCAACGGTTTTCCAAGCCCATGCCTTATGCTCTGACATAATTGCCGGCATTCATCCTGAATATTGAAAAAGATTATCAGAGAAAGATATGCTCTCTCCAAAAAATAAAAATTAAAAATAAAAATTTAAAAAAAAAAAAAATAATAATAATAATAATATATCCACAGTGTGTTCCAGAGTCTTGCCATAATAGCAAAGATTTTGAACTCCAAAGATTTTGTGAAGAAACAAAGATCTAGCAAAAGCATAGTTAAGTTTTTGTGTAGATTGATCTCATAAAAATAGAACAAATAGATTGGCAAGTTTTTGTGTAGATTACATTTTTTTCTGTCCCATTTAACATACATTTAAATGTTGAATTCTAGAATCAGGAAATATATGCCAATTTTAACAAGGCAGGTAAGACTGATTAATTAATCACAAATAGAAACTGATAACTTTTAATCACTCCACTTAAAAAAGGACTTTACAAAATGCATTGAGTTAAGCCTTAAGTTATAGAAGAAATCCTCTCCATGAGGCTAACTAGAAGACCAAAAATACCAATACCGCCCACCGCTACCTCTAGGTTATTGATTTCCACTTTCTTAACATAACATTACAAATTCAACACACAGAGAGAAGCAGATAAGTTGATCAATTATGTATCTCCAATCACCTCAGAGAATTCTTGATCTGAAATAGCATCAATTGAAAGAGCCTCTTTCTTGCCTAAGTTTAAAACTTCAAGCATGATATCTGTTGTGTTGAAACCAATTTTATGTGGCTCAGCCACCATATCTGTACCTGATTCCAGATATTAAAATTGAACTAGTTCAGTACATGTGTGACTAACACAGAATCTTTAAAGAAAGAAGGGGGGAGAAGAAGGTAAATTATGTTTCAAAAAATTTATGCACATATATACCTACAACTTGTACAAGCCTGTAAAAATCTTCCTTCTGATCATTATTTGATATTCTGATTCGCACAAATGAGCCAATAACCATATCATGGAACTTCTCCTTATCTTTGATAAGAGTCTCCATCAAATTACGTCGCAAATAAATCAAGCTAATGTTCTGAAAATTAATTGCAGCATATTCATCCAAATTTTTCTGAGGTGATCTCTCTTGCACAAGATCTTTAGACACCCATCCAGTGCCTTTGTCAATGCTTGGTTTGTCCATCCCCTTTTCAATACTTGGCTTTTCTAAGCCTCTATTAGTAACTGACTGGACTGCAATTTTGTCAATGATTGGCTGGCATGTATGTACATTATGGCTCATTTCATCTGCACCATTTTTGTTACTTGTTTCTCTGTCTTTCTTAATGCTTGGAACTTCTATCCTTAACGGGTCCTTATTAACTAAACCATCCAGTTCTTGGGACTTATTTAGCTCGTACAGTCCAGAAGACCTGTATGAATTAGAATCTTTTTTACCATGTCCATTAAGATCTACATTATATAACCGCCGCTTACGAGGCACCGCAGCTGCTTCTTTCCATGGTTTTTTAGCTTGTGTGAGTTCGCTCATTGTCAATGATAGCTTCTCTTTCAAGCAAACCCAATACACTTTGAAGAGATACTCCCAGCTAGTTTTGTCATCAAAATCTACTTGTACCTACACAAATAATTTTAGTAGAATATTAGTTTAAAGAGTAAAAATCATATTTGGTTAAGCTTAAAAAAGGAAAAAGGAAAAAGTAATATTTTGGAAACAGGCTAGGACAGGGGAAAGGGTCGAGGGCAATATAAGGAAATTAAACAGAATAAATAAATATATTTTAAAACATTACAAAAAGTCAAAACACGTGTTTGGTTAAGCTTAAAACATGTTTCCAATTCTAGCTTAAAATTGCAAAAGAGCAACTAAAATGTTGGTTAACCTTATTTTAAGGTAAAAAGTAATGTTTTGAAAACCACCCTAGACAAGGGAAAGGGTGAGTCAAGGGTCAAAGGCCCGAATCGTTGATCTAAAGAAATTAAATACATATACATATACACACACACACACAAACACACACACACACAAACAAAGCCAAAAACGCATGGATTTTTATTAAAAAAATAAAAAGAAAAAACTTTTATCAACAACTAAAAGCATAGAAATAGCACAAATAGTCAAATACAATAAGCGATGTAAATAATGCTATTCAATCCAATTACACACTGCAAATAACATAATGATAAGCAATAATGAAAATCAATGTTAGCTTCAAAAATAAATTATCACAAAGGCAGGCTATCCATTCTGTTGAAATCAAGCATATTCATCAATTTTATTTTATTTTTAATTTCTGAAATATTGATGAAACTGGTTGTTCAAATTAGGAAGATAAAAAAACAAAGTTTCTTCTTGTTGACATTTCAGTACAAGAAATCCCTTATATTTTCTCTGTCTAATATATGATTGCAAGCCCCCAACCCCATGATTTTCTGGCATCCACAGTCACAAAAACTCAAAGTTGACCTTCGAATGAATCACAGTAGAAATAAAGAAAAAACAAAGCAAGAAAATGATTTGGAAGGAAAGAGAGAATTGAGAAGCTTCACAAATAAAGTTATGAACCCTAAATAATGAGATGACTTGAGAGATAAAATGCATATTGTGTTTCAAATTAAACGGGGAAAACCATCATGCTCCAGTTGAACAGCCCAGTTTTCTATTGCATGGTTTTTTGAAGATAACTTGTCCAGTTCCTGGTGTGAGCGGTCAAACCAACTGGTGTGGCCTGGCTTGATAACATTTATAAGAATACTTTGTTTCCAAACAAAGTTCTCAAATTTTACCTTCATGTTTGGCTAAGCTTAAATGGATACTTAAAAAAAGCCCTGTTTAAGCTTAGCCAAACTGGCTCCTTATTCTTACTTTTAAGCACATAAAGTTGCTCATTTTGAAAGCAACTCTCACCAAAATTTCTAAAGAAATTGGAAACTTGCTTATTTCAGGTTTGACCAATAAAAATAGTATTATGTTACATGTCTTTATAAGCATGTGTGATGGCCATTATTTGGCAAAAACAAAGTTTTGTGGTTGAAAATGAGTATATAGACAAAAGAGTTTTGATATAAATTTCATCAAAAAATGCTCCACCAGAAAATAATGTTGAGTGCAAACCAAATAAGCATCTAGTCCACATTGGATAGAGTCATTGCAGAGAATTTTATTCTGTGAGGGCATAATTAAAGTCAACATAAGTGAACAAAAGGGAAATAAGAGAAGGAAAGGAAGTCAAGAAGGTGACTGCTATCATTAAAAGGAAATAGACAGCTTCTGGAAATGGAAGGAGAGAGAAGGAAGGTGGCCCGTGAAAAAATAAGGACAAAAAAGAGCAAGCTAAGGAGGAAATAAAAAAGGCATCATATTTAAGTTGTGAAAGGAGAGGAAAAAAGATATACAGGACAGAACTACATAAATAAACCATCTAGCTAATTTTATCAGAACTGTCAAAAAATTTTAAGAACGCAGTGGGAGCAACTGCCCCCAGTTTGCCCCCACTGTGGCTCCACCAGCGCATAGAATAAATTGGCATTGAGATTTTTGGCTCAACAAATAGTATTATATCTCAACAATTGTTAAACCAAAAGATTCAAGCAGAAACAACATAGAACGCAAGATTTACCCAGGTCTAATCATAACAGAAATACATATCCATTGAACTCCATGCCACATCACTCATTCTGAACTGTATTCAAAGTTCAAAGTACAAGATCGCAAGAATTCACCCAGAAGCACTCAAACTTCAGAAGTTTCTGGCTTACACTACAGATCTCACTCAAGAGGACATACAATATCCGACAAGAATCACTCTCAATCTAACAAGAAACCTATATCCCCTCATCAACCCTCAGTATAGAGGCCAAGAGTTTCCAAAAGCTCAAAACCCTTGTTTTGTTTGCGCAGCCAGAGAGAGAAATTGAAAGAAGGAAGAGAAGGAGAATGTTGTTCTGTCTGTAACCCTACTCTGATGCCTTTATCAAAAAATAATAATAATAAATAAATAAATAAATAACCCTACTCTGATGCCACTCATTTATAGGTAATCCGCCAGCCATCGTCGATCTTCTTAGTGAATCCAGCCTACACCCTAAATGCGCCACGCGGATAAGTTGCAACTTTCATCACGGAATGCAATGTTTGGCCTAAAGTTGTATTTTTCAAATGCGACTAAGTCAAAAAAAAAAAAAAATTATTTCCTTGGCAGCCCAACCTAATAAAACTCAATGTGGCATTTTCATCTGTCTGTCTATTTCTGTCCAGATTATGGTATTCTAACTTATGTCTCTATGATTGTAAATCTAAATATAAGCTCGTCAAGTTGAGCATCTCTAGACTGAAGACAAAGGAAATGTATTTGCCTGTTTGGATGTCAAGCAAATGTGTCAGTCCCATTACAACAATTTCCTTCAAACACAACTAGCATGTAAACCTAATTTACATCATATAAAAGTTAGTAGGAACTTTCTTGCAGACCAAATACGATAGAGAAGATACTTTTCCTTATTTCATTTTTTCTTCCTTCACAACGAAGCACTTTTCAGGCTCAGAACCTGCCTGATATTGTCGGAAATTGCTAAATCAAGTGTGTGTGTGTGTGTGTTTTTTTTTTTTTTTGGTGCAAAAGAGGAGAGCTCAATTGATTTCACAAACTCAGGAGGATTAGATAAAGGAAACCTTCTAATTCATCCTACTTTTGGGGTAAGTCGCATTTTAGGACAACATATAACTTAAACAAGTTAAACAAAACATGTAGTATAAGACCCTTAATATCATCTAGGAGAAGTCACATATATCATCAGAGCTGATTAACACTCAGCAATTGGTGCATGAGTTGGTACTTTTCTCTGTCGAAGCATCGGTCCAAGACAGAATATATAAATTGCAGTCCAAAGAAAACATCACGTTTCAGTAATTCAAAGGAAGTAAAGGCGGGAGAGACTATAAACGTGGTTGCAGCAGGGGGATGAAGGCAGAGATGGTTTGAAAGGTCAGAGTCAGATGGTATTATCTCGGAGATTCAAATGCTTCTTCTACATAAAGAGACGAGGGAGGGGGAAATCAAGAAGAATGAGAGTGAAGCACAATGCTGTATGATGTTCGGAATGTTTGAGTAAGAGTGGATGATCCCTTTTTTCCCCAGGATTAGGGGGAATAGAAAGGAAAAGGTTTCAAGGAGGACCAGAGCATGGGCTTGAGATTTGACCACATAGGTAGAAAGTATGTAATGAAGGAGTAAAACGGAAACAAGAAAAGATGAGAATGCAAAGATACTAGAAACAATTTTTTGAATCCACATCTTACACTTTACACAGTACGACACTCTAATGGTGAGATGAAAACCACAAGCTAATTTACATTGATCGATTTTTCTTACTTTGTTTAGTCCAGAACTACTAATGAAAGGTCCAGTGAATTCAAACTTTTTGCAACCACATCAAACAACGACTTTTGGTCTACCTCTATCTATTATAATTTGTTTTCTGGGACCTCACGATTCTCGTGAATTAGGCCCTTTTAATGGCTTCATACACATTAAATGAACATCTAAGTTGTTATTCCATTAATTTAACCGCAATTGTAGCCACATCCACTCGTCGATGATATTCTAATTTTGTTAATTTATCCATTCTAATATAGTTGCACATCTACCTTAACATTTTACTTTGCGTTAAGCTCATCACACAGACATTTTATCTTTTAACAGTCCAACACTCAATATCATTAACCATAGCCTGCCTAAAAGCCACTCCATAAAATTTGCTTTCACTTGGTAGGTATCTTCCGATCACATAGAATTCTGTAACACTATTCCATTTAATCAAAATCGGTTCTAATCCTATGCATTAAAAACTTTTCAATTCCTCCTTCCTCACTAATAATCGAACCAATTACCTAAATAATTGTCGCATACGCCAACATATTCCACCATTTTCACTCCACTGTCATATTCTTACTATGACGAAAAACAGATTCCAGCATTCTGTTTTAATGCTACTTAACCAGGAACCTTCATACTTTAATGTAACCCTCAAACTTTGAAGTTACATTTCCTCTCGATCTTAGTATCCTCAATAATTCATGAAAGCAGATTCTACACGCTAATTGACAGCATATACATCCAATTAAAGTTTACATTTCTGCTCGATCTTAGTATCCTCAATAATTCGTGAAAACAGAATCGACACACGCCAATTGACAGTATGTACATCCTGATCCAATTAAAGTTTTAACATTAAAAGGACTCAAATGCAAAAGACAAATTAATAAAAGAGGAAAATTTTGTAATCAATGCACCTGAAATTATCGCTAAAGAAATCCTAATCATACGAGGCTTCAGATTTGATCAAATAATCAAACATTTCCTTTGAAGGCAGAAGAAATTTAACCGATGGCAACTAAATCGGCTGATGTTTAATTTTGTACAGTCATTCAACATAGAAGCAGAGAGGTCATTTCACTTTATTGACTAAAGCTTCATCATAAATGGGATAAAGCGTCTAATGTGCCAAAAACATCACTTTAAACAAGGTGACTAGAGCAAGGATACGGTGATCCATCTCAATGGTCTAAACCAAAGACTCATCAACATGTTTGGCTTCTCTGCCGCACTGAACATGTTATCTGAAATTAATTTTTTTTCCTGTCAATTTAGAGTAAAACGAAATAGAAACTCAGGTCCCCGCATCACCCTAAAACACCTGTAATGATGAACTCACTTCAAAACAGATAAGCAAAACATTAAAGGATCAGAAATTAAGGATGAATCCTCATCTTATCCTAGAAAGAAATACATATGTCAACTCTAAAACTGATCTGATTTTCTGCAAAACCAAATTTTTTTACGTCAAAAAAATCAGCATGCATATGTACAAATTCATTACCAGGAAAGGTCATCTATTTAAATGACAATTTTTCAGATAGATATAATATTAAATAATAAAACAATCAGAAAACGCCAATAGATGTACTAAATTCAGCTGCTGTCCATGTCATTATTGGAATTTGGAACAGAAAATTTTGAAAAAATGAAAATATAAATATAAAAACATATAACTCTTTGGTCAGGCTACAATACAACTGAAGAAGCAACTTACGTAAGAAAAGAACAAAAGTTTTTGAAGTTGTGACGGAGATCATTGTGCATACCGATTCATTGTTCGCTTGGTCTTTGTTTTCAATCAGCATGATAGTCTTCATGCAAGTAGCGCAAAATCCTTTGCTTCCTCTAACGCACACGTAGTCAGCATCTTTTGTGCAGCCCTTGCACAATGAAAAGGTGCAAGTGAAGCACATATAATGCGAAGACTTCATACATAAAGTACATATGTGCCAACCTGAAGAAAGTAGCATCACAAGAATGTGTATGTATTATCGTTACGAAAGTTCATCAGGCCTGCTATATGCATCTAGTAATAAATACAAAAAAATGAATGTCAATGAAAGTCAAATCAGCCAAAATTTCAATTTAAAGCATTTTATAGTAATAAAATATTATCCATGTACTCTCATAGTAAACAAATAATGTTCAGCTAATAATATAAAGACCTATACTGAGTTCGCAAATTAACTATGATATTCGTAGGGCTAAAAAATTACTAGACAAATCCATAATTAGACTATAAAAACAATAATTAGTTTACAAATCAAAAACAATAAACCAAATGTTGTTTGAATAGGGTGTACAAAACTACAAATTAAGGAAAAAAGACTCATCGATAGATTATTGAATAGTCTTTTTGACTCTTCCCTTGACCCTCTGTCTCTTCTTCTTTGTTTATGATCTATTTTCTACGCATGATTTTATATTTTTCCTTCAAGAGAAACTCAACATGTATAGGTTTTCCTTTCTTTGACTCATTTTTTGTTACATTATTTTGATCCATCAAACTGTTGTGATTTGGTTTGTTTATAATTTAGTACCTTAGTTTAAATACACAAGCCACTTCAAGTTTCTCTAATGTTTCCAAAAAATTTTATGACAAACACGAAACTCTTTTAAAGATTTTGAAACATTTACCCAAGAGTTAGGGGACACGTGTCCAACAAGGACGGTATTTCAGAAGTTTTGGTGCTTCAATAACCACCCATCTCAACAACACGCATAATAAGAAAAACATTCAAAAAGTTTCAACTCTTGATGGGTATCATGGATGAATCAAGTGGTTAGGATGTTTTGGTTAAGCCCATTATTGCATGTAATACTATAATTATACTGATTAACATAAATAAACGGATATCTAATAATCACAAACTCGGCCACAAATAGCAAAAAGAAGAAACAAATTAAAAATTAATGCAATACACCAAAACTGCGATCAACTGACTTCATTGAATTCAAAGTTCAAACACAATAAAAGAGCAGCATACCACAGTTCCAAATAGCAGTTGAACTAAAAAATTTCTCGTCTCGCTTAATACATGCCGGATGATACGCCTTTGGACAGCCCCTATCCAATAGCAACAGAAATTCAATCAACTACAAGGCAAGCTTCAAACTTTCTCCAGGTAATTATTTCTTACTTCTAGAAATTCATGAAGCAAAATTCCCCTGACTAAAAGAAACAACAGCATTCTTGAAAAAGATATTGAATTCTAAATTTACATAAACTAATGTATTCTATCTGAAAGCTTAAGCTATCAGAAGAGGTTCTTCAACTCCCACGTGATATGGCCATCTCCCATTTATTAAAAATTGTGCCGGGTGTCCTTGATATAATGAATCTGGCCTGTACATCAACACCTTTCTGAAATCTTCAAGTTATTATATTAGATGGTTCAAAAAAAAGAACCGAATGAAATTTGAAAAGAAATAAGTTAATCCTCATTCAAAAATTGAAACTTTTGGAATGCCATGCATTAAAAATTCAACTCACCTGCGATCACAAAGCACGAGAGAACCCCCATCGAAGCAAATGAAGCAAACATCCTCCTCCTCTTTTTCCCGCTTCGGACGTGGAAGCTTTGCTGCTGACGCGGCCGGCCCCTTCGCCTGCCGCCCTCTCTTCCGCTTCTCACCACTTGCAACCATTTGCTGCCCTGCTCGGACGGCGGGCAAAACACCCACCTCCTCGACCTCCTGTTTTTCCTGCTTCGGAGGCGAAGACTTCGATACTACGACCGGCCCATTTTCCTTTCTTGCTCTCTTCCGCTTCCCACCACTTGCACACATTTGCTGCCCTCCTCGTACGGCTGGCAAACACATAACCACCGTATAAGGTTGCTGTTCCATGACATCCCCATCGATCTCTGTCGGAGCTCCGACAACCTGAGAGTCGTCCACATCCCGAATCGCCGCCGACGAAGATGCCCCGCCGTTGTCATCTCCCCCAGTTCTTTCAGTAGTGGTGGTGACAGCCTCGTCATCGTCAAAACCCTGGGTCTGTGCCACCGCAGCTAACAACGTTTCTATGTTCTTTCGACACAAACCGGAACTAAAACTCTCATTTTCCTCCGGCGAACTCATTGCCTCGAAACCCTAGAATTCTCAATTGCCACGAATTAACAACAACTTTCAAAAACAATGGAGGTGGTGATCATATATTTACAGGACAAAACCCTTGTATGAAGAAAAAATGCGGAAAATTCAGACACAGACACGAAATTATAGAGAGAGAGATAGAGAAATGAACTGTGATTTGTTGTAGTATGATTGGCTCATAGGGTGTCGTGGGCGAAGGGTTGGGGGTGCGTGGGGTTGGGGTGGGATTACTTTATTACAACCGTATTATTCAGGATTATATCTCTTTCGGCGACAAGTGAAAGTGGAATTTAAGCAGAAATGTTTGAGAGTTTTTACACGAGTCAAAACACTGGAAATGAAGCAAGCCACGTCATCAGTGCATGTTTGTCAAAGCTTAAAAAGTCAATTCTATGTAAATTTACATTTTTTGCATAAGTTAATTTTAAATAAAAAATTACAAGTAAAAATAGCAACTTATTCGAAATATTTGAAAATAAATTTTACTTCAAAGTAAATTCAGACAACTTTTCAGCTTTGAGCATGTTTGGCTGAGCTTAAAAAATTTATTCACAATGCGACAATAATTGAATTCTAGCTAAATGTGGACAACGGGTTGATCAATTAATTTAATTAGAAAGTATACTTGCAATTAATTGTATACTTAGGGGCTGTTTGGGCCCATTTTTTCACCCAAAAAATTGATTTTTTTACCGTTATTTTACTATTTCAGCCGTCATATTTGACTTCTTCTCTCACAGGTGGACCCCACTTTTCTCCTAACGGTCAAAAAATCAATTCTCAAAATCACTCCCAAACAGGCTCTTATTCTTCAATATATGTCAATTGGACCTCCACTTAGTACTCGTTTTTTATTAAAGCTGAAAATAACTTATATACTTCCCGCATCACATTTATATAGGTTGATTTTATTTTTTACACGGATTAATAAGCCCCCATTTGGCAAACATTATCTTTCTAATTCTTTTTCTCTATTTTATTTTTGACTACACAATCTTTCATAAAATAATATTATATGCAAATCGAAAATTTTTCATTCTTTTTCAACCACACAATTTTCAAAAAAACACTATTCCAACTTTTAAAATTTGAAAATAATGGGAGGGCAAATGGGGGCTAAATCTTATTCAGCTCCGTTTGTTTCCAATTTATGTAAAATAAGAATAACAAATATAATTCAATTATCTGAAATTCGATTTTTTTCCACACAAATTCCATCTTTGCAAAAAAAGGGGACCCTAAAATTTAAAATTTTTCATTATTTTTTAATCTCATATTCTCCAACAAAATTTTATTTCAAAATGCATTTTTGTCCAAAAATGGGGCTCAAACAACGGCATGGTAACATTTCTTGTCACCGACTCACTGCCTAGTATTTGCCTGATTTCGACTTAAAATTTGTCATAGGTCCCGTTTGTTTCTCATTTATGAAAGAATGAAAATGAAAAATATAATTATTATGAACCCCATACAAAAGATAAAAATTTAAATACAATGGCTTGATGTGATGGATAACGATCATATTTTTCATTTTAATAGAAAAAGAATGGGAAACAAACAGCGACTCAATGTTATTGAAAAAGTAATTTTTTTTCACAAAGCCTTCCTAGTCCACCCTTATTTATATTTGTACAAAATTTCAAAATTAAGTGAAAAATATTGATTATAATTGTGCAAATTAAATAATGATATATTAATAAATGAACAAAACAAAACATTTTATATAATTGAGATAAGAAAATAGAAAATATCTGCCTATATAAATAAGAAGGATAAAATATTTTGTTATGGAGTAATTTTATTTATCATTAGTTAATATCATTGGCTAGGTAAAACTAGGCCTCCTATTTCATTGGTCAATGGGTTTGCAATACATATTTATGCATTGAATAACTAATCAAGGATACAAATTATAATTTATACTAATAATAAATAGTATTATTATATGATAATAAGGTATTACTTTAAAAATAAAAGTTATATTTTTTACCGAGACAAAAAGAAAAAATTAACGAATTCCAAGAAGTTATATAGCCCTTGTTTGAGAGCCATTCCTTCCAAGGAATGGGTTTCTAAATAGCAAATTTTTTGGAAAATTTGTGATTAAAAAGTAGAAAAATATTTGAAATGACGTAGAAAATATTTTATTATGAGAATGTATGGTTGAAAATGAGTAAACGAAAAAAAGACTTTTGAAAGAAAGGTTGTCAAACCGTGTAGTAAAGATGTAGAAAAAAGTTTTAAATTTATGAACAGAGTATTTTATTTTGTGAATATATTGTTGAAAATGAGCAAGTAGAAAAAAGAGTTTGAAAATAATGGTTGTCGAACGGGTTAATTAGGTAATTAAAGTTTTAAATATTTTAAATTTTAAACAGTTAATTATGAATTGGCAAACATGTGATGTGGGGTAGGCGTGTGGTATCTTAAGTGGGGGTCTAGCGGGGCGTCAAATAAGTCAAATTGGCGTGGCTTTTGAATAATGCGAGCAAAAGCCGTAGTCACAATGTTTTTGTTGCGTTAGTCAGTGGATGCAAAAAGGACACCGTTGCAATTAAGATTCCGATCCTGCCTCAAACTCTGACCGGTTTCAACATCATGAAATATATCTGCTTCCCTATCTTCATACATTTGGGTTTTGAGTTTTGTCTTTTCGTTTTCTTTTTTTGTCACTTAAGCATGTTTGGTAGATGTAAGAATGGCTAACCTTCTCGTTCTTAGTTTTTTTACTTCTCTACTTTTCGAAAATATAACTTTTAAACGTAAGGTGTGTTTGATATGACTTGAAATTCCATAGAAAATGGAATTGGAATTCCATCTTTCAATTTTACCTTTTTGTATAGTATTTTTTCCCCCTAGAATTGGTTTTCCAATTATCTTACCACATAAGTCAATTTCCATCTTTTCCTTGAATTGGAATTCTATGGTGAGAATTCCCATTCTCGGTTATCGTAGCGTCAATTTTTTTTTATTTGTTTATTTTTTGCGATGGAAATAAATTTTAAAAATTATTGTAAAACAATATTTTCTTTTAACTAACAATTTTAATGTAAAATAAAGTCAAACGAACACAAAACATAGATGATTTTTTTGAATTTTTTTTTTTTTTGCAGTGGAAACAAATTTCATTCCCAATACCAGTAAATTATATCCCTTTAATTGATAATTTTCATGTGAAATAAAGTCAAACGAACACCAAAAATACTTTTATTTCAACATTTTTCATGTTAAAAGTTATACCAATTAAACATAATAATTTACGATTCCCAAGAAAACAATTTATAAGCAATTCAATTCCCTGAAATTCATTTTCTAGTTAATTTAATTCCATCTTTTCAATCAGACGGACTCTTAATCATACGTGTTCCTAATTTAAACATGGAAATAGACTTGCTTTTCTAGTTGTACAGGTGAGAAATCTTAACGTTGATGATCCAAATTACTAAGCTCTTGTTTGGGCTTCATTACACTGAGTTTTTCGGGAGAAATGTATTTGGAATAATGATTTTCTAGAAAATGTATGGTTAAAAAATAAGAAAAAGTTTTGAATTTACGTATAACATTATTTTATGGAAGAATATATTGAAAAATGGAATCGAAACAAGTTATATCCTAATATTTTTTTTTTTTAAACTAATGAAGTGTATAACTTGTAATATTTTAACAATCCAATGAGACGATTCAGAAAATGATTTAAATTTTTATCTGTTTGAAATTGAAATTTTAATGGGTGAGTAAGAACTTTTTTATGCTGAATTTGTTGCATTCGTCAAATGTGTGATCTATGTTATTTTAGATTTTTAGCCCTCATTTGGCTCACATTTTTTTCAAATTTTAATTGTTGGAATAGTATTTTTTGAAGAATATATGGTTGAAAAAGAATAAAAAGTTTTCGATTTACGTGTAATATTATTTTATAAAAATTGTATGATTGAAAATAAGAGAAAAAAAAAATGAAAGAGAATGTAGGCTAGACGGGGGCTTATTAGTCTTGTATTTTTTTTTTCTTTATTACCGGAAGTGTTACACCTTACCACCAAGGCTACAATCAAAGACCACGTGGAGCATTGCTCCCAGGGCACATCTCCAAGTGGTAAAAGGGGAGGGTGGAGAAATCCAACTTTGCTTGAGGCTGCTGCGTCAAGGGTTCGAATCCTGAAATATGGATTTGGCTCTTGGGTAAGTGCAAGTGTACAAGCAGCCTTCCACCCTGTACTCTTGGAGGCATAACATGCGATTTACCTCCCTCACGATACTCCAAGGCAGGGGTGGTGGGGGACCCTTAAAGTTAGGGCTTAAACTTTTTTAAAGACCACGTGGAGCATAGAGAAGAGAGTCAAATTTGACTTAGTCAACAATCAGTCAGAAAACAAGTCGAAGAAAGAGCCAATGGTCTTTGCCCCAAAGTTCCTCATATTGTGGCCGAAAGCTCCTTTTGAATTAATCGAAGCCGTCGCTTTATCTGAAGCTCCCTTTGGTCAAAGCCCTTGCTGACATTTAAAGGATCTGCGAGCAATCTTTAGGGATGATTAATGTAATGTTTGAATATCACAACTATCATCCCACGATATAGGGTGGTTGACCACTTATCAATGTATTAAATGCATAGTAGACTGTGATGTAAACTTCGGTTTGGGAGATAAAGCCACATGATTCCAATCCAACGGCAACCACCTTGACTGGAACCCTATAAAAGGAGCTCTTGTGATATTTATTCTGAATGCAACAATATATACTCAAAACCTCATTCGACTTCCTCCCTCAAAAATTCCATATTTAATTTGCTTGAAATAAAATTTGTTTTCACTTTGGTTGAATTATTTGTTATTGATCATATTGTTGTTGTTTGAACGTTTTCGTCTTGTGTCATAAAGTATCTCCTACGCTCATAAACATCGTTCATCTTCGTCCGAATTTCAGGTCAAAATGTGTTGGAACTTGTTTGTGTGGACGCAGTGGGCCAGAGTATATTGTCTATGCAACAATTACAAAAAGCGTCAATAGGAAGATTGATGAAGTGCAAATATTTCTTTTGATATTTTTTTAAAAATTTATCATTAAACCAACAATTACAATTTTTTCAACTAATATGAGAGCATCGTATATATAAAAACAACTAGAAGTTTGATCGACTGGTTACTAAAATGAGGTGGGAAAAGAAATTACTTTTGACAAAATTTGAAACAAATTTTTTAGACAACAATCCCGTTACTCGTGCAATGGGTTATACAAATAGGCTTACAATGTGACGTGGAAAATGGAGGGGAAAAATAAAAGAAAAGAAAGACACTTTCAACGGGTAAGAAAGTTATCTCTCTCCTCATTTTTCCCCTTTTCAAACCCTCAAAATTGACGACGCCAATTTCCAGTGAAATCTTGAATTTTGATTCCGATGACTCACTGGACACTGGCTACTAAGCTTTACCTCCAACACTTTCTTCCATTCCGGCCTATTGTCCATATTTGACCATTCGACAGAACCATCAAGGTCTCAACAGTTTGGCCATCATGCGAAACAATAAAGACCCACTTCAGTCGTCCTTCAAATTGTACTTCATACACGGTATTACGACTCGAAAGGTAAGTATGTGGTTTAAATAGTGATTTATCGTGCAACTCTGTGAATCGAAGTGCTATTGTGAACTGTTCGTTCGTCAGTAAATTTTTTTTTTATTATTCATGCATCAGCCTATTTCTTAATTTTCCTAGGAACATAAATGCACAAAAACGCTGCCGCAATTTTTGGCCATAGTCTTTCTATGGAATGGAAGTTATTGTTATCTAATTTTGAGTCATTGTTGAGTAGAACCTGAGGAGAATTGTTTCGTGCATTTCAGTTGAATGGAATTTGAGGGGAATTATTTCCTGCATTTTGAGTTGCTGTTAAATGAAATTTGAGGAGTATTGTTTTTTATTTGCATTTCAGTTGTGGGCATTGTGAAAGGATTAGCCGCTGTTGTCTTCTTTTTCTTTTTTGTCCATAACATTCCTTGCTTGTGAAATGAGTGGTTGAAAGTAGTATGCTTTGGTTATTTGTAGCAAATGGGTTCTTTGATTTTCATTTCTTATGGTATGCTCAGTCATAATTTTTTATATGATTGTGTTTTCAGAATGATGGGAAAAAATTCTGGAGTATCTCACGGGTGTAGAAGCAAGGGACACTTCTTCGTCGATTGCCTAATAAGATGTCAATGTCCATAGTGCACCAACGGGTTTCAGAAGATTTTTGTGGTTGAAAGAGCGACCGCTAACAAAGGCAAAATTTTCAAATGTTGTAGTGTTAGGTGAGGATTTTGGGAGTGGTGCGAAAAAGGCGAAGCAAGTGGTGAATCGAGTACCGTTAGCGTTACCAAAGCTGAAGAAGTGGCGAATGAAACATCTGATGATATGGCCCACATGTTCCAATCTTAAGTTCGACTGAACGAAGAAGAAGAAATACGTATTTTTGTGAATGTGACGATCCAAAAGGGAAAGGGCAATGTGAATGCGAATGCAAAAGGGAAATGGTCGGCTTGAGCGATGGTTAATGTTTGATTAGCTTTAAAGGGTTTTGTGTATGTGTTAAGTGAATGAACAACTTTCGTTTGTATAATAATTTTGTGACTCCATGCAATGGCTGCATTATATCTAACTTTTGTGACTTCAATGTGCATGACGTTAGGCTGCATTGTATGTAACTTTTGTGACTTCCATGTGCAAGATTGTAATTGCTTAACATCTATTTCCATGACATTAATTGGGTTCAGAAGTACATAGTTCGTCTCATATTCATAGTCGAAGTAATATACATAACTTCAGATTTGCACAAATTCATACTCTTAATCAAAATTCTGAAACAACCTCAAGCGTTAGGCATGTCCATCACAACAACTAGATTGATACACTGCCAATAAATAACCAATAAAATCAACATATTCATCATATGATTGCCCATGTTAAATAACCATGTCGTTTGAGTGGTAAATAACTTGTTACAAAGTGTGAAACCAATTTCAGCAACAAACTATTTTGAAGCTCTACGCTGACTTCACAAAAATTCTTTTATGCTTTGAAGTTCTGATGTCTGTGTAAGTCTCCAATAGCATCTGGTATTGCTTTTCCTACTGCACAGGGTTTTTTGCGATAGTTTAGAGTTAACGTTATCAAATGGACTTGTAATGGCAATTCATAAAATGTTGACGAGAATTATAGATGCCTCAACAGCAAGAATCTTGGAAGCACATGAGCATGTATTTTAATATGTTATTTTATAATTTTTCTACACAAAGAAATTCATTTCCATTTTAACTTCCAACTGGAAAAGTGCATATCTTAATCCTTTATCTATACATGTGGTGAAATACGTGCAATAAAAACACTACTGACCTTAAAGAATAAGTAATCTTTATTAGAAATAGAAGGATAAGTAACGAAAAGCTCCAAATTGAATTTGAGGTGGGGAAAAACTGTGCGTGCGAAAGACTTGAAATTAGACTAAAATTTCTTCTCAACTTTATTTCACAGTTCTCTTTTGCACTGTTTGATAAATTATTTCAACGAAATCTTTGAATACACATAACCGTCAAAGAAGGCGTTTATACTCTCACTTCGCTGTGTTGTCGACATCCCAGCCCATAACGTTGTTTTAAAGTAGCAAGGAACCTAATGTCCTCTATCTCATACAATCCCAACAACCAGTCATTATCGTGCAACTCGAACGTATCGATTATTGCTGTCCAATCTTCTTCGAATTGTTTAATAAATTGCGAATCATATATCAATTCGTGAATAGTCGAAAATATCGAACCCTTATCTACGTAATAACCAAACTTCTTAGGTAATTTCTTCAAAATATGCCATAACACCACCTGTGCTTTGTATGTGGAAAAACAATCTCAATTGTAGTTTGCATGACCTGTCTTGATCGGTAATTATTCCATTTTGAGGTTGACTGTGCATACATTAAAGCCATGTCCTAAACAACTACACAAACTGTTCATGTCCTCGTTCGATATCAAACCACACGCAAACAGTGTCGATTGGCCGTGATGGTTTACACCAACAAAAGAGGCAAAAGACATATCGTACTTATTGGTGAGGTAAGTGGTATCGAATGTGACAACATCCCCAAACTCCTTATATACTTGCCTACATCGATAGTCCGCCCAAAACACATTCTTCAACCTCGATTCGTCTTCCAAATCAATACTAAAGTAAAAGCCGGAGCACTTCGCTTGCATTTCTGAAAAGTAGGACTATATGGCCGCGACATCTCCTTCTCCAAGTCGTAGTCGCCGCACTTGTTCGATATAATTTCGACAATCCTTTTACACGCATGTCAAGTTCTCATCCCCACCCGCTTCAATAACTGCGGAGTTAAAACTTTTATGCAACTAAATTCCTACCATGTCGTTAACTTCAAGCCTCCACTTCACATGTGCACTCAGTTCTCTATTGCAGTGATACAATCTGGATTTTGACGGACTTGTTTTATAATTATGCTCCAAGTGGAATGTGTTAATTCTCCAAATACCAAGTGCATTGAAAGATGTAGAGATCCTGGCTTTACAACTAGTCTGAATTGTTGGTTGCGACTTCAAAGAATCGCTTGTATTATCACTTTGCCTTCACGGCTACATGTCAAGGTCATATATCTCAAAATCCCATCGTCATCCTTTTTTGTATTCCATTTTTGAACTGGAATCTTTTATAATAGTTGAAGACTTCCTTTTTCATCTTTGAATTTCATGTCCACTGCAAGCACAATCAGATAATCTCCTCCAAAATTATCATTGTCTACTATGATCATATTGCCCTTGACATTTTCATTATCGGATTCCACCAACAACTCATGGGCTTTCACCATACTTTCTGCTTCTAGGCAGGAAAATGTTAAAGACGTCAGATTTGGACTATGTAAGAATGTATACAAATCAAAAACACTTAATTAAGGGCATATTAATAGTTTCATGAAAAATAATCTAATTGCGTCATTTTTACTAGTTCGTGGGTGGCGCGAAGTCCAGTCCAAAATTTTCCCTAGTTATTTGACACCAAAACTAACCATGAACTACAAGTTTGGTGAAATTATTTGTGCAAATAAAGACAAAAACAAACCATGAAATCCACTGTTCCACTTCTAAATATTTGCTGAAATCAATGTCCAGCTCGCAATCGAGAACCAGGGCGGGAACCTGCTCATTATCAAAACAAAGATAAATCAAAGGCTTGCTCATCAAATCGATTACTTTGAAAGAAATGACACACAAGCAAAATTCATTTTGGATGGTTCAATGCATATGATCACCATGCAAATAACGAATTGGTCCTTTACATATTGATACAAGCTTGGAAAATTTGTTTATAAAAAGGTTCTACCTTTGGTTCGAAAAATGCAATGTTCACAGTGGCAGAGGTTTAATTAGTGCCGTCGAGAAAGCTCAAGTAATGACTCGGTTATATTTCCTCCTTTTTGTCGACCATAGTCGTTGGAATAGGAGTCGAGATTTCACTGTGCGTATTTGTGAAGTTCGTCGACCGCAGTGGTCCAGATTTTATCGAGTTTATGTTCAAAATTCACTCTCGTATGTGTATGTGGGTTTCACCGTCGTCTGTGTATGTCGATTTTTGTGAAAAATGGGCAAACTTGGTCTCTGAATCTCATAGTGGTGGATGCAGTTTTTGTTGTGGGATGAAGCGGGTGACGTGGTTCCCTACGTGCGTTTCCCTCCTTTTTATGTTTGCTTTTTCAATTCTTTTTTTCCTTTTTCTTGCTGACATGTCAGCATTTTCAAAATTCTGTAATCTACATTGTATGCAAGCCATTGTATAAAGAGCATTATTGTTGAGACAATTGCATCTCGATTCCCATAGTAGTGGTTCCAATTCAAATTCTCGTATTGAACACAAATAAAACTTTACATTTTTTCTTTAGTCTTCTGAATCTTTACACTATTTTTCATATATATCTAACTTCTTATAAAAAGGTGAATGAGAGTCTACTATTGATGCAATAGTAAATTAATCTAATTTTACTATGCATGATGTCATTTTTTATTTTTCATTTTTTTTTATATCAAATAAATGTTCTTTCACATATCATGCCACTAGCATTAAAAAAATAATTATGTCAAACAAATGTTCTTCCACACATCATGTGTCTAACATTAAAAAATAATAATAATTTTAGTAAATATAAACTGCCATGAGCAAAAAAAAAAAGCTACTCTTCGCACATGAGCTTTAAAAAAAATAAAAATAAATTCTCCACACAGTGCGGAGTA
Source organism: Olea europaea var. sylvestris (assembly GCF_002742605.1). NCBI lineage: Eukaryota > Viridiplantae > Streptophyta > Magnoliopsida > Lamiales > Oleaceae > Olea > Olea europaea. The sequence goes on along the minus strand of NC_036246.1, from coordinate 33,976,827 downwards.
AAAAAGGAAGAAAAAACTCTCCGCATAGTTAAGAAGATGTGAAACCATGTGCGAAGAGTTGACAAACTCTCCGTACAGTGCAAAGTAAAAAAATAATAAAAAAAACTCTCTGCACAGTGTGGAGAGATGGCATTCTGTGCAGACTCTCCGTACAGTGCAGAGTAAAAAAACAAAAAAAAAACTTCGCACAGTGTAGAAAGTTGGCAAACTCTCCGTATAGTGCGAAGTTAAAAAAAAACTCTCCGCACAGTGACTGTCACGTGCTTTGCACGAATTTTACATTTATCGTATTTTTATTAGCTTATGAATTTTAGTTTTTTGGAAAATTTTTAAAACAATATTTAGAAATATTTTCATGATACAAGAAAATAATTATAAATTATTTTTACAATTGCATAACAATATTGTGTCATCTAAAAAAAATATACTTGTATATTTCATATTTGAATAAGAAATATACGAGATTATACAAATTATTTTGCTCGTATTCTTTAATAGTGTTGATATATTGAGTTGAATGTGAAAGTTATATTTCGAAATTTTGTGTAATTCAATATTGAAAAATTGAAGATTGAGCACCATATTCATATACGTTTATATTTTGTGCTTCATATATATTTAATATTTATTTTATGTTTATGTTAAAAAAATAAAAATCTAGAATTTTTTTTGAAATTCGGTTTGGTAAGTGAATGTACGGTGTTCTGCATTCTCGGTATTTGTAAGTGCAAAAATCGGTGCATAAAAATACAGTAAGTTGCAAATACGATAGCAGCATATACGGTAAGCTGTAAATACGGTAAGTTGTTTGCAAATATGGTAGGCTGTAAATACGGTAAGTTGTTAGCAAATACGGTAGGCAGTATATACAGTAAATTGTATATACGGTAAGTTGCCTGCAAATACGGTAAGCTACATATATGAATTTATAATTTGTTATAAATGTATAAAATTTATTTAATGTTAAATTTCTTAAATATTAAATGTTGTAATTCAATTTTGTTTCCATTTTTTATAATTGTATTTTCGAGAATTAAAAAAAATGGTTATGAAATTGCTAATTTTTAAATGTGTTTTTTTGTTGAAAACAAAAATAATTTTTTATTTTATTTGTTAAAAAATATTATTTTAATTTTATTAGCGTAATAAGAAGATTTATTATGCATTTTTTTATTTTTTACATTTTGTGAAGAATTTTGTTTATGGTAATTGATAAATATTTTTTCACACACGCATCATGCCAATAACATTAAAAAAATAATAATAATTTTATTATATATAAATTCCATGAGACAAAAAAAAATCTCCGCACATGAGCAAAAAAAAAAAACTCCACACTATGTGGAGAGTTTTTTTTATCTCTATACCAAGAGTTTTTTTTTACCGCACTGTGCGAAGAGTTTGTCAACTCTCCGCACATGGTCCAACTCTCTCTATACTGTGCAGAGAGGTTTTTTTTCTCTTCGCATTTTTTTCACTCCGCACATGATTCAACTCACTATGCACTGTGTGGAGAATTTTTTCTCTCCGCACTGTACGGAGAGTTTTGTCATGGTGCGAAGAGTTTTTTTTTGCTCTCTGAACTATGCAGAGAGGTTTTTTTTATTTATTACTCCGCATTGTACGAAGAGTTTGCCAACTCTCCGTACATGGTTCAACTCTCTTCGCATTGTGCGGAGTGGTTTTTTCTCTCCACACCTTTTTTTTATTTTTATTTTTACTCTGTCCTTGGCTCAACTCTTTTCGCACTGTGTGTAGATTTTTTTTTTCAATTTTACAATATTGAATTACACAAAATTTAGAAATATAATCTTCACATTCAATTCAATCATATCAACATTATCAAAGAATACAAGCAAAATAGTTTGTATATTTCTTATTCAATCATGAAATATATAAGCATATTTTTTCTAGATAACATACTGTTATGCAATTGTAAAAATAATTTGCAATTATTTTCTTATATCATGGAAATATTTTTAGATATTACTTCAAAAACTTTCAAAAAAAACTAAAATTCATACACTAATAAAAATACGATAAATACAAAATTCGTGCAACGCACGTGATAGTGACTAGTATGTGTGTGT
>NC_036246.1:33949997-33963646 GCF_002742605.1 Olea europaea var. sylvestris | reverse complement strand
CCACAGCTATCCTGGATTTTGCAGATCTGCGCCAAAATCCCAGCTTTGAATATCTTCTACCTCCCGTGAATCACCAAGCACTCTAGCTCTTCAAGCAATTTCCTTCCCGGATCTTCAAACATATGATCTTCTGGAAGTTTATATGGAGATATGAAAGGGTGTTTTGGTTTTGTGAGGGTTGATATTTTTATTCAAAGAACCATGAGAATCAAAGATGAAAAGAATGAATTTATTTTGGCTCTTGATCCTTTGGAAGTTGAGAGGAATTGTTGTTTTAATGTTTGCCAAAGGTCACCTAATGAAAATCAGACGTTTTGTTTATATAGTAGGTCGAATTTGGTAATATGGAGCGTTAAAAATTCGCGAGGCATTAAAATTACCAAAGGCCAGATAACACAGTCGCTCGAGCGAGGTCCTGGCGAAACTCGAGCGACGTACCTTCGCTCAGGCGATAGACCAGCGAAACTCCAACAAGGTCAGTTCTGCAATTTTGGCTCTAGCAAGGTCAGGGCGAAACTCCAGCGACATCAACGTGCCGTTTGCATCTTCAAAGCATCCCACTTTACCCTAGACTTATGCTATGACCTTTACTAAATTGCAACTTTAGTCCCTGAACTATTTGACCTGTACAATTTAGTCCTTGACTTTACAATTTTGACAAATAGGTCCTTTGGTCACAGATTGCCAATTACACATTTTCCTAACACAAGCAACTAAAATTATCTAAGAAATACAGCTTTTAGCCTACCAATTTCTCTAGTTTTTTTCGAGTGAACTTTGCTCATTAGTCTGCTCAAAACTCAAAAGAAAAGCACACAAATAACAAATATAAATGCAGAACACCACAAACAAATAAAAAAGGACTACTCTACCAGATCAAGAAACAAACAATCAATGGACACTACAGTTTCCTAATGCTTTTATGAGAACCTCAAACTGAACATGTGCAAAAGTCTTAGATTTATCCTTATTATGAACAAGTTCAACTTGGATCACCTTACTTCTATAGAATTTCAAATCATTATTTCCAACCAAACCTGATTAACTTTCTATTTAGACTTAGGTTTGTGCACACAGTTCAGCATGGTTTTATTTTTATATTAAAATTCCAGGATATTTAGATTTTTATTACCTTCAACACCACAGCAAAAGCATACGAGAACAATGTTTACCTAAACTCTTAAGTTTTTCTTCACCTTTCGAATTTTCTGATATTTGAATGAACGATGGTAGGTTTAGACATGTGTGTAGACCTCTTAGGAATGTGAACATATTTGTTCTATGTTTCAATCACGTTCAACAAATCTGGCCATTGAGATATGACCATTCCTACCACAGTGGAAGACTTACCTAAAGGCTTACCAAGGTAAATATGGGAATTCCACCATCAATTTGAATTTGTGCAGTTCTAATGTTAATCAAGGGTTTCAGTCTCAGTCTGAGCTGTAGAAGTTTTATTCACAATCTTGATAGCTACAAAGTTAACAACAACGGATTATTGCAGGATATGTTTCGGAATTTAAGATTTTACAAAATTCAATTCTTTGGACTTCTTCTCTTTTCCACATCCAACATAGCCTAACTCGTCGTGACATGGTGGTCCTTCCATAGCTCAACACATCATCCAAGCTTGCTGTTCCATTGATAATTATTTTAGCGATCTCTTCGGAATGATCAAGAGCGGTTTGAATATTGACTTTAAATGCATCTTTTTCCTCCAAAATTTCTTCAAGTGTCGCGATCTTCATTTTAGCATCAAATATATATTATTCAATTTGGAAATTGTCGATTGAAAAATGAGATTCTTCTCAATTTTTTCCATATACAGATGAGAACAATTCATCTTTCAACCCATTTGAAGAAAGAGTTTTTAATATTTCTAGATGTGTTTAGGAGTTCACTACAATGTTCGGTCTAGTTGTGGTTCTTTGTAAGTTAGAACACGTAATTATGTTCTTTACACGTTTGAACATACCATTTAACATATTTTGTTGAGAAGTAGAAACATTAAGATAGTAAAATTCATGATTACTATTTTAAGCTGACAACTCTCATTTTTTAAAACTTTTTCTTAAATTCATTTTAAACCACGCTCTTTCAATAAAAAACTTGCACGTGAGCCCATGACTTTTTCTTATTTTTTAATCATACATTAAAAAAAAAAAACACTTTCCACATAATTTATTCTATCATGCTACTTGTACAATATATTTTACAACTTGATTTACAATGTATGACTTGACAAACATCACATCCATCTATTTGAAAAACTGTTTTTAAAATCAATGGCTAGGATTTTTTTAACACACTTATTATCAATCAAGTTGTACAAATACATTGTACAAGTGACATTATTCTAATTTAATTTCAGAAAAATAAAAAATAAATAGGGCTAAATAGTAAATTGACTTTTGGGCAATTTTCAAAAGACATAATAAAAATAATCAATATTAAAAACTCAATGGTCACTTAACTTCGAGTTCTCTTCACTTTGGTCAATGGTCACTCAACTTTTTCTTCCTCTAAAATGGCTACTTTACTTTATGTTTCATTATAAGTCGGTCATTTTTATCTCCATCACTAATTTCCACTAATATTATTAATGAAGACAAATCTAAAAACAAAATAAAATGTTATGTGACCGTTTAGAAACAATTGAAAGATTAGTAATTTAAATGAAAGAATTGTTCAAATATGTTTGGACCCCATTTTAATGAGAATTTGAGGAAAAATGTATTTTGAAATAATGTTTTTTTTGGAGAATATGCAGTTAAAAAAATAATGAAAAGTTTTTAATTTATATATAATATTATTTTATTGAATAATGTAATGTTATAGAGAGCAATGCCAGAGGTATTTTTTATTTTATTTTTTACTTTATATAACTCGTACAGATCAACAGACAACTCTTGATGAATTATCATTGGAAGATGACAAAAATACAAAAGATAAGTAGCCATACAGGTGCTGCCAATGCAGGTCCGACACAAATTTTGTTTTTTTTTCCTTGTACTTACAGAATTATTCGGTCATAACAAGAGATTATTTATTTATTTTTTAAATAGAGAGTTAAGTGACTACTCCAGTTTTCATATTTTTACCCAATCTCGTGTATTCAGATAAAAAAAAAATCTATAATATATTAAAGTATCAGGGAGAATAATTTTTTGGATGATTTTAACCCCCTATCATTCAATTATTTCAAGGGAAAATTGTATCAGCGGTCCTTAACCTTTTCATTTTTTTTTTGCAAATTTTACCTTAATATTCATTTTGTGCTAGCGGAGGTTTCTAACATTTCATAAATATACACTTGAGGTCCATCTAGACTAAAACCATCCAAAACACAGTCAGTTGATTGAAAAAATTAAGGAATTATCATCAAATAAAATTGTCCAAAATACTGTCAAAAAAGGTATCAATATCCAATAAATCCGTCGTGGTAGCAAATAGTTCAAGGAATTTTCTCGTTCAATTTATAATGTTTTGGATGGACACCAAGTGCGTATTTATAAAAGATTGGGCATATTCGTTGATACAAAATGAAGGTTAGGGTAAAATTTATAAAAAATGAAAAGGTTAAGGATCACTGCTACAATTATCCCTTATTTCAATATCTTACTTTTCGTTTTTCGATATGTAATAAATACTACATAATTATTGTCATTTATGAAATTTGTATTATTTATTCTAAATTAATTAACATTCACTTAATTTAGATTCAATGAAATTTCACTTGATGAATATTGAATTATATGAATTTCGTGTTATTATGGATGAATTTATTCATATTTATATATCTATAAATTTTAATGGTTGTTTAAATTTATGTATTAACAATTGATTTGTATATATCAAATGTAATATAAAAAGATGACTCATTTCATCATTACAAAAAATTTTGAATAATAGAAATTGAGTATTGAGAATACAATTTTCTTCTATTAAATTTCTATGTTAAATTTTATTTTTTTAATTCGTTCGAAACTCGTCAAATCCTCCAACAAATTAGTCAAATCCTTCAACAAATTAATACAAAGCCCTCATTTGGTAGCAATTTTTCACTAAAATTTAATTTTTTAATCGTTATTTTACTATTTTAAGCTTTCGATCATTATTGTTTACTTCTTTCATTCACAAATAAAATCCACTTTTCAATCGTTTAAAAAATCAATTCTTATCACCACTGCCAAATAGGCCCAACTATTACTTGAACATATATTCCACAATAACCGTTCAACTTTTACCACTAAAAAGTAAAAATAAAAGAGGTTTTGAGAGAGGAAAACCCTCTTTCCCACTCCGCCCCTTGTTATCCGTTGCTCGCTCTACAATTGACCTGTGCTAAAGTTTTCATTTCTCCAGAAGATTGTTTATTTTTTCTTCAACAACAAGGTACGTCACTTACTCAGTCTTAGTTTCTTCATACTTTCCTATGTTTTGCAGTTAATTTTCAAATTAGTAGCTAAATGAAGCTGAGCATGACAACCTTTTTTTGGGGGGGGGGGGGTATATGCAAAAACTGTGATCAGATATATTTTGGGTTTTCTCTGTGCTTTTGTGGGATAAAGGATATGACTGGTTACTATTATTAATGACATTTGCTATTATATTTGATGGTAAATGTTAGTTAAAAATGGTTTTTTTCTTTGGAAAATATTCGGAACAAATGTATTTGATGAAATGAAAAGTTTAAAGCTTTACGGTTTGCTGTGCCCGTATTATTCCGTGGAATTTTTCATCTTGTCAGCAATTGAATGGATGGAAACCAGAAGGAAAACGGATTGAAAGAATAAGACTGAATTGAAGTGTTATAGGAGTATAGTTTTATCCTTTCTCTTTCTTGCTCTAAATCTAACTTCTTGAGAGTGAAACATTTCAAATACTCGCACCCTCGATTTGATGAAATGGGGTTAGAGAGATTTTAAATTTTTTACTTATATGTATTGTTTCAATTTTTTTTTTTTTAATAGATTGGATAGCATAATTAAACTAAAAGGGGTTCAAATTGAAGTTCTCCAGAGATTTGGAGAAGCTCATCAACAACTTCCCACATCTCAAGGGAAGTGGTTGAATTTTCTCCCACACGTTTTGATCAGATGAGTGCTAATCTGATTAAGTTTAGAGTCTATCCTTTTTAATGCAATTCATCCCCATTATGGCTTAGGTTTTGAAAAAAGTAAAAAGGATAAGTACCAACACAAAAAATACATATGAGATTTGAGAAAATACTTCGTTTTAGATAATACAGTAGTATTTATGATGTTCTCATTTATATGCCTATGTAATTTGAGAGTTTATTGACATCCACTTCAAGTTTTAGGATTCATAAAAGCTGTTTCAATTTTTAGAAGTTCGTATAGACTTTTTCGAGTGTTTACATTGTTTTTGTTTTGTTTATCGCTTTTCTTTTTGGATGATTAATTATGTATTTTTTATTAAATATTTAATTTTTCTATCACTGTTAGCCGTATATATTTAAGTTACATATTTAGAAAATGCTTAAATTGAAAGCAATATTGGGGCTTTTGACTCAGTTTGTGAAGCATAAAATGCTGTCTTCTCCTTTCACCCTTCCATCAGTGGTTTGAGTGCCTGTAATTTTTTTCATTCTCCTCTTGTTCTTTATTTGCTTCTTTTTGGTCTGTTCATTGACTCATTGATGGTACTTCATGTTCAACATTATTTTGAATTTTTTTTAATCAGATCGAGAGAAGTTTCTCAGTTATGTTGAAGTGGATTTTCTCCGTGTATTAGCCTTTGGACATGCTTTGTCCATTTCATCCATGCTTAATCTTTTCTTTCTGCTCATTATTGCAGCCTTTCACTTGCTCTCCCCAAGTGAAGTTGCAGGGTGCTGAGGTTGATTAATTAACTGGAGCCACAACAATGTCATCATCTGGATTAACTTGTAGCCCTTTGAGATATTCATATAGCCTTCACTTACCTGCAAGAGATGTGGGGTTGAGTAATGCCCGAGTTACTTCTTTTCCTAATATTAGGAGATCAAAGGATTTACTTTGTTTGCATGGGTATGTATTATATACTGTGAACTATGTAGTTGTATACATCACAGGTACTAAACTTTATTTGTTACCTTGGTTTTCACAAACAAAGTTTGGCTGGTTCAACTCAGCAACGTATATGGCGAACTCCTTTGCTCAAATGCACAATGGATGCATCCTATGGTGATGCTACAAATGAGTCTGCTGGTAAACTTTGTGCCTTGCTTAGTTATTTCTTGATTCTGTTTGATTGAAGTTGTGTAGTTAAGTCGTTGACGTATAGTGGTAAGGGATCATTATTGATTCAGCCATTTAGCGTCTGGTAAATTCTTATATTTGAGGACACGACACTGGTGGGAATCAATGTGACCATATTGGAGATGATGAATGAATGAATGATGATTAGTCTCCTTGTTGATGTGTAGGAGAAACGAAACCAGTAATTGGAATCTATTTGATTATGGAGTCAAGATGAAACAGTCTTTAGGGTAGATTAAATATGAGGGCAGATTAATTTCTAATTGGAATTTTTTCTAGGGGGATGATCTTTCATTTTAACTAAGTATTGATAACCCTAAGGGGTAGCTTAGTGCTCAAATTTTGGATTTGCTTCCCAATGGTCACCAGTTCGATCCCCTCAGAGGCACTGAGATGAATATCTGGCTGTAAATTTCAGGGTCTCGTGAGATTATACGAGGTGCGCGTAAGTTGGTCCGGACACTCACAGTCATAAAAAAAAGTATTGATTACAAACTTCGAAGAGCAAAAAACTTATGTAACTCCTCTTCTAAAACTTCAATTGGTTGCACATATTGATGATCATAGGGGAGTAGAGTGTAGAGTGACAGATTGGTTTGCAGAAAAATGACTGCAACGTCGGAGGCTTGAATGGGTCCCGATAAGGAAACAATTCTTCTATATTGAAAATATAACTTCAATACAAATATAATGACCAGTAACAAATATTATGATCACAAGTCCTTTGCTCCAAGTGTTCAGGAAACTTAGTCAAACATGCAATAAAGCATAATAATTACCATTAAAGTCTCCAAACTTACATTGAGCATCAAAGGTAAGCTAAAAAATTTCATAATTGATAATAATTTGTCTTTTTTATCTTAGCATGAAATTTAGGAACATTGACAAAAAAAGGAGTTAACACTATATCCTGATAATTAGTATACAACATCCGAATATTGATAGGAAGAGTACGTAGACGAACAATTGCCTTGAAAAAAATTGTGGCAACTTGGGGAATATGAATCAGTTGAGGTACCACCACAATAAAGTCAACCTTAAAGTCATGCAAAGGAGTAGGCAATAACAATTTTGGCATGAGGTCAATGATAGTTAGAATGTTTGGTTTAGATGGCAATGTCGTATGTATTGCCTCAACTGTATAATGGTCAATATGAGACAAGTCTCAAAATTCTCAGCTTCATTATCAGAAGAGTCAATAAGTTCAATAGTAGAAACCTCATTTTCTTCTTCAGAAGGAGGATTAACACAACTAGAGTTAGGAAGTGATTGGAGTGGTATGCTTAGTTTTTTACATGATTGATGAATTTGTAAAGATATGTACCAAAGGTTGGCCTGCATTTAAGCTTCATCTAAGAATTGGGGTGCAAAAATGTGGCTAGACAAGATTTCAGTATTCAAATTATTGAAAAACCTAGATGCTATGATGTAGGGAGTTTCATAAATATGGGGCTACATACTCATTAATAGTGGAACATTTTGTCTATAGTGCAAAAAGAATTGATTTAAAAATTGAGTCCAATAATATACATGGACATATTTGTTACTTAATATCCATTTTATTTCATCTCACAAAGAAATAGGGCGTTGATCTAGATAATTATATGAAAATGACTCAGGCCAATCCAACCATCAAAGTCCCACGATTGTAATGGAACATGCTTGGAAAAATTATGAACGTCCACGACATAGTTCCTAGTCGAGGGATTATTATATTGATAAGAGGAAGGGAAAGACACACTATTGTGGTAATGATGGGGTTTGATGTAGGTATAAGATTTGTTATAAGGATCGTACACGATGTTAAGGGGAGTGTCAAGACGAAGCAATTTTTTAATATATAATATTTTAAATGGAAAGAAAGAAAATAAAATATATTTTAAAAAAAAATATGTTTAACAAGCCAGAACACTGAAATAAAAGCTTATTTTTAACATTAAAGAAACCAATTACGAAGGAATGTAATAGCAGAGGCACGTCACAAGGCTATTTTTTTTGATTATTATTATTATTATTTTTTAAATTAAATTGAATTGCAAGAAACCAACTTCTACTTAGCTGTTTAATTGTGCTTGCTGATGGCCTTGGGTTAATAACCATTAAATTGGATTAATAGACTTTTGGGTTTCAAAAAGTTGGCTAAGTTTTATTTGGAGATGTGGGTTGATTTTGAAGTGAATATCTGTAATTGGACTCGGATAAGCTGGTTGTTGAGCTAGGTTATGTGTGATAATAGGATTATTATGGTAATTGGTTTGGTCTGATTTAGGCCTAAATCTCTCGGGCAGGGACCTAAGCACTTTTCTCACAATTTTAGACTCGGAAATTTTCTCACCTAGATTGAAGCTAGAGTTAACAATATCATTCAATTTAGCATAGAATTCGTCAAACATTTCATCATCCTTCATTCTCACTTCTTCAAACCTAGAAGTTAGCATTTGTAACTTAGAGTTCTTTACCGTTTTAGTTCCCTCATGTGTAGTTTCAAAAATGACCCAAACCTCTTTAGCAGTTTCACACATTGACACTTTCCTAAACTCTTCGGGAGACACGGTCATAAACAGGGCATGAAGACCCTTGCTATTCCAATTACACTAAGCTATTTCATCCTTAGTCCATAGTGATATGTCGGTAAGGTTAACAGTTCCTGATACGACAGTAGAGGGAGGTTTCCAACCATTTTGCACACTTACCCAAACATGCTCATCTAAAGACTTAAGAAACGCACGCATTCTAACCTTCCAATAGGCATAATTACTTCCGTCAAAATACGGAGGTACAGAAAGTGATTGACTCATCTAGACAACTATGGGTCAGGACTCGACCTTTAGCTCTGATACCACTTGAAAAAGCAATAGTTCGACCCAACCAACACCTAGAGGGGGGGTGAATAGGTGTTTATGCTGAATTAAAACAATTAATTAACTGATGCAACAAGTCACATCAATTATGCATTGCCTAAATTCATTCACATACTTTATCTATCTAAGTTGAATTACTGGTTGAAAAATAAATAACAGAAAGCAGTAAAAACACAACAAAATATTGACGGAGAAAACCCAATTGGGTAAAAACTCCGGGCACAAGCTAGTAGAGATCCACTATAGAAGATATTGACTTACAGTACGTCAGACATTATTGATTCTAACAATATTCTGACCTCCTTACTGTATCGACCACAGCTATCCTGGATTTTGCAGATCTGCGCCAAAATCCCAGCTTTGAATATCTTCTACCTCCCGTGAATCACCAAGCACTCCAGCTCTTCAAGCAATTTCCTTCCCGAATCTTCAAACAGATGATCTTCTGGAAGTTTATATGGAGATATGAAAGGGTGTTTTGGTTTTGTGAGGGTTGATATTTTTATTCAAAGAACCATGAGAATCAAAGATGAAAAGAATGAATTTATTTTGGCTCTTGATCTTTTGGAAGTTGAGAGAAATTGTTGTTTTAATGTTTGCCAAAGGTCACCTAATGAAAATCAGACGTTTTGTTTATATAGTAGGTCGAATTTGGTAATATGGAGCGTTAAAAATTCGCGAGGCATTAAAATTACCAAAGGCCAAATAACACAGTCGCTCGAGCGAGGTCCTGGCGAAACTCGAGCGACGTACCTTCGCTCAGGCGATAGACCAGCGAAACTCCAACAAGGTCAGTTCTGCAATTTTGGCTCTAGCAAAGTCAGGGCGAAACTCCAGCGACATCAACGTGCCGTTTGCATCTTCACAGCATCCCACTTTACCCTAGACTTATGCTATGAGCTTTACTAAATTGCAACTTTAGTCCCTGAACTATTTGACCTGTACAATTTAGTCCTTGACTTTACAATTTTGACAAATAGGTCCTTTGGTCACAGATTGCCAATTACACATTTTCCTAACACAAGCAACTAAAATTATCTAAGAAATACAGCTTTTAGCCTACCAATTTCTCTAGTTTTTTCGAGTGAACTTTGCTCATTAGTCCGCTCAAAACTCAAAAGAAAAGCACACAAATAACAAATATAAATGCAGAACACCACAAACAAATAAAAAAGGACTACTCTACCAGATCAAGAAACAAACAATCAATGGACACTACAGTTTCCTAATGCTTTTATGAGAACCTCAAACTGAACATGTGCAAAAGTCTTAGATTTATCCTTATTATGAACAAGTTCAACTTGGATCACCTTACTTCTATAGAATTTCAAATCATTATTTCCAACCAAACCTGATTAACTTTCTATTTAGACTTAGGTTTGTGCACACAGTTCAGCATGGTTTTATTTTTATATTAAAATTCCAGGATATTTAGATTTTTATTACCTTCAACACCACAGCAAAAGCATACGAGAACAATGTTTACCTAAACTCTTAAGTTTTTCTTCACCTTTCGAATTTTCTGATATTTGAATGAACGATGGTAGGTTTAGACATGTGTGTAGACCTCTTAGGAATGTGAACATATTTGTTCTATGTTTCAATCACGTTCAACAAATCTGGCCATTGAGATATGACCATTCCTACCACAGTGGAAGACTTACCTAAAGGCTTACCAAGGTTAAATATGGGAATTCCACCATCAGTTTGAATTTGTGCAGTTCTAATGTTAATCAAGGGTTTCAGTCTCAGTTTGAGCTGTAGAAGTTTTATTCACAATCTTGATAGCTACAAAGTTAACAACAACGGATTATTGCAGGATATGTTTCGGAATTTAAGATTTTACAAAATTCAATTTTTTGGACTTCTTCTCTTTTCCACATCCAGCATAGCCTAACTCGTCGTGACATGGTGGTCCTTCCATAGCTCAACACATCATCCAAGCTTGCTGTTCCATCGATAATTATTTTAGCGATCTCTTCGGAATGATCAAGAGCGGTTTGAATATTGACTTTAAATGCATCTTTTTCCTCCAAAATTTCTTCAAGTGTCGCGATCTTCATTTTAGCATCAAATATATATTATTCAATTTGGAAATTGTCGATTGAAAAATGAGATTCTTCTCAATTTTTTCCATATACAGATGAGAACAATTCATCTTTCAACCCATTTGAAGAAAGAGTTTTTAATATTTCTAGATGTGTTTAGGAGTTCACTACAATGTTCGGTCTAGTTGTGGTTCTTTGTAAGTTAGAACACGTAATTATGTTCTTTACACGTTTGAACATACCATTTAACATATTTTGTTGAGAAGTAGAAACATTAAGATAGTAAAATTCATGATTCCTATTTTAAGCTGACAACTCTCATTTTTTAAAACTCATTTTTTCTTAAACTCATTTTAAACCACGCTCTTTCAATAAAAAACTTGCACGTGAGCCCATGACTTTTTCTTACTTTTTAATCATACATTAAAAAAAAACACTTTCCACATAATTTATTCTATCATGCTACTTGTACAATATATTTTACAACTTGATTTACAATGTATGACTTGACAAACATCACATCCATCTATTTGAAAAACTGTTTTTAAAATTAATGGCTAGGATTTTTTTAACACACTTATTATCAATCAAGTTGTACAAATACATTGTACAAGTGACATTATTCTAATTTAATTTCAAAAAAATAAAAAATAAATAGGGCTAAATAGTAAATTGACTTTTGGGCGATTTTCAAAAGACATAATAAAAATAATCAATATTAAAAACTCAATGGTCACTTAACTTCGAATTCTCTTCACTTTGGTCAATGGTCACTCAACTTTTTCTTCCTCTAAAATGGCTACTTTACTTTATGTTTCATTATAAGTCGGTCATTTTTATCTCCATCACTAATTTCCACTAATATTATTAATGAAGACAAATCTAAAAACAAAATATAATGTTATGTGACCGTTTAGAAACAATTGAAAGATTAGTAATTTAAATGAAAGAATTGTTCAAATATGTTTGGACCCCATTTTAATGAGAATTTGAGGAAAAATGTATTTTGAAATAATGTTTTTTTTTGGAGAATATGCAGTTAAAAAAATAATGAAAAGTTTTTAATTTATATATAATATTATTTTATTAAATAATGTAATGTTATAGAGAGCAATGCCAGAGGTACTTTTTATTTTATTTTTTACTTTATATAACTCGTATAGATCAACAGACAACTCTTGATGAATTATCATTGGAAGATGACAAAAATACAAAAGATAAGTAGCCATACAGGTGCTGCCAATGCAGGTCCGACACAAATTTTGTTTTTTTTTCCTTGTACTTACAGAATTATTCGGTCATAACAAGAGATTATTTATTTATTTTTTAAATAGAGAGTTAAGTGAATACTCCAGTTTTCATATTTTTACCCAATCTCGTGTATTCAGATAAAAAAAAAATCTATAATATATTAAAGTATCGGGGAGAATAATTTTTTGGATGATTTTAACCCCCTATCATTCAATTATTTCAAGGGAAAATTCTATCAGCGGTCCTTAACCTTTTCATTTTTTTTTGCAAATTTTACCTTAATATTCATTTTGTGCTAGCGGAGGTTTCTAACATTTCATAAATATACACTTGAGGTCCATCTAGACTAAAACCATCCAAAACACAGTCAGTTGATTGAAAAAATTAAGGAATTAACATCAAATAAAATTGTCCAAAATACTGTCAAAAAAGGTATCAATATCCAATAAATCCGTCGTGGTAGCAAATAGTTCAAGGAATTTTCTCGTTCAATTTATAATGTTTTGGATGGACACCAAGTGCGTATTTATGAAAGATTGGGCACATTCGTTGATACAAAATGAAGGTTAGGGTAAAATTTACAATAAATGAAAAGGTTAAGGATCGCTGCTACAATTATCCCTTATTTCAATATCTTACTTTTCGTTTTTCGATATGTAATAAATACTACATAATTATTGTTATTTATGAAATTTGTATTATTTATTCTAAATTAATTAACATTCACTTAATTTAGATTCAATGAAATTTCACTTGATGAATATTGAATTATATGAATTTCGTGTTATTATGGATGAATTTATTCATATTTATATATCTATAAATTTTAATGGTTGTTTAAATTTATGTATTAACAATTGATTTGTATATATCAAATGTAATATAAAAAGATGACTCATTTCATCATTACAAAAAATTTTGAATAATAGAAATTGAGTATTGAGAATACAATTTTATTCTATTAAATTTCTATGCTAAATTTTATTTTTTTAATTCGTTCGAAACTCGTCAAATCCTCCAACAAATTAATACAAAGCCCTCGTTTGGTAGCAATTTTTCACTAAAAATTAATTTTTTAACCGTTATTTTACTATTTTAGACTTTCGATCATTATTGTTTACTTCTTTCATTCACAAATAAAACCCACTTTTCAATCGTTTAAAAAATCAATTCTTATCACCACTGCCAAATAGGCCCAACTATTACTTGAACATATATTCCACAAT
>NC_036246.1:33945232-33945655 GCF_002742605.1 Olea europaea var. sylvestris | reverse complement strand
GGATGCCTAAACCTGAGGCGGGAGAAGCAATCTGTAGTACCGATACCGTTGTTTTCAAATGTAGGTAAACATTGAGAGATTTCATTTCACTCTCCCAAATCAATTTTATCTCTGTTCTCTCTTTGTCCTCTATTCCTTTTCCTACATATCTTGTCACACTAAAACAGATTAATATTCACATTTCTCCATTTATATTCCTTCCAATAATGGATTGATTTAAAATGCTTGTGATGATGGTATTGCTTGTTGAGATACAAACTGCCTCCTGAATAACCAGAGCAGTGTTGCAACTTGTCTCTAGAACCTTCTTCACTAAACCCTTCCACCTCTCCATTCATTCTCACCTCTCCCAGCTGCGTTTGATTTATTTAGCGGCTCCTGAGTAGCTTCAGGCTCATGAAGCGCTCCCATGGTTTCAACTTT
>NC_036246.1:33895868-33944380 GCF_002742605.1 Olea europaea var. sylvestris | reverse complement strand
TTGGGTTGCTTCTACTTACCTTAGATAGAGCCTGAAAATTTTGTAAATGTCTCAATTTTGACTGGTAACATTATGTAATTTGTCTTTGTATTGGGAAAGAGTATGTTATATATACCTTCAATCATTACAAGAACACTAACTAATGTGTGTGTTTTTGAGGTATGAGATACAGACTAATGGAAAGAGTTTGTGTTCATTGGTTTGTTGATGGTTTTTCTTGAATGAGTTCCTCTTAGATAACTGGCTGAGGAATGATTGTGCCATTTGGCGATTTGTAGTTATCAATGTATCAGTGTGACAATTTTGCTATAATGGTATTGATATATTGGTGGCTCTGGTCGTATGAAAACTACTAGAAAAATAAAAATTTAAGGACGAATTTGAATTTCAACCGTCCACAGAGGCTATATTATTCGGACATATTGAGCCAAGATTCCTCTGTGACTGCAATCAAAGATCTATATTCGTTGCTTTGATAACAGCTAATGGGGATGTCACTCAGATTTTGGTCGTGTTATCTAAAGAATGTCTTTCTTGGTAAGTAAGGATTTTGTTGGGAAATTTTACTCAAAATGAATTGAATTGAGTCTAATTGAGAAGTATGAGTTAAAGTTTCCCTTTCAGTCCTCATTTTCTTCTACCTAGCCGAGAACAATGTCATGCTTGAAGGTGTGCTCTTAAAGCCAAGCATGCTTACTCCTGGAACAGAGAGCAAGGAAAAGACCACTCCACAACAGGTTGCTGAATACACCCTCAGGTCAAGCATGGTTACTTGATCTTTGATGATTGACACGTGTCACGACTTAAGTGCTGAGACTGCACAATCTTTGACCTTCCAAGGACTCCTATAAATACCCTAATTTTTTACGCTCACTTTTTACTGCGTCACACTAAACTCCTAGTAAAAGCAGTTCGAGTTCGGGGATTTTGGGTTTGTGAGCGACCATCCTAAGAGGTAGGAGTTCGAGACTTTAACTTTTTTATTTACTTTAAAAATTATGTCGAGTAGTAGTAAGGGGTCTAGCAATAGTAGTAGCTATCTTTCTAGGAGATCGACCGCTAGTACCCCGGAGGGCCTAGGTATGTCCCTTATTCCAATGGCCATACCCGTTAGCTCACACCCCGAGGATGAGGCTACCCTGACCTATCCTAAAGAGCCCACAAAGTCCAAGAAACATGTAATTATTAAGACAACTAGGGAGTTCAGGGTTATGCCAATGTGTGATGTGAAGGCCCTTGAGACCAGGAGACCATGGTAGATGCTCGAGAGGATGAGATGACGTTTTTTTAGAGATTTCCTTAAGGCGGGGCTTAGGTGGCCTCTTCACCTGCTCTTCATCCACTTCTTAACCCCCTATCTTATGTGCTTGGGCCAATTGGCCCTTAAAGGGTAAAGGCCGTTGATTTGCTATTTCATCTTGTGTAGATGCCTCGGAGTTGAGCCTAGACTCGACCTCTTGAGGATGGTTTTTGACATGAAATTCTCCACAGAGTACAATTGCTTTGCCTATTTATCTACAATGGGGGAATTTAGGGCACTAGACACCTCGAGCTAATTTAGGGATTGGAAATAGTGTTTCTTCTTTGTAAAACCTCAAGACCCTGACCACCATTTTAGCTTGAATTGGGACGTCCCCAATAAGGATAGGTTCAACGAGGATTGGGCATACTTCAAGGTTTTAGAGAGGAATAGGCTAAAGCTAGTAAATTAGGATCTCCACGCAGCAAAAATTGATTATCTACTCGAGGATGATACCCTTGACCTTGCCAGCATGAGACGCCTCTAGGATATGACCTTTACCTTCTTTTGTGTTTTAGTATTAATCTCGAACTTGAGATCGAGCTAATGCCTTTGCTTTTATTTTTTACTTTTTGCGAAGTTAGGAATGTCCTTCGATCCCGTAAAGCTTTTGGGAAATGCCCACCACAAGTCCAAAGGCTCGAAGCTAAAGGTATTCGCCTCGTCGAATGAGAAGAAGATGGCAAGGGAGGCTGCACATAGGAATGTCCTGAGTGGAGCGGGCTAAACCTCGAGGATAGAAAGTCTGATCCCTCCACTACAACCTTCTCCCAGATCTCAAGCTCGAGCTTCCACTCCTCAGGGCATACCAGAGACAGTCGATGTGGATGACGTGGGCTTTATGCTTTTATATTTTAGTTGAATGCATAGGGCACGACCTTCGTTATTTTGAAGTTTTAGCTGTATGCTCGGAGCACGACTTTATGCTAAATTTATGTGTTTTAGTTGCATGCATAGGGCATGACCTTACGCTAAGTTGATATTTTAGCTACATGCACGAGACACAGCCTTACGCTAAATTAGATGTTTTAGTTGCATGCTCGGGGCATGGTCTTATGCCAAATTTATGTGTTTTAGCTGTGTGTATGGGGCACAGTCTTATGCCAAATTAGATATTTTAGTTGCATGCTCAAAGTATGGCCTTATGCTAAATATATGTGTTTTAGCTGCATGCATGAGGTACGGCCTTACGCTAAATTGATGTTTTAGCTGTATGCTCGGGGCACGATCTTATACTAAATTTATGTGTTTTAGTTGCATGCATGGGGTACGACCTTATGCTAAGTTGATATTTTAACTAGATGCATGAGGTACGACCTTAGTCTAAATTAGGTATTTTGGGCAAGTTTTTATCGTAAATGCAAACTCCTATATTATAATAAAGTAAGTGTTCAAGGACACCTTGTCCCGAACGACTAAAAAAGAAAACTATGAGGGCATGCAAACCCAAAAAATAAACATGTGGGCATGCAAGCCCGAATTGTAAAAGTAAATTGCCTATGGGCATGCAAGCCCAAAAGAAAGAAAACTAAGAAGTAAAAGCCTGGAGCTATGCTAGCTACTTGTAGTAAATTTTTAGATTGTAGGCATTCCAAGATCTCGAGAGTGGCTTTCTCAAAGTGTCCCTGAGACTGTAGGCTCACCTTCTAATCTTCATATGACTTCAAATGGTCATTTTCCATACCGATCTGAGTTTCCCTGGAGGATGACTAGCAGCTTCCGTCCTTTTAAGGACCAAATCACCAACTCTGAGTCTTCTAGTCTTGACCTTACCTTGAAGTATCTTGCTATTTTGTTTTGAGAACTTGTAGCTCTTAGTGAAGCTTGTTCTCAAGTAGGTCAAGATGTTCGGTTGTTCGTACTACCAAATTGGGCTCGAGTCTATTTCATGTAGGAATGTTGACTTCAATTAGAATTGTGGCCTCTAAGCAAAAGGCTAGCATGAAAGGGGTCTCGCCAGTTTCTGTCTTATGAGAAGTCTTATATGCCCAAAGTATGAAGGGCAACACTTCGGGCCAACTATATCTAATGTCCACAGTCCTCGTCTGAAGATCTTGCAGTATGATCCGATTGGTTACTTCAGCAAGGTCATTGTTTCGAAGGTGTGAAACCGAGATCAGGCGATGGTTAATCTCGAGGTTGGCACAAAAATTTATGAATTGTGAATTGTCAAACTGCATTCCATTATTTGTTGTGAGTACCTTTGGTATCCTAAACCTACAAACAATGGACTTCCATATATAAATGACCTATGCTTGGGCTTGAAGATTGTTGCTAGAGGCTCGGCTTCTACCCACTTTGTAAAGTATTCCACTACCACCGCAACAAATTTCAATTGTCCTAGCCAAAGGGAAAGGTCCAAGTATGTCAATTCCTCATTGCTTGAAAGGAGCTGAATAACGGATGGAAGTTAGCTTTTCGATGAGAGCATGTATGATATGGTCGAACTTTTGGCACTTATTGCACATCCTTACATAATCTGATGCGCCATTCTTCATGCTAGGCCAATAATATCCATACCTTGTAAGCTTGTAAGCCAGAGCTCGACTTCCTTGGTGATTTCCATACAAACCTTCATGAACTTCAGTTAAGGCTTGGAGTGACTCAGCAGGTCTAAGACATTTTAGATAGGGGAGCATGAAACTTTTACGAAATAAAACTCTCCCAATAATACAGTACCTTTGTCGTTAGATGGCAGGTTCCCATTACTTATAAATTCAATTATTAGGTCTATCCAAGAGGGCTCATGATTAGCATCTATGACGTTTGTCTTCTGACTTATGCTATGTTCTATCACCATCTTTATGTGCACTGTTCTGTCAAGTCCATCTACTTCCATGAAGACTAGCCTGGATATTGCATTGGCTTTACGATTGCTAGCTTGGGCAATTTTTAAAATTTTACAACTCTTGCACTTTATTCGGAGATAATGTACCTTTAAGCATTATAACCTCATTTTTTCATCTTTTCTTTCAAAACTATCCTCAATCTATCCAACCACTAGCTGTGAGTCGTTGAAAACTTTGATGTGTTCAAGCTCAAGGTTATACACAAGTTCTAGAGTTATGATAACAACTTTATACTCTGCTTCATTATTAGTGGCTTCGAATTCGAACCTGATTGCACATTGGATTTCTGCAATTTTATCTGGGTTAGTCATGATGACCCCAGCTCTCGAGCCCGAACTGTTTGATGTTCTATTCATGAAGATTTTCCATATTTCCAAGGTCTTACCTGGGTCATTATCCTTCGGCCCCAAGGCCTTGGGATGAGTTTTAAAATGAAGTCGGCCAAGGCCTGCGCCTGGTTCCTTAATTACGGGTTTCGACTTGAACTTTATATCAAATTCACCATATTCAATTGCCCATTTTAGTATGTGTCTAAGGGGTTGATTAGTGAGTACAACAATAAGATGAGATTGAAAGTATTGTTGTAGCTTTCTAACAGCTACGACCAAGGCTAGAACAAGCTGTTCGACTAATGTGTATCGGGTTTTTGCATCAAGAAGTACTTTACTCACATAATAAATGGGTTGCTGGATATAATGTCCCGAATTCTAGCAATCCAATACGTTACCCAACATGAATTTCTTTATGTGCGAATATATATATATATATATAATAAATGATAAATTTAATTTAATAAAATATATGGAACGTTTTGAAATCACATTTTTCATCAAAATCATTAATAAAAACTAGATCTAATGTTGGACTAATTAAAAATTATAATGTTATTCACAATTGAGTCTAATACAAAAAAATAATCAAAAACTTTTAAAAATTCCAATGTTTCTAAAAATTAAAGTAATTTATGACGATGATCCGTTAGTCCAATAGCATATCTATCCACCGTCGTCCAGTATGCTAATTTTTACTTGAAAATTGTAAATAAGGAGGGATGAGTATAACGAATTATACTCAATGAGATGCTCGCTACTCCACATTCAAATCAAACATGAAATTATGCATAAATTCACTTACCAATATAAAATGAGAATTATCACACTATGAAAAATGATAATCTAGCAAGAGTTGCAAAATAATGTGAAGGCTAACTGGTACCCGTAGATATGCATTAAAATGTATCATGATTTCTCCTGAAGGATCCCTGAACTGAAGTAATTTGAAAGATGTGGAAAAAATCATTAATAGCACTAAACACCTCACCTTCTAAAGATGAATGTGGAAAGCAGAATTGCAAAAAACGATATTCTTATTGCAAATCCAAAAACTTAATAATAATATAAAGAGAAATATAAAGAGGGAGAGAGCGAATGGCCACGAGGTAATTTGTTGGAGAAATTTAGAGTGAGATAGCAAAGCAATGTCATGCCTTTATATAGTAGTTTGGATTGAAGTCTTCTAAAGGGTTTAGAGTTTTTAATTTGAATTAGTATTAGATTGTGTTAATGATGACGATAATAATAATGGATAAATATTAAAGTTTCCTACTAGATTCGAACAGCTATTTTATTTTAAAACAAACAAACAATTTAATAAATACTCAAAACTCTTATTGATCATATGGTGATTAGTTTAACTAATTGAGATACCAACTGATGATAATATAATATTAATTCCATTCCAATCCAAATATTAAGTCTAGGTTTAAACTAATCTTTTATTGTATATTGTCTTAATTAAACGTAACCAATCCATTTTCGTTCATATACATCCTGCCCGAAATTGCTGCTTCCAATTCATTATCATTCAACATAGCTATTTTAAATTAATTAGATTCCTTCACTAAAGTTTATTAGAGAAGTTACAACAATTCAAATCCTACGCACACGAGGGCAGCACGGTGTGCAGGCCGTGGCAAGGACGGAGACACATTTTGAGATTTTCTCAGACGATTAAAGTTTTGCTTTTAATTTTCATCCAAATAAAAGTAGATTAGGTTTACAAAAGTATTTAATAGTTTCTGTACAACTATGATTAAGATTATAATTAATTATCTTTCAATTGAATTTTATAATTATCAATATTTAACTATTTCGAATAGCTTAATTGGCCGAAATTTTTTTAGATGTTTATATATAAAAATTTCTTGTACATCTTGATTTTTCTATCGATTATATCTTAATTCAAACTTATTCAAAATATTTTTTTCTCAACCCTGATATCCATAATTAATTACCATATATCAAAAGAGTCTAATATTGATATAGTAATTTAGTTTGAATTGATAGCTAATATGATTAATTAAGTAGTTTTTTTAAATGACTATAACTCGAGTTTAACTTGATCAAAATAATTTTTTCTTGAGTCCATAATTCACTATTTATTGAGAGATTCAAAATGGGCTCAATATTGATAAGGTAATTCTAACTACTTCAATAATTAAATATTTGGCCCAATTAACTAAAAGTATAAAATTTAATACTTATTTTTACTTTGATCTCTCATATATATATAACAAATTGATTTGTATAAAGACTTGATTGGACATGACATTCCTATTATTTGACAAATAAATAATATGAAACACGGCTAGAAAAATAAAAATTAGGAATTCTACATTGGAATTTTCCTCTTTCCTTTACCTTTGTGTTATGAGAAACGGCCAAATACAATAACAAGGTGCCACTAGACTCTGGCTTGGTAAGAACGGGAGGTGTTGCCAATGCTTGTTTGAGTACTTCAAATGCTGAATTATATTCCTTATTCCAATTAAAGCTTCAATTACCCTTAAGAACTTTAAAAAAGGGAAAACACATGTCTGCTGCTCGGGAAACAAACCTGTTCAAAGCTGCCACCCCCCCGTTAATTTTTGAAAATCCATTTTGTTCTTAGGGGTTTCATAGATAACAAGCTTGGAACTTGTCAGGATTGGCTTCTATTTCTCTGTATATGATCATGAAACCTAAGAACTTGCCTGATGATACTCTAAATGCACATTTTGTAGGGTTAAATTTCATCTCGTGTTTTCGCGATATAGCAAAGACCTCATCGAGGTCAGAGATATGATCATTTAGTTCTTTGCTTTTAAACACCACGTTGTCCACATATGCTTCAATGCTCTTCCTAATCAAGTTGGCAAAGACCTTATTGATAAGTCTCCGATATGTTGCTTCTGCGTTCTTCAATCCGAAAGGCATGACCTTGTCATAGTATATGGCTGAATCAACCATGAACGAGGTCTTTCCATGATCTTCTTTAGCCAGATAATGCATCCAAGAAACTGTATAATCTATAGCCTGAAGTGCTGTCCACAAGATTATAAATTCGAGGTAGGGGATAACTGTCTTTAGGGCATGCTTAGTTCAGGTCTGTAAAGTCAATGCAAACTGGCCACTTTCCAGTAGCCTTCTCGATAAGAACTACATTAGCGAGCCAATCAGGATACTGTACCTCCCAAATGAATTGTGCGTTAACAAGCTTAGCAATATCTTCCTGTATTACATCCCGTCGTTTTGGTGCAAACTGTCTCTTCCTTTGTTTGAAAAGTCTTGCATTTGGGTTTATGTTAAGTCTGTGCACTACAACTTTAGGGTTAATTCCAGACATGTCTTCAACTTTTCAAGCAAATACATCGATATTGTGAGAGAGACAGCTGATAAGTTTCGCCGTGATAGTTGCATCAAGATCTCGACCAACGATAAATTTTCTACCAAGCTTGAGCTCGATCTCCGCCAATTCTTCCACTTGGACAAGTATCCCATGATGCTCAAGCTCTGAAAGTTGTATGACGTCATCTTTGATTTCTCGAACACTAGTAACATAGCATTGTCTAGCCACTGTTTGGCTTCCTCGAACCACCCCAACCTTGTTACTTATAGAAAATTTCATTGCTACGTGAAAGGTTGAGACAATAGCCTGATTCTATTAAGTAATGGCCTCCTAAGGATGGCGTTGTAGGCTATTCGAGCACGGACAACCTCGAAGGTTGTGATCTGTGTTACCTGTTTTCCTTCTGATCTTAAGGTCAGCGACAATCCAACAATGTCTTTGGGGGTGATGACCCCACCTCTAACCCTTGAAGGGGGTTTTAACCGGCTTGAGTTGTTCGGCTGAAATGCACATCTGAATGAAAGTCTCATGAGATAATATATTAGTCACACTTTCATTATCCACCATAACTCTCTTAACCTCGAAATGGGCAATAATTGCTGATATGACCAAGGCATCATCATGAGGGAAAGATATGCCTTCTAAATCCATTGATTCGAAAGTAATATCTCTCGTACAACCAAGATCTATACTTGAGATTGTCGGATACCGCCTGGCATATTGTTTGAGTCCACTGCTAGAGTCTCCTCCCTAGGTCGCCCCTCCAATAATGACATTAATAATACTTGCAGTAAGCTACTTATTTCCCCGGCCTTCTGGAACATTGTCCTTATTCTGATTGTTCCTCGAGTGCTTGTCATGATTGATATAAGAGCCCCAAAATTCCCTTTTGATGATAGCTTCAATTTATAGCTTTAGAGTAAAGTAGTCCTCAGTCATGTGCCCATAGTCTCGATGAAAATCACAGTACTTGCTTTTATCATTGGTGTCAAGTGGAGCTCACAACCTTAGAGACCATTTAGTTTTTTTTTAAATCTTTGATCTCCATCAAAATGTTAGACCTTGTGGTGCTCAAGCGAGTGAATGATGTTGAATAGGAGTCTTGCCTTGGCTTGACCTGAGGAAGATCTTGTCATAGATTAGACTAATGCGGCCTTTTCTGATCGAGCCTACTTGATGACAGGACATCTCTCATTGGGAACATGGTTTCCTCCATGTTATTGTATTTCTCAGCTCCAGTAAGTAAGTCAGCCACTGACTTTGGAAGGGTCTTTGACAGAGACATCCGAAATGCTTCACACCTTATGGCATATGTTAAAGCTGACACTACAGTTGTGATATGTAGATAGAGAATTTGAAGTCTTTCCTTATTAAATCTAGTAATGAAATTACGAAGTGTTTCATTGGGCCCTTAATGTATCTGTATGAGTGATGCGGCTTCTTCCTGCTATGCTTGCTATTTGTAAAGAAAGTGGGAAATTTGTCGGTCAAGTCTAAGAAAGAAGCTACAGAGTTGGGTTCCAATGTGGAAAACCAATCTCTAACCGCATAAGTAAGGGATGAGGAAAGGCCTTCCACATTACTGCATCAGATGTAACCTACAAGTTCATGATGTCTGTGTATACGTTCAGATGATTGATGGGGACTTGAATCTATCCGACAGCAGGTATGATAAGACTTCTGGGGTAAAAGGCGTGTTAGGGGTGAACCCCGTTGTTGCTTGAGTATTCTGAAGCATACTCGTTGCAATTCCTTCCTGAATGATCCTAGCGAGTTTAATAGAGTCCATCGTAACCGATCTCGAGTTCGAAGGCATATGAGGTATGCTCGAAGTTTCGACATCAACATTCCCAGGACGTGAAACTCGAGTTCGAGCATTTGCCATAAAACCACCTAGTGGCTGTGTTACTAGGTGCGGATATATTTGACTCAACAACTTAGTTAGCGTGGCAACTTGTTGGTGGAGTTCCTCAAACGCTCCAGGTGCAATGACTGCTGTGATGGTGTCGGCTCTCTTGATTCCTCTTGCAGAGCCAAAGGATCTCCAATGGAGGCTGATTAGGGGCGAATGAGGTTGCTAGAAGATGTCCCGAACGTGTGTTAACTATGACTTTTGATATAGCTTCCCACAACAACGCCAATGATGCTACCAAAAATCGTACCTGTTAATTTTTGAACTTGATGACTGTGATTGTGCACGAAGGACCTCTTTCAGTACCTGAACCAAAGGCGTCGAGGTGTATTTTTGTTGCCCCTTCGATGCAAGTTAGAGAGAGAATTGTTACGTGAGACTATGAATTGAAAAATAATGTGAAAACGTACCTCAATAATGAACTTTGATCATGTATTTATAGATATTGGTGATAGAGTTTTAAAAGGATCCAACCACTTGTAATCCTTATCATTATCATGCAAAGTGTTTGTATTAATTATATTGAAAGTGTTTTGTTTGAGTTTGAATCAAACCGCAATAGGTGAGTGATTTGGATGAGGATAAAGGTGATGGAGAATTATAGGCGAATGAGGATTTATATTTTCTAGAGGGCGTGAGGTAAGGATTATGTTCTACTGAAGTATGGCCCGACGAACATGTTCAAGGACCCCAACCTCAACTTTAGGGTATTTCAGGAAGGGTAAGATCGGGCTTCCAAGGTCGAGGTCGAGCTCAACATTTTTTGTAAACATCAGATAGCAAATAGCAACTTATGTTTTAGGTATTTGAATCTCCTCCAACTGTTGTATGATGTGATTCAAATATTAGATTAAAACCTATTAACTAATTGTAACAGTTGTTTGGTCGAGTATGCACTAGAACATGTAAGACGAGCCATGTTTCCTTATCTTGATTATTTGGATACGTATTTTGGTAGTCTTATCGTACCTGCGTTGTAAGAGCGTCAACAGGTTGGCAATGATAGATATGAAATAATCCTAGGAATTTCTCATGCAAATTCTGAGACAAACCAAGAAGCCCATACTAAAGGCCTATTTGGGTTGTGCTTATGCTTCTGCATTTTGTATAGTAGTGTTTTTTGAAGAAACTATCTTAAGTCAATTTTATCTAAAGGCACTTTTAATTAGACAAAGTACTTTTAGAAAATTATCCAAACAAGCTTAAAAACAGCTTCTAGTAACTTTTTACTTTACAAAAAGTCGTGCCAAATATATCGTTAATCTCGAATATAAAACATGACCATCCTTCACAAGCACTAAGTAATCGTACCATTCATTTCTGAAAATGTCATCGACCTACAATGAAAGGATTATATTAGATTTCTCGTGGGCCATTTAATATATAACAATGATCTTCCGGGATAATATTAAACCCAAGGGCTTGATGAAATCTCATATACCCTATTTAGGTGATTTTTTAAAATCATAAATGGATCGAGTTCGCAAACATAGAACTCAATTCCTTTGACTACAAGTAACCCATTTAGATCCCATCATCGACATCTCCCCTGTGAGATGCCATCTTAATGTACATATGGTGAACCTCAAGATATACTTCTCAGACATGAAGAGCCATTTTTATAAAATAAACCAGTTTAAGCTAAACAAAGTATCATAAGACTCAAATGTCAAAAGATATTTCAACAGGAACACAGAGTATTTGCATGGGTGTACCTTAGGCGACACAAAATTTACAAACAAATTTACCCAACTGCATTTCATTACTAGCTGCAAGCCATATAAAATAAGACGCTAATGGCACCTATGACTCTTGTGACTGACTTGAACAGAAAACAGTTGCAAAAACCTCTCGAGCCAGCCTTGAAAAGAAGCATGTAGGAGTAGTAAGAAAGGCTATCTGATATCTTTGCCAGATCTACAATCCCTGTTTTCAGAAACCAAATTTCCTTGCTTTAGAGATCATATGGGTACAGTTCTCAAAACGAAAAAAACTAGATACGAAGTTATCTACATATTAGTTGCTACTTTAAATGAGCAGAGATGTTTCTTAATCGGGATACGACAAATTTGTTATTTCACCCAACTGGAATACCACTTTGATTCTTGGAGCATGAGTGTGAATTTCTTGTTTTCACGGATTCTTAAAGGTAAATCATATATCCTCAGATTGAGAACTCTTGATCAGTACCAAACTTAGATGTGCTATGACACACATCTTTTTCAGACGTGAATCTGATAGGGCTTACAGAGCAAAATAATTGTGCACAAATGAAGTATGCGTGCAGATTACCCCCACCCAATCCTAACCACAGAAAAGCAAACTAAAGAGCATATGTTTTTAGTGATTGAAGGCAATGCAGCTCCTTGTCTTGGCTATTCACTTCTGAAGAAATCGAAGAATTTCATGTGAATCCTACAAGATCCTTTTGTTCATTTTTCTCTTATAAATGGTCAGAACTTCATCTGGGTTCGAATTATAGTGAGAGGTCAACTAGATATCTGAAATTGTTGAAGAAAAAAGGAGATCTTTAGTTTGATCCTTGTAAGATATCGAAAAATAAAGAAATGACAAAATATTAAAGACAATTATGTAACTGTGTCAATTCACCCTATCGCATTAGATCCTAAAAAAAAGTAAAAGCGTTATTCTGAAAATTATTTATAGTTCAAGCAAGAACAATCCATTGATTCCTTTGAGATAACATTCTAAGATAAAATGCTTTAACCTTATGACTTCGAGTGAAATTGCATAAACAAAAAGAAAAGACGTTCGTCACCTCTAAATCTCTTCATTTTCTGTTCACAAATGGAATGTTCAAATGGTCTTGGCACTCTCAATGCAACAGTTACTTGTGTCCTAGGCGGATATGTGAAGAGACTACATAATGAACTAACTTCAAACTGAAAAATATACCCAAAAAAAGAAAGAAAAAAAATCTTCAACTGACATGACTTAAATAATTCTTCTCTTTCATGATAAATGGCTACACATTCTAAAGACTACACTGGATCCACTAGATGTTACCAAAGTTATGCATCCAATTATAAGAAACACTGAGCTTGTCATGTATAAGATAAAGGAAATAAATCCTACAAGCAGAATTCAAGATTATATTAGCAAGAAAGAGTAAGCCTACCTGATTATTTGAAGCTTGGTCATGGAGTCGATGTGGCTTCATATTCAAATCAATCATTCCAGTGTCCATCTTAGCAGGTCCATCAGCAATGGAGTATAAATTTGGAACGGCAGAGGCCTCGAGATTCTGCTTCTCATCTTGAACAATTGGCTTGGTAGAGTTAGTATATTCCCTCTTGTTTTCAGCTGAATCTATTAGTTGGGTACCAAGCTCCTCTTCACACCCAGATGTACTTCCTTGAAACTGTAGAGAAAGCAAAGGTAGTAATTCATTGGTAAGAACCAATTTAATGATACGAAAGAATCACATATATAGACAAAATACAAGAGTTAAGGAAAAAATTACCTGAACTCTCTGCCTTAACAGGAGATATCTTCCATGAGTTCTTTTGCCTCCAACATGTACAACCATATCGCATTGCAAACAAAGGGAGCTTCCATCCACTTCACAATAAAAATATGCTGGACAAATGGTTTATTTTAATTTATTTTTTTAGATCACAATTAACAATCTTATTGAAACAAAATATTATAATACAAGGAGAAAATGCAAGTCAAAGGTCTGCATACCAGGTGAGTTTTCACATATATCGCAACGAGGCACATCAATGGGATCAGCAAGCCCAACTCTCACATGTCTACTAGCTAGCTTATTGCATGTATGAACCTGCGACCCCCCATTTATATATAAATGCATGTCAACAAAATCCAGAACTAGTCAAACATCATAAATTTGTCACAGAAATCTGTGAATCCATAAGAGGCTTTTCCGAAATTATCAAAGCAACTATTAAAATAAAAGATTATCCAAACCTGGAGGTTTAAATTGCTAGCAAGTAGCAACCATGAATATCTGGCCAAGCTTTCAAATATGTAAATTAAGTACCAGTTTAAAGCAAATGGGGGAAATGAAATGATGCTTGATTGTCGCCTAAAGAGGAATGTTAATACTACCTTTACTTTATTAGCTCAAAATATTTTTTCAGAAACCAAATTTCCTTGCTTTAGAGATCATATGGGTACAGTTCTCAAAACGAAAAAAACTAGATACGAAGTTATCTACATATTAGTTGCTACTTTAAATGAGCAGAGATGTTTCTTAATCGGGATACGACAAATTTGTTATTTCACCCAACTGGAATACCACTTTGATTCTTGGAGCATGAGTGTGAATTTCTTGTTTTCACGGATTCTTAAAGGTAAATCATATATCCTCAGATTGAGAACTCTTGATCAGTACCAAACTTAGATGTGCTATGACACACATCTTTTTCAGACGTGAATCTGATAGGGCTTACAGAGCAAAATAATTGTGCACAAATGAAGTATGCGTGCAGATTACCCCCACCCAATCCTAACCACAGAAAAGCAAACTAAAGAGCATATGTTTTTAGTGATTGAAGGCAATGCAGCTCCTTGTCTTGGCTATTCACTTCTGAAGAAATCGAAGAATTTCATGTGAATCCTACAAGATCCTTTTGTTCATTTTTCTCTTATAAATGGTCAGAACTTCATCTGGGTTCGAATTATAGTGAGAGGTCAACTAGATATCTGAAATTGTTGAAGAAAAAAGGAGATCTTTAGTTTGATCCTTGTAAGATATCGAAAAATAAAGAAATGACAAAATATTAAAGACAATTATGTAACTGTGTCAATTCACCCTATCGCATTAGATCCTAAAAAAAAGTAAAAGCGTTATTCTGAAAATTATTTATAGTTCAAGCAAGAACAATCCATTGATTCCTTTGAGATAACATTCTAAGATAAAATGCTTTAACCTTATGACTTCGAGTGAAATTGCATAAACAAAAAGAAAAGACGTTCTTCACCTCTAAATCTCTTCATTTTCTGTTCACAAATGGAATGTTCAAATGGTCTTGGCACTCTCAAATTCTCAATGCAACAGTTACTTGTGTCCTAGGCGGATATGTGAAGAGACTACATAATGAACTAACTTCAAACTGAAAAATATACCCAAAAAAAGAAAGAAAAAAATCTTCAACTGACATGATTTAAATAATTCTTCTCTTTCATGATAAATGGCTACACATTCTAAAGACTACACTGGATCCACTAGATGTTACCAAAGTTATGCATCCAATTATAAGAAACACTGAGCTTGTCATGTATAAGATAAAGGAAATAAATCCTACAAGCAGAATTCAAGATTATATTAGCAAGAAAGAGTAAGCCTACCTGATTATTTGAAGCTTGGTCATGGAGTCGATGTGGCTTCATATTCAAATCAATCATTCCAGTGTCCATCTTAGCAGGTCCATCAGCAATGGAGTATAAATTTGGAACGGCAGAGGCCTCGAGATTCTGCTTCTCATCTTGAACAATTTGCTTGGTAGAGTTAGTATATTCCCTCTTGTTTTCAGCTGAATCTATTAGTTGGGTACCAAGCTCCTCTTCACACCCAGATGTACTTCCTTGAAACTGTAGAGAAAGCAAAGGTAGTAATTCATTGGTAAGAACCAATTTAATGATACGAAAGAATCACATATATAGACAAAATACAAGAGTTAAGGAAAAAATTACCTGAACTCTCTGCCTTAACAGGAGATATCTTCCATGAGTTCTTTTGCCTCCAACATGTACAACCATATCGCATTGCAAACAAAGGGAGCTTCCATCCACTTCACAATAAAAATATGCTGGACAAATGGTTTATTTTAATTTATTTTTTTAGATCACAATTAACAATCTTATTGAAACAAAATATTATAATACAAGGAGAAAATGCAAGTCAAAGGTCTGCATACCAGGTGAGTTTTCACATATATCGCAACGAGGCACATCAATGGGATCAGCAAGCCCAACTCTCACATGTCTACTAGCTAGCTTATTGCATGTATGAACCTGCGACCCCCCATTTATAAATAAATGCATGTCAACAAAATCCAGAACTAGTCAAACATCATAAATTTGTCACAGAAATCTGTGAATCCATAAGAGGCTTTTCCGAAATTATCAAAGCAACTATTAAAATAAAAGATTATCCAAACCTGGAGGTTTAAATTGCTAGCAAGTAGCAACCATGAATATCTGGCCAAGCTTTCAAATATGTAAATTAAGTACCAGTTTAAAGCAAATGGGGGAAATGAAATGATGCTTGATTGTCGCCTAAAGAGGAATGTTAATACTACCTTTACTTTATTAGCTCAAAATAGAATTCTACTCATCATATTGATGTTTATATTACAAAATTATTCCTTAAGGAACACTTGCTAACATCAACATAATTGAGAATAACATCTGTTTGATGATGAATAAGGATGTGAATTGGATGATTATAGTGATGGTACAGGTAATTCTTCCAAGCATTCCTAGAATCCACTACAACATATACATTCTATCTCTGAGGCGATGCCGTTTCCTGGTGTTCTTGCAAGAAAAAATCTATGTCTAGGTCGTCAACTGAGGTGGAATATTGAGTGTTTACCTCTGTCATTACTGAAGTCCTTTGGATTATCTCCACTTAGTGAACTTAAAATCGCCGGTCTCATCAATAAAATATTTACTGACACAACATAGGCACACCCATCTTCCAGATAATCAAGTTTTCACTTCACCTGTAATCAAGTTAGTAAAGGAATCTGAAAGTCTCTGCAGAGGATCAACTAGCATAGACACTCACTAAACCTCTTGCTCGATAACGGTTTCTTCATCTTCGGTCCAAGACTGGTATCTCCAATGGAGTACCATTCTCAGGTAATTCAGAAGCTGGCCCCAATATTAACTAGTCACCCACAACATGGAAAGAGTTCCGAATACAACAATGAACTCTTTATATACTAACCAACCTAGTGTGTCATTTATTGCAGCAAATCCCTCGTAAATATTACCATAACTATTACAATTGTTAATAGGAAAATGATAGTCTGCCAGGGTCATTTGCATACACCCTAGCCGGACCATCTCTCAAACAAGGGGGGCCACACCCACTTTTTAAGGACAAAAAAAATGCCCACCCTCTCATAGTCTGGCAACCCTGGCAGACATATGCAGGAAACAGGTTGACATTCTCATTAAAAAAATACAGCCTTCCTGCTTTGTATGGCCAGCAGTATCTTCACAGCAATTTCTCAGCCTTAGTACCAGTTATTTTAATCATAGTTTACTTCAGCAAATGGTTGAATATATTACCATTCTCAGGCAGTTAGGTACTATTCTTTAAAGCTACCCCCATATTTTTATTTTTTTATTATTATTATTTTTCTTTTAGTGTTTGGAAAGCATCTCTCTTTCATAAATATAGCTTTTAAGCACGACTATACATGTTCACAAATCTGAAGTGGAATCAGTTCTTAAAATTTTTTCCAACCCTTTGTTCTGGAATTAAATCAAGAATAATGCTATCCAGCCATCCTCCACAAAAGAAAAAAGGGAAATTAAAGCAACGGTTCCTAAAATATGTTATTAACCACCAAAAAAGTTTAACTTCACCGTTCTTAATTATGAAAAATATTTCAAGAATGAAACAAAGATAAGGGTTGGAGAAAAAGCAGAAAATAACCTTATCGTCGCAGGCACGACAAAGAGCGGCCTCATCTGCAGCGCAGAAGAGAATAGCCGCAGCACTCTCACATACATCACAAAGTGTCCGCATACTTCATTGCTATTATAATTCCAGCACAATATAACACAATAATCCAATCTGCCCAAGACAGCAGGAGCCCAGATGGAGACAAAATGCAGGACCCAAGTCACCAACTGATATATAAAGCCACAAAATCACTGCAACACACTCAGATATTTGACGATATTTTCTAGGTCATACATAAGTTTTGTGGGTGTTAATGGCGTAGGCTGTTTGATTTGATAACAATGAGAAAATATTGGTACAATGACATGACGAGTGACTGAATGGTTGCGACATTCCAGAAAATTACAAATGGAGTGCGTGGCTGTAACAGTTTGGTCAATTCTTGGGCAGTCTGCAGCCACAAATATAAAGGTCGTGGGGTCGAAGATTTGCTCCTAATTTATTCGCCCAGTCTAGTTGCGCATCGCCGCCATGGCCCAATAGCCTAGTCTTCCTTGTTTGTCTGATTCGTTCTAATTCTGGCCCTGGCCACCGTGTGCACGTCTCGCACACGTTTGTTAATAGTTCAACTTTCATGGATGACAAAATGCATCAACCCTGTTACCGTCCCATCTCGTGTTCCACTGCCTCATCAGGAAATTGGGGCTCGGATGGTCCTGATTATTATTTTTGTTGATCTGGTTTTTTTTAGGTGTAACGTGGACAATAGATGCCAGATTGTGTCCATGCAAATTGTAACACCCCAAAAATTTGTTATAGTCATTAATATTAAAATTTAGGACTTATTAGTGAGAAGTTAAATATTGAAGGACTAAACTGTTTTGTTTACATAATTTAGGGATCAAACCGTGGACTATTCATAGTTAAGGACGTGCTTCATTAGAAAATCATTTTGTTTTTGGAATAATGAAGTAGATTATATAATTACTACGTATAACTAAAATTTGTTTAGATAATTACCATAATTACATGCATGTATATATGTTAAGTGTGCCAAATTATAGTAAGAATAATGATAATTACCATAAATATGGAACAAATAAGGAAAATTTTCATTTCCATACAAGGAAAGATTCCACCCTCCAATTCGTGGCATTATTTTCCACACAATCTCACGGCATACACTTTTCTCTCTCACACACGTCACTTCATTTGTCTTACTCACAAGAATTCAATAATTGTAAATACCATAAATATTGAGCAAATAAAGGAAATATTCCATATTTAATCCATGACAAAATTTTATTATTTCCACACACACGAATTCATGTCTCTCACCTTTCTCTCACACACGTCTTTGTCCTACACACAAGATTTCACAAGTGGATTTTTGGACAGTCAAGTACTTCATATTTATTTATCAAATTCCATTATGAGGTAAGTGATGTTGCATGTGGTTTATGTGAATTCGTATTTTGTATTTTAAATTTTGGAATTCGTTTTATGGGCCATAAATGTTATGATAAGAGGGCTGGAGTTTAGTAGCTCTACGCACATGAATTGCTACCACTTATATTCGAAGTGGATCATGTGTCTTCTATACGTATCATATGAAATCGTGTTTTCCTTAATTTAAATGCAAATTATTTGTTCACTGCACACACTTATTGAGATTTTCTTAAATCTCACCCTTTAAAATTTCCCCCCCTCCAGGTAATTTGAGATTGGAAGTTTGGAACTAATAATTGGTTAGTGGTGGCGGAATGTTTTTATTTTAATAAAAAAGGGAATTCATATTCTCGAAAGATCTTTTTTTTTTTATTATTTAGTTACTTTTGAGAATAAATGTTATTTTTATTTGGGGAATTTACAAAAAAGTCACGAAAAATGAAAGTTCCAAAAGATTTGTCATTTTTACTTTATGTAAGCAAAAATGTCACTTTTTTAGGGTGAAAAATCCAAATTACCCTTAATGACGCGTTTTTAGTAGCATTTAATTTTTGATTTGAAGGAAAAACATTGATTTGATGATATGATTTAAATTTTATGTACAAAACATGGATAAATATGTATTTTATTGATTAATATGAATATTTGTTAATAAAAAAGCATAAAAGAAATTTAAAAATGAAACATAAATTATAAACCCTAACTTTTTTCCATCTTCTTCATTTTCATTGATCAAGAAGACATTTCTGTTATATTTTTCATCCATTTTTAGAGGTTAGTAGTTACAAATTATTTATGTTTTATTCCTATAGCTTTTTGTTTTGTAAATATTAAATACAACATGAGCATATTTATTTGAAAATTTTAAAATATTATGCATTGATTTTTTCGTTTTGGAGTCCTTCACAAAATGTCATTATCACCATTAAGGTTTTGAATAATTTCTTCCAATCAAATCAAACACTGTTTTCATTAAATGTCTCTTTAATGTAAAACCAATCTGACATTTTCATTTTGTCATTTGGTAGCTTAATAGTAATGACCACACTTAATGTGCGGTGCTGAAGAAACCTGAGTTCCACCCACTGCTATTTGCTTCTCGACATTTTCGACAGTTTAACTATCAAATTTGATATTTGCAAACCGTTGGGTTAGACGTTGGAAATGTCGAA
This sequence comes from Olea europaea var. sylvestris, assembly GCF_002742605.1. Classification (NCBI taxonomy): domain Eukaryota; kingdom Viridiplantae; phylum Streptophyta; class Magnoliopsida; order Lamiales; family Oleaceae; genus Olea; species Olea europaea. The sequence continues at coordinate 33,924,405 of NC_036246.1, read as the reverse complement.
CCCGACATTTACAAACTGTTGGGATATACAGTTTTACTGTCAATTTGGACATTTCAAAACGATGAAAATCCTTGATTTGACCTTTTGCTATTGTACGGATTTACGTATTATGCAGTGCTACTTTTATGCTATTAAATGCCAACATATTGATTCTGAATTCTTACCGTTGCAATCCCAACATTTCAATATGAGTAATCATTTGAAATTCATGGTGTTCAATGCTTACCTCGTCGTTCGAGAATAAAATGATTGGAAATTCAGCAGATGAACCCAGTATCAACGGATGCATATTGGGGTTGAATGGTTTATTGCTGGAGGTGGATGAACCCATTATCTCGTATCAACTAACTGTTTCAATATGAGAGTCTCACATTGGGGTTGAATGGTTTATTGCTGGAGGTGGATGAACCCATTATCTCGTATCAACTAACTGTTTCAATATGAGAGTCTCACAACAGTGTCTCTAGTCTTTCAAGGAGTGGTTTATGAATATGAAGTCCTGCACTGGTATTTATAATTAGGCAGAGAGGATGGTTAATTAAGGTCAATTAGTTCTCAACTACCAACTTATTTTCATCACATCTCAAATTTAATTTGATAGACAATTGGTGTGATGCCTTGAATATCTAAGTGTACTTGTATTGGTCAGACTTGTAATTTGCAAAAAATGAGAAACTTATAATCTCTATAATTTTCATTTATAAACTAAGACACTTGTATTGGTCAAACTTATAATTTTCATTTTTCCCAAAGCGAGAAACTTATAAAATGCACCAATTCTCTCATTTTTCAAAAGCAAAAAACTTATAAAATGCACCAATTTTCATTTTTCAATTGCACAACATCCTGACATGTTAAATCGTCGGTTCCAAAAGATGTTTTATTCATTCTTAACAGTTGACAAAAACGTGCATAGCATTAAAGATCAGGTTAACGTAAATGATAAATTGCAGAAAAAATGAAGAACAAACATAAGGAAAAATTTATACCACAATAACTTTGATACAGTACAAGTAACCCTCCAACTTTACAGTCGTTCAAAATACTTGAAGGGAGGAAGCAAAACCTTGTATCTTTTTCTTGTCCACTTAAAAATACTTTTTTCAATCCCTACAAAATAAATTATAATTTGCAACGTTGTAAATAGTGGACTCAATTGACAGCGCATGATAAACACCATTTCGTAACATCCGCTCAACCTACGGTGTTCCCCATCAAATTATCGACTTACATTATTATATTCAACTTACATCATCATTACCATTCCTGCTTCGTTCGCAGACAGGGAAATATATGTTCAATTTTACAAGCAAAATATGGATCAATTTACAACATACTGCATTACAGCCCGACAGTTCATATGTCGTTCTCGACAGATTGTCTTTGTCATTTTCGACAGTTGGACTGGAGTACATAAAATACACTACCCGAATTACAACGTTAGGGAAATTACATCAAACTGCCTTCTTTGAACACTTAACATCCAACTGAAAATTTTCATCAAACGCCAAACCATGAAAGGGCAATTACAAAATGTAATGTAAAATATAGCAATTTTCTAAAATAAAAATTCGAACAATAATTACAACACTAAATCTTCAAACAAACAGACTAGCTTACGTGATAAGCCAGTTGAATGAACATTAACATGAAGATGCTTCTGAGCGTACTCTATAGCTAACCAACCTCCATGACCATCATATATTGCAAAATGTGCACATCTAAAAATCCAGAAACAAATCAAAATTTGAAAAACAAAAACATGCACATGCAAACATACCACATCCCTAAAATCAATTATGTAAAAAGCTAAAATATCACACAGAACAAAAACCCAATTTGGACATCACCATTTTCGCCTTTTCCTTTCGATTCTGTAGATTTAAAGAAAGTTGGAGGGCTAGACAAACAATCTTCACTTCTCCTTTATTGGGAGTGGGTGGCTGGCCGGAGGTACGAGTGAGACACTATCACACAGATGGCAGATGTGGCACAGCGACAGCGCGGTTAGGGTTGAAAAAAGGGCCGGCAAGTTTTGATTTGTGAAAGGGGGACGAGTGAAGGAAAGAGAAGAAGAAAAGAAGCAGTCTAACCACCTAAGCGAGTGGCCATCATCATCGTCAGTCTGGATGGAGCAGAGAGACGAGAAGCTAAAAGGGGGGCGAGCTAGAGTCGGTTGGAGAGGAAAATGAAAATCTCCATCAATTTTTTCATTAATTAGAAGATAATTTGTCAACAATTGAGTAGTGAGATGAGAGATGTGATGTTTTAAAATTTTTTGTACTATTTTTTCATCTAGTTAAATCTATATTTAATGAAGGATATGGAGGATATTTGAATTATCTAGAGGGACAAAAATGTCAAAAATTGACAATCTTGTAAAGACTTCAAAAAGTAACATTTTTGTAAATGAAAGCCAAAAGTTGACATCTGGTGTAATTTTCACTTTTTTATTTTAAATTTTATCTTGAAAGACATCATTTTTTTAATAAATAAATGATTGTTACATTTTTTTTAATGTTTGATATGTTATTTTCTGATTTAATAACATTAAGCCATTTTCAAGAAATTTGGATGTTACAAATGGTATCAAAGCAAGGTTCTATTTTCATGTAGACATTTTAAAAAAAATTTGGTACAGTACACTTTAACGTACATGATAGAAAGGGAGAGTGCATGATCTTGGCACTATTCACTGATATAAAATAGTGAATAGTGATAGCATGATTTAAAATAATAGTCACTATTCAATGCATTGTTCACATGTTTTTAGAAAAAAAAAAAGATTATTTTCGTCATCGCTCACACATATTTAAAAAAATAAAATCGTCACTGTTCATGACATGAACAGTGACCAATGACCCGAGTCACTGTTACAAAAAATAAAATAAATCGGGGTTTAATATGAATGACATCACACGATGCCACGTCCAAGCTCCGATGCTCTAGAATCAAGTAGAATATATATATATATATATATATATTTACATTTCATATGATGACGATTATGTTATGATCATGCTCAACATGTTATATATTTTTGTTCTATGTTTAAAGTTTACAATTTTATGAAGAATGATTATAGGTCAATTAGTGATTATGTGGACAAAAATGTACTAATTTACAATTAAGTAAATTAGAACTTGATTTATTTATGAAAAGTGTGCTTATTTACATACGAACTTCTCTTTATATGTGCCTAAATTTTACAGTGTAGACATATGAAAAATTTAAACTTCAAGATTTCTAATTTTTAAGCTAGAAATACATAAATAATAAAAGAATACAAGTTACGAATGTACGTATATAGAGACTCCTTCAACTAGGAAGTGTCATTATGATTTATGGAACGTGTTTAGTCATAAAACAATGTGCTTAACTATTGGTTTAAACCGAATAAGTGATTATAAATTTATTTCCTTAGATGGTTAATAGACGCACGCAATCGGCTAGAGATTGGGCCCACATACATGAAATGATCCTGAGGTTGCATAGGACATATGTAAGGAATCCGAACCACAACTTGTTGGAGCATTTAGACGCTATAGAACGAATAATCAGAGGGCAGGAAGAAATGGACATGATTTTCATAGAGATGAGATTGTTTATCATCTACACAGAACACTTAGCCCATATTGGAGACAGTTTCTTGAGAGTCTTGAAGAAATGTTTGAGTACCAAGCCTTCCCTGCCGAATTGATTTTATGTTTGATGGACAGGTGGATAATAAACACTGAAGATACTAGGAATATCGATAGGTCGTTGGGATACGAGCCTAATCCTTGCCATACACGTAGCCCACCTAGCATTGGCCACTTTCCAAGTGTACTAGCAGTTGACAATCGGGGTAACATTATCGGGGAAACAGTAAAGGAAGATACTGAAGAAGACCCTGAGGAGGACCCTAAGTACCACCCTGCATCCTATTCCAAGGAGGACCTTGGGCATAACCCTGGGGAAAATTCTGAGGCAGACCGAGATGAAAGATATGGGAAATTTTTAGATGATAGGAAATCGTGTATGATTATTATCTTTGAAGTAATATTTTTTTAAATAAGTGGATGTATTGGATACCATGGAATCCATTTGGTTTCTGCAAATTATTGAGATTGAATGACATAAAATTTGCAATATTTTTCTTTCCTTATTTTTTCATTCTTAATCTAGTGGTTAAATAATTCTATGTTTACATTTTATTAAGGTAATGACAACTTGCTCTAGAAACTCGAACAATAGGAATGGGCAACCCCAAGCCGAGGCTACTGAAACAAACAATGACCACAATAAAAACCTAGGTAACCAGATTATGCAGTTTCTGGAAGTGATAAATACCATGACATCAACCGCAGTACCACCTACAGAAAGGAGTGTGGCTGCAATAGTGGAACAATATCGCAAGTTGCAACCTCCTAACTTTGAGAGAGACACAGATTCACTAGCGGCAGAAGAGTGGATATGTAAGCAGGAACGAATTTTTGAACTTGTTGAGTGCTCGAAGAATCAAAAGGTAATCTGTGCAACATTTATGCTGGATAAACGAGCAAGACATTGGTGCGAAATGACCAATAGGTCCAGAGCAACTGGACAAGGTTTTACGTGGAATGAATTTAAAACATTCGAAACCTGAAGGAAGAGGAATTCTTAATGTTCAGACATGGAAACTTAACACTGGCAGAATATGAAAGGAAGTTTGAAGAATTATCTCGCTATGCTCCACTCATAGTCAACACGGAGGAAAAGAAACCAGTATTATTCATCAAGAAGAAAAATGGGTCAATGCGAATGTACATTGACTACAAAGAGTTAAATAGAATCACTATCAAGAATAAGTATCCACTTACCAGGATTGAGGACTTGTTCGACCAATTACGTAGTGCTAGGGTATTTTCAAAGGTTGACATGAGGTCAGGATATCACCAGTTGAGAATTAAATCTACTGATATCACAAAGATGACCTTTAGAACTCGGTATGGGCACCATGAGTTCTTAGTCATGCTGTTTGGCCTAACTAATGCTCCTGGAGTGTTCATGGATTTAATGACTCGCATCTTCCATAAATGCCTAGATCAGTTTGTCATTGTTTTCATCAATGATATTTTGATTTATTCAAAGATTGAAGAAGAGCATGAGCAACATTTGAAGATTGTATTGGAAACTTTAAAAAGGGAGAAACTTTATGCCAAATTAAAAACATGCGAATTTTGGCTAGAACGAGTTGTATTCCTTAGACATGTACTTACAGCCCAAGGAATAAAAGTAGATCCGAGCAAAGTAGAAATAGTGTTGAATTGGTCGAGACCAGCCAATGTAGGAGAGATTTGCAGCTTTTTGGGCCTAGTAGGATATACCAGAGATTTATAGAAGGATTCTCCAAGATATAATGACCTTTAACTCAATTGATTCATAAGGGTGTAAGATTTGAATGGATGGAGAAATGCAAACACAGTTTTGAAGAATTGAAAGATAAGTTAGTTAATGCACTAGTGCTGACTATACCTAAAGGATCGAAAGGTTTCATAATATACAGTGATGCATCCAAGAAGGGAATAGGTTGTGTATTAATGCAACAAGGCAAAGTAGTAGCTTATGCATCTAAACAGTTGAAACTTCACGAACAGAATTACCCCACACATGACCTAGGCACTACCTATACGAAGAAAAAATGTGACATATATACAGAGTATAAAAGCCTCAAATACATTTTCACTCAGAAAGAATTGAACATGAGACAGAGAAGGTGGCTTAAATTGGTAAATGATTACGACTGCGAAATTTATTACCATCTAGGCAAGGCGAACGTAGTGGCCGATGCTCTAAGTAGCAAAATAACAAGTAGAGTAACAATGTTAACAGTACAAAAATCTCTATGGAAGGAATTTGAGAGGTTAAATCTAGAAGTAGTCACGACTTCATCAGATACTGTCGCTCAAATAGTAGCTCTCTCGGTTCGACCAACACTCCACGATCGGATCAAGAACCATAAGAAGGGTGATCAGTTATTCGAATTTATAAAATCCAAAATTGATACAAAAAAGCGAAAGGGTTTCACTATAATTGCGGATAAAACATTATATTATTAAGGACGTTTGGGTGTACCAAACTTCGAGGAATTGAGAAAAGAGATTTTAGAAGAAGCCCATACCATCCTTATTCAGTACATCTAAGGGGTACGAAGATGTATTGTGACCTAGAAACTGTATTTTGGTGGAGAAATATAAAGAAGGACATAGCTGAGTTCGTCGAGAAATGCCTAATCTACCAACAGGTGAAAGCTGAGCATCAATGATCCTCAGAGTCGCTACAACCATTAGATATTTCAGAATGGAAATGAGAGCATGTAACGATGGATTTTGTTGTTGGTTTTCCAAAAATAGTAAGAGAACATGAGGCAATTTGGGTAATCATCGATAGGCTAAGCAAGTCAACTCATTTCTTACCTGTTCGAATGACATTTTCTATGGACCAATTTGCGCAACTACATGTGAATAAAGTGGTGAGGTTACATGGCATTCCAATTTCGATTATGTCAGATAGAGATCCAAGGTTTACATCGAACTTTTGAAAAAGTCTGCATTGACTAATGGGAACTAAGCTAAAATTTAGTACAGCTTTTCACCACAAATTGATGGACAATTTGAGCGAACAATTCAAAAAATAGAGGATATGCTTCAAATATGTGTCCTAGATTTTAAAGGATATTGGGAAAAACATTTGCTATTAATCAAGTTCGCTTATAACAACAGCTATCATGTCTCTATCGGTATGGAACTGTATGAAGCCCTGTGTGGAATGAAGTGTAGATCGTCCATTCATTGGGATGAAGTGGGTGAACGTAAAATTTTAGGATTTGAAATCATGGAACGAATGGTTCAAGCTATCGAAAAGATTCAAGCTAATATGAAAACCACCCAAGACAAACAAAAAGATTATGCAAATAGAAGACGAAAGGAACTAGAATTTGCTGTTGTTGATAGTGTATTTTTAAAAGTTACACTAATGAAAGGTGTCTTAAGATTTGGAAAAAGGGAAAACTTCGACCTAGATACATCAAACCTTTCGAGATACTCAAAATGGTTGGAAATGTAGCTTATCAATTGACTTTGCCACTAGAGCTTTTTGCAGTATATGACGTCTTCCATGTTTCGACACTCAAGAAGTATGTTCCTGATCTGAGTCACGTATTGAAACATCAACTCTTGAAAATTCAGTTGGACTTGAGCTATGAGGAAACCCCACTTTGTATTATAGCTCAAAAGGTACAAAAGCTTTGCACAAAGAGATGTCGTTGGTTAAAGTATTATGGCAACATCATTCAGTTGAAGAGACAACTTGGGAATATGAGGATGAGATGCAATCTAAGTACCATCAACTGTTCGATAATGTCAGCTAAGGTAGTTTTTGAGGATGAAAATTTATTTTAAGAGGGGTAGATTGTAACACCCTTAAATTTGTTATAGTCATTAATATTAGAAATTAGGACCTATTAGTGAGAAGTGAAATATCGAAGGACTAAATTTTTTTGTTTACATAATTTAGAGATCTAATCGTGGACTATTCATAGTTAAGGATGTGCTTAATTAGCAAAATATTTTGTTTTTGGAATAATGAAGTAGATTATATAATTACCGTGTATAACTAAAATTTGTTTAGGTAATTACCATAATTACATGCATGTATATATGTTTAGTGTGCCAAATTATAGTAAGAATAATGATAATTACCATAAATATGGAACAAATAAGGAAAATTTCCATTTCCACACAAGGAAAGATTCCACCCTCCAATTCATGGCAATAGTTTATTATTTTCTACACACAATCTCACAGCAAACACTTTTCTCTCACATACACGTCATTTCATTTGTCTCACACACAAAGAATTCAATAATTGTAAGTATCATAAATATGAAGCAAATAAAGGAAGGATTCCATTTTTAATCCATGACAATATTTTATTATTTCCACACAAATTCACGTCTCTCATCTTTCTCTCACACACGTCTTTGTCCTACACACAAGATTTCACAAGTGGTTTTTGGGCAGTCAAGTACTTCATGCTTATTTATCAAATTCCATTACAGGGTAAGCAATATTGCATGTGGTTTATGTGTATTTGTATTTTGTACTTTAAATTTTGGAATTCGTTTTATGGGCCATATATGTTATGATAAGAGGGCCGGAGTTTAGTAACGCTACACACATGAATTGCTACCCCCTATGTTCGGAGTAGTTTGTGTGTCTCCTATACATATGATATGAAATCCCATTTTCCTTAATTTAAATGCAAATTACTTGTTTACTGCATACACTTATTGAGATTTTCTTAAATCTCACCCTTTCAGTTTTTCCCTCTTCTAGGTAATTAGAGATCGGAAGTTTGGAACTGGAAATCAGTTGGTGGTGGGAGAATGTTCTTAAAAAGGGAATTCATATTCTCGGAAGTTTTCTATTTTTCATTATTTAGTTACTTTTGAGAGTAAATGTTATTTTTATTTTATTTTGAAACACATCATTTTTTTAATAAATAAATGATCGTTACTTTTTTTTTTATGTTTGATATGTTATTTTTTGTTTTAATAACACTTAAGCCATTTTCAAGAAATTGGGATGTTACACAAACAAATTCTGATACGTTTTCGATCGACGACTATGACTAAAAAGGGTTACCATTTTATGGACCTGAAAGATGGTCTATGACATGAGACAAAAATGTTTAGACACTAGCTGTATGTTCAAGGATGATTGTATGTCAATGATCAATCGCTTAATAACTCAGCTAAAGTGAGAATCGAAAAATAAGCAAACAAGAATAAGCCAGAGAGAAGATAAAGAGTAGATTTTCTATGTAAAGAGTAAGTATTTATAATAGTTGGTATTTATAGAGTTCTAGTCGAAGTGGTGACTGTTGGCTGAAGGGGGCTCGTGGCTCCGTCTCCCATGTCGAAGCATCATATTGCTAGCCTGTTACGCATTTAATAAATTGAAAGCGGATTAGCCACCTAACAACCTAAGCTAACAGACTAGACAGATTCATTATTACAAAAGTCATATCAATCACTTCTATAGATTGCCCGCAGATCTTTTAAGAGCCAATGAGAGCTTCAGTTGGTAAAAGGGGCTTAGGAATGGAGAGCCTCGGAAGCATTTCTTTTGACTTCGACACTTCCTTTTCCCATCTTTAGGACTTGGGTTCCTGTTGATTTGCATATTCACGAGAACTGCCACATAAGCTAATTTTAGAGCCTCGGTGGCAAGACGTAATAATAGTCCCTCAAGTCCATAAATGTTTATTCACATAACACGTGGATTTTTGCCAGAGTTTTTTTTTTGGGTGTTAATTCATTTTCTTGTAATAGTATGTCCTAGTCCCCTAAGTCTAAATATAAGTATTTATATTATAATTAGAATTTGAAAGTGGAATGACGTGATAAAAATTAGCATAAGTACTCATCATGGATATTGTGAGAAGTTTTTGTTGGAAAGATTTTTGCTTCATGATTTATTAAAAGTTTGATGAGGGGGTTGAAGCCCTTGTCCGAAGCTGTCTACTTAAGAAATTTGCAACATTTGTGATGAAGGGAGCTAAGGCCTTTTTCCGAAACTACCTACTTCGGAGTTTGCGATGAAGGGAGCTGAGGCTCTTGTCCAGAGCTGCTTGATGAGGTTGTAATGTATGAATATTATTATCATTTTTTAATTAGTGTTTTTGAAAAAGTAATTGGTCCCTTCAATTAACGTGTTTTTCTCTTACGTTTTCGAGAAAAGACACTTGAAGTGGTTTAACTTTCCATATGCGTATTTGCCATTGCTTTTGTAGCGTAATGATGAGTGCTACAAACGTTTTTTCAAGCATCAGTTGCTTGTGCATGTGTGAAACAGATGCACTGATCTTATCCGTTAAATGAAAAGTGCCCAATGCGATGGATAGGTCATATTGAATATTAAATGGATGCTTCGATGTACTAGATCTTGATCCAACGGCTCAGGTTGATGAGTATTGTTTATAAGAAGGCAATTTGCATAATCATTTAGTTCTTTACTTTTACAAAAGAAAACTTTTGAGCATTCTCAAATTTTTTGAAATCTTAGAGCTGTTGAGACTTTTTTAGCTATTTCTTAAGGAATTTGATGACCTTCTTTGTTCTTTCTTCAATTTTGTAAGTACTCACAGCCCTATATGTGACTTTACTTCCATGTTTCTTAAAATCATGAGTTCTTCAAATTCTGGTGGAGATGTAGATCTTAGTGTTGTAGCCTTAGAAATGGGCTTAACCATACTGATGTTGTTGACTTGGTCCAGGCTATTAGGGCAGGTCAGAGTATGTTAACCACAATGGAAAGTCCAAATTATGAAATAGGTTGGGGGACTGCCAAGGTTGCATCAAATGTAATTGTCACGGCCTTGTAGAGATTATGAAAAAAAAAATTGTATCCCTCATACCATACAGCTATTGGCGCCAACCCTATAGAGAAATGTTGCTTTCCTAGGCCAGAATGTGTGATGATAAGTAAATTTCTCCTGAAAAGAGGACTTCGTCTACCCTTCATCCCTTCTTTAGGGCTATTCTTAGATTGTATAAGTTGGTGCCCACCCAGCTTGTTCCCAATGCTTGGGCTCAATTGGTTGGGACTTATTTTTTATGGAAGAAGACTTCACTGGATGAGAATATGTCCCTCGATGTTTTCCAAACAGTCTTCCAACCTAGAGTTCTGGGAAAATAGGATTCTTAGGGTTAGTATTCGTTATGTCCTTGGGGATCTCACTTTCTCTTTGTCATAAGCCTCACTTCCTTTATCAAGGGATGGAAAGAGCTTAGTTTTAGTTGAAGGAAAAGTGACAGACCTGTGAGGGTGACAAGGTTTCCTAGATTAAAGTTTCCACCCGTTATTCCAAAGTGCGTGAGTATCTTATTCATTTTGCTCATGTAGCTTTTATATTTCTGTTGCTTTAAACCTCTTCATTTTGCAGGTTCGGTAGATCGCTTCGAACTTTCGGAGGTAGAGCTAGGTATGATAGAGGACATCTACCACAAACATTTATCCTCGGAGCATTTATTTTCTCATCGTTGATTCTTCGGAGAGTTCGGATTGATGGCTCAGAGAGGTAAGGGCTTATCCTTTGTAGTCATTAGTCCAGAGAACTATTTGCTGGTGCTCTGTTCTATGCAAGGAATTTTGAGAAGAAAAGTACATGGCTCTTGTCATGGCCTCCATTCTTGCTGCCACTTCTATGATCGAGAAAAATGAGCACAAACCTTCTTCTATTGCTGCCAAGCAGATTAAGGATAAAGTTGAGAAAATCAGTAGAGATGCTACTAGGAAGAAGGATGAAGGTTGTCTCTACCAAAGAATAGAGAGAATGAAGAAGTGGTGGAGACATCAAAGAAGAAGTACAATTTCTCATCCACTAGCATGGGAGGATCAACAGTTAACCTTCATCCTCCACCCAAGTCCCTGTAGGGGACAAGTTGATGGTGGCATCGATTACTACTGCTAGTGGGGACTTGAAGAGACTTTTGCTGATGTGCCTTTAAGGTAGAAACCAACGAAGAAGGAGAAGACAGGTGAGGGCTCTTCGTCCATCGATGCTACCTTCCTAGGGTCAAACTTGCCCTGTCAATAAAGAGGGATGAGCTAGCCCTGAAGACCCCAGCAATTCTTACTCTAGAGATTCAAACTATAACCACCACCTTTCACAAGTTTTGGACAGATAAGTGACAGACTTTTGTGCAGTTAAGCGGTTTGTTGGACCTTTTAACCACCATGGTAGGCCAAAAGAAAAATAGAGAGTTTGTTAACAAAGCCTCTAGGGCTGAGGAGAAATCGAAGAAGTTGAAGGCTGGTGTTAAGAGGGTGAAGGGTCAGCAAGAATTGGAGGCTATGAAGCTTGTTTCTGCCTAGTAGAAATTGACAGTTTGAATAAAGAAGTTCGCTTATCCCAAAGTGAAGTGGCTTCCTCGACGAAGAGAGTGGAGACCTTCAATGTCTATCAAAAAATAACATTCGAAGCCTCGAAAGCTTCGAATAAAGAAAATGCCTATTTAAGATAGCAAGTAAAGGGGTTGAGTTCCAGAATTATCGGGCTTACTAAAGAGGTTGAAGTGGCCAGGGGTGAGATCCAATCAACTGGTGATGATGATGTGAAGCATTACATTGTTAACTTTCATTTAACTGAGGAGTATTAAGCTTCGTAAGATATTGGTGAAGTTATGCATACATCGAAGTAGTGGAGTGGATTGAGGTGCATTCCTAAATTTTCAATACCTCGAAACTAATGTCAGGGTTCTTGGAAGAGGATGAGCCCCAGACCCTAGCCAATGGAAGCAATACAGTAGAGCTCGAGGATGAAGAAGAGGCTAAGGATGAGAATGTAAAAGCTAAAGCGGTGGCCCCTGATGCCATAGTTTCTTTTGACGCTCAATCCATTTATCCGATTTATCTTTTTAAATTTTTATTCTAATGTCTTTAATGTTACAGCTAAGGTCCCCATTTTGTAATTTGTTTATCTTAATGAAGTATTTATTCTCCATTCGTTGTTGCCAGTGTTAGAGCCTCATTAATGTATAATTGATAATTTTTTCTGCTAACAAAACCTTATTGAAAGTAATAATCTCGGTAAGGCAAGTGTACCTAGGCTAATCTGCACACTTAGGCATGTAAATTTGCGTGTATAAATAATTCTGAGTGGTGCATCTATGCCGAGACTTCTCTCATGACGATTCTATTAAGTTCATGGGAGGTAGGAAGATATCGAGGCAATACTTGTACAAATTTTATTTCACTGATTCATGAATATTTACATAGTTTTTGGGAGTGTCATTTAACCAGGATTATTTCTATTGATGGTATTTCCCTAGGTGCTCGGAATTCCATGGATAAGGTTGTATATTTTCCTCTAGATCTTCAATTTGGTAGGTGTCAGGCCTTAGCTCTTCTATGATGTGGTAAGGACCTTCCTAGTTGGGGCCTAGGGTACTTGCACCCGATTATTTGGATGATGGGAAGATACTCCTCCGAACCAAATCTTTGATGAGAAATGACATTTTCTTCACCTTTGTATTGAAATAGTTAATCATCTTCCATTGGTAAGTGGCAAATTTCACTTGAGATTTATCTTTTTCCATTAAGGAAGCCAAGTTTGTATCTTCTCAGCTCATCGTTGGATATCTTATTAAACTGCAAGGGAAGAATGAAGGGTAGGCGCACTTCCACTAGGCTTATAGCTTCTGCTCCATATGCCGTAGAGAAAAGAGTCTCTCCTATGGCGGTTATGCTAGTGGTTTGAATTGCCCATAAGACCTGAGGTAATTTGTCAACCCATGCCCATTTCGAAGCATCCAGTTTCTCTTGAGGGTATATTTTATAGTCTTGTTGACAATTTCCATTTGGCCATTGGCTTGAAGGTTATAAGGGGTAAAAAGTGCTTCTTAATCCCAAGCTCTTCACATAGGTCCATGATCTTTTTATTATCAAATTGTTGACTATTATCAGTTATAATCGAGTGAAGAATGTTGAACCAACATATGATATTTTTCTATATGAATTTGGAGGTATCTGCCTTCGTAATTTTAGACAATGGTTCAGCTTCGACCCACATGTTAAAGTATCCAATGGCAACAATAGTGAAGTTCACATTTTCTCTTTCTTTAGGACGCGACCCTATAAGGTCGATTTTCCATTTTACAAATGGCCATGGATTGGATACCATGGTCAGCACCTGGGAGGGTTGTCTTTGGATACTCAAGAAGCGCATGCACTTGTCACATTCCCGACGAATTGATTGCATCTTTTTTTGAGGTGGGCCAGTAATACCTCTGTCTCGACACTTTATCTGCAAGTGTTGGTCCTCCAGTATGATTATCACAGATTCCCTCATGGATTTCTCATAGGACATGTTGTCTCTTCTCCGTCTATGCATCTTAAAAAAGGTAGGGAGAAATCGCGCTTATATAGGATATCGTCTTTTAGCACAAAATGAGACGTCCTTCTTCTAAGCTTGTGAGGTTTTTCCGTGTCTTAGGGTAACGTCTTATCTTTGAGAAAGGCCACTGTAGGTTGCATCCATGGAGAATCCTTCTATCTACATTATCTTATTTCCTTTAGCCGTTAAGGGCTTGGGGAGATGCTCAATAGGTACTACCTTCAGTAGTTCTAAGTCATTGCTTCTTGCTAGCTTGGAGAGAGGTTTGGCGTGAATATTTTTCGAGCATGGGACTTGTGTTAGCTTGAAATTCTCGAGGGAGTGGAGGAGGTTCATGGCCATTTTAAGTTATATAGTCATCCCTTTCTCCTTAGTGGTGAAGGTGTTATTCACCTAGTTAACAACTAGTTGGAAATTGTTACTTATAAGTAATTTATTGACTTGCACCTCTTTTGCTAAAAGAAGGCCAGCTAGAAGGGCCTCATATTCTACAGTATTGTTTATGGCTTTAAAATCAACCCTTACTGCACAATTAAGTATGTGACTGTCTAGACTAACCAAAATAACACATGTTTCTACTCTTGTTTTTACTGAAGAACCATCTACGAATAATTTCCATGTAGCGAATTCTATGAGCTCTAGGCTTCCTCCATTTTAGTAAAAATTAGTGAATTCCGCCACAAAGGCTACTAGAGCCTGGCCTTTGATTGTTGTCTTTGCCATGAAAGCAAGGTCGAAGTTGCTAAGTCCTATAGCCATTTCATCAACCTTTCTGAAGTATCTGGCTTTTGTATTACTTGCTTGAGTGGAAAGTTGGTCAGTATATGTATGGTATGAGCTTGAAAATACGGCCTCAACTTTCGAGAGGTGGTTACAAAAGCCAAAGTAAGTTTCTCCACGTCAGGATTTCGAGTTTTAGCCTGTAAAAGGGCTTTGCTCACATAGTAAATAGGTAGCTGGTGATCCCATTCAGTTTTCACTAATATTGAATTGATGGCTTCGTCTGTTACAACAAGATAGAGTTGAAATGGCTTGCCAGCATATGGTTTTAAAAGGAGAAAGACTTGTCCCAAAAGCTTCTTCAACCCTTGGACAGGCTCTTCGTCTTCCTCTGTCCATTGGAATTTACTTTATCCTTTTAGGATTTTGAAGAACGAAAAATATTTTTCAGTTGATTTAGAGACAAATAGGCTTAGGGCTACATAAGGCTCTGTACCTCTTTTGACTTTTGTGGGGACCTTATTTCTAGTAAGGCTTTGATCCTCTTAGGATTGACTTCGATGCCTCTTCTATTAACCATGTAATCTAATAAATTTCTAGAGGAAACACCAAAAACACATTTGAAAGGGTTTAATCTCATCTTGTATCTTCTCAAAATTTGGAAATTAGTGTCTAGATGCTTTACACGGTCCTTACTCTTCAAGCTTTTAACCAACATGTCGTATACATAAACTTCCATTATTTTATCAATGAGGTTTGCGAACATTTTGTTTACCAATATTTGGTAAGTGGCCCAAAGTTTTTCAACTCGAATGGCATTATTTTGTAGCAATAAAGACCTCTATCCATGATGAAAGAGGTATGCTTTTCATCCGCGGGATGCATGGGAATCTGATTGTTTCCGAAGTAATCATCCATGAAGCTTAGTAATTCATGTCATACGGTGGAATATACAAGTTGATCGATTCTAAGGAGTGGAAAGTTGTCCTTTAGGCAGGATTGATTCATATT
Source organism: Olea europaea var. sylvestris (assembly GCF_002742605.1). Taxonomy (NCBI): domain Eukaryota; kingdom Viridiplantae; phylum Streptophyta; class Magnoliopsida; order Lamiales; family Oleaceae; genus Olea; species Olea europaea. The sequence continues at coordinate 33,908,754 of NC_036246.1, read as the reverse complement.
GGAGAAGTCTAGCATACCCTCAACTTGCCATTATGCTTCTTTACTAGAATGGGATTGAAAACCTATTTGGGGTACACAAACTCCTTAATGAAACTATTGTTTATAAACTTCTTCACATTTTCTTTTCAAGCTTTATGTCTTTTAGCGTTAAGGGCTCTCCTCTTTTGTCTATTTGGGATAGCTTTAGATCGATTTTTAGATGATGGGAACTGACTTTGGAGTTAATGCCTATCATGTCCTCATGTTTTCAGGTGAAGACATCCAAGTTCTTTCTTAAAAACTTTTCAACTTTTCCTTAGCTTCTGGTGCTAGGTCTTTCCCTACTTGTAGTAATTTATTTGGGTCTATGAAAAAGTTTCCAGCTGCTCAATTGGAGCAATTTGAAAATCAGACTTAATAATGCATGGGTCTAATTTGTCACAAATTGCATTTTCTTCTGAAACTCTTTCTTCTTCAGGGACATATGTCATTTTGACGTCTATTCCTCGTTCAGAGTCAAACCTTCTGTGGGTGCATCAATCATTTCTGTGTCCTGCAATACCATGTTGTTACGTAGTTTTGCCTTCTATGGAAAATTTATATAACATTTCTTGCTTCCCATCTGACGCCTTTCAATGTGGCGATACTATGCTCAGTCGAGAACTCCATACACAAGTGGTAGATGGAGGTAATCATCCACAAGTCCTTCAAAGCGGGACTTTCCAGCACTCCTTGATGAGCAGAACAACAGTCCACTACTAGGAATTCCATGAAATGGTACGCCGCTTGTGATGCTATTCCTATTTCAATTGCTAAGGAGATCGTACCCCTTGGGATGATATTATCACCAGTGAATCCATACAGAAAGAAAGTTATGGAGTTAATTCAAAGTGCACCTCCATTTTATCAAAAGTGGCTCTGAACAGGATGTTCACTGAGCTTCCATTGTCTTCTAACATGTGTTTAAATCTATTTCAAGCCATAGGCTCTAACATCTATGTCGCAATGGGGATGGTGCAGGCCAAAATGTCTTCTTGGATGAAAGTCATTGGTTCCATGCTTCTCCCACCCTGTGGGCTGTTATTTATAATATAACTGACCATTGGAGGGTCTTTTGTCGTAGTTTCTTTGGGCATTCCTTGTTTCGCCTTCTACATAGGGCCTACAAAAATAGTGTCAATCTCATTGTCTGGTCTGACTTTTGCATCTACAGGGAGGTCCCTTTGTCTCTGATCGTCTCTAGGCCTTTTATTACTTCAATCATGATGAGGAGTGACTTCTCTCTTGCTGTGCCTCACCTCCTCTCTCCTAGTCAGTTAGGCTAACCTTGGTGGGAGAGCATTTCTTATATGCAGTTATCATTTCTTTGATTCTTCCTGGGATTGTTAAATTGAGAAGGCCACACCCTTTCGCTATCGTTGACTGTATTGTGGTTGTAAGAATGGTGGTAGGTACAAGATTAGGATACTTCGAAACTATTGCTAGGCTCGCTTCCAACACTTATACCCTTTCCTCAATGGGTAGACCATGTGAGTGCCCTTGATGGTGCGCTAGTAGCAAGTTCCATATCTATATAGGCGAGTACAGGAACTGCATTCAAAGTTGCCAAAGTCAATGCTTGGACGGCAGTTGATATGACTGGGTTGTTACCTTGGTTCCATTACTGGTTGGCGAAGTTGGAGATTGGTCCAATTGTCCTTTGTCTATTAGGTGGTGGAAGCTTTTGGATGACCTTGTTTCTTTGATCAATAAGTCTTTCATTAATAATCTCTTTCCTCATTAATTCCACTGAAGCATCATAGTTTATGGGATTCTTATCTTGCACGCTTCTCTAAAAGAGATTATTCATATCAAGTCCTCATTTGAGAACCGATAGGGCTTCTTTATCTGTGACCTATTTACAGTGGGTCCTTTCATCAATGAATCAACTCAATTAGCTTTTCAATGTTTTCCTAGGCTACTGTCTCATATCTTGCGGCTATTGAATGTGTCTCACCCTCTTTGCTTATCGTGAATCGTGCCATAAAGGTATTTTTCAATTAAAGGTAAATTTTGATGCTCCCTATGGGCAATCTACTATATGGAACCATCGCTGCACTGCTTAGTTGGTGTGGAAAGCTATGTACTTTATAGTGGCGAGAAACATCTTAGGTTCATATGGGTCTTGTAATTGCTGAGGTGCTTGGTCAGGTTGCTCTTCCCATTGTATATGGGAATGTTTGGAGTTGTGATTTTTCTAGGGACAAGGGCACTTTTCAGCCTTTCCAAAAATGGCAAATTATCATAATCTTCATCTAAATTATGCAATCTTTGAGGGCTATCCGAATCATTCTTGTTATCCATCGTCGGGAGAAGTTGTGAAGGCCTAGCTTGACTGTGCGCATTTTGCAAGTTCCTCCTCTGACGCCTACTCATGGATGGTTCAGGCTGGTGCTGCATGTGTCCATATGTCATAGTAAAATGTGATCGCAAAGACCCATGTCTAGGTGCTAGCTATTGGGTCGTCATATTTCTAGGCCTGGGCGGACCCATCCTGTCAAATACACTTGTTGTCTTTTAGGGATGTCATTCATGCTCATTATTAGGGATAAAGTTGAATGGTGCCTCGGAAGTTCAACCATAGGCGTAATTGGCAATTGTGCTACCTTTGACTTCTCTCTCTTGGGGTTTTCCTTGATTGTGCAGTTGGTAAGAGGGTGTCCTTTGGCTCTGAACTTCATTTTCTTCTTGAGGGATTGGCTCCTATGGTGGTATAAAGTTGGGTAAATGCTATTCTAGAACTTGTATTTGCATGATGAGTTGCTGCATGCCCATGTTCTGGCTTGTTATATTCCTCATATTAGAAGTCATGGTAGTCACCTCCCTCATATTAGGCGACAAGTCTCCTCCATCCTTGCCTTTGCTATTGATAGGGATGTTGCTATCCTGGGGTGGAAGACTGGTGGGTAAGCCCTTTTGTAGGGGTTGCCCTAGCTCGCTTGGAAGCAGTCTTTTCTTTCCTACTGAAACTCATGTCCCCCATTCTTTTCTTCAAAGAAGGGAAAAGCTAAGGGAATCTTTCAAAGATTATCTTCACGACACCAGGAACTTTTCAAAAGTTTTGATTTCTAGCTCGAACTTCCAATTATTCTTTTTTCAAGAACAATGCCTTTTCAGGGAGGAAGTTTTATGTGTATACTTTTTGGTGCAAGCTTTTCACACGGATGCTCGTGGTTGCAATGGCTGGATTTATAGACAACGCCAATTTTCTATCTTATATTTTTAAATTAAATTGTGCTTAAAAATAAATAGGTACATGGATGAAATATAAGGATGTTTTAATCCTTTTCCAACCCTGTTTGTGGACAAGGATCGACCCTTGTTGCCATTTGTTGAAAGAAAAATAAAGTGATATATGAGTTATGGTCACTAGATTTTGATGTCAGCAAATTACCATATACTTTTTTCGTATATCTTTTAATAAGAACATCAATCTTGATTTCGGTCAGATCGAATTGCTCTTTTGAGTTTAATGGACTATGATACCATATAAAGACATAGAGAGTTCAATCTTGAAATGTAATCTTATTAAGAGTAGTCGTCCAAACTTTCATACATTGTTTAATATTTTTATGTTTATCCGATGTGAAATTTATCTATTAAGAAACATATCAAGGAGTGTTCATAACTAAAAAAAAAAAAAAGGTTGAACCCCAACTTTGAAGGCCCCTACCGCCCCGTCTCTAGAGCTTTGTGAGGGAGGTAAATCGTGGAATGTGCCCCAACAGGTCAGGGAACAAGGGCTGCCTGTACACTGTGCCTACAAAGAGTCCAATTCCATGTCTCAGGTTTCGAATCCCTACACTGCGCTTGCCAGCAAGGAGTGAGATAACCTCACTCCTGTCCTTTACACCACTGGGCTATGCCTTGGGGGACGGGTTCATAACTAAGTTGAATGCAGAGTAGTGTTAGAGGGAAGTCGCATTAGGTGATGTAATTTCATGCTTTTTCCTTGAAGAGGAAGTATAAGATGAAGAAGGTACTAAATCATGCCTCAAGCATTGAATGTGTGTATGAAAATATCATATTTAACAAACTGACTAACCAAATATTAATTATGTAATGACCTAAACAAGAGACATGAAGGGGTTTGGCCATGTAACATCTTAGTAGGATCCACAAATGATGAAACACTACTCCTACACTAAAGCATTTACCAAGCATTCGGATATTCGAGATAATCCCCCCAATGGTCACTGAACTTTGCTGAAGTCCTCCAAGAGGTCAATGAATTTCAAAACGTCTCTAAATAGTCACTGAACTTTGTTGAAGTCCCCCAAGTGATCACCGAACTTCAAAACGTCTCTAAGTGGTTATTGAACTTTTCAAAAAGTCCCTAAGAGGTCACTATACTAGTGATGTATGGGGCCCCAATTTGCAAAGTTGAGTGACCTCTCAGGGACTTTTTGCAAAGTTCAGCGATTACTTAGGGACGTTTTGAAGTTTGGTGACCTCTTAAGGGGAGTTCGGCAAAGTTCAGTGACTATTTAGGAACGTTTTGAAATTTGATGATCTCTTGGGGAGACTTCGGCAAAGTTCAGTGACCATTGGGGGGATTATCTCGGTTATATTCACAATACATCATTTTGTAAATACATCATACTTTAATTATATGTAAGGTTATTAATCTTTATTCATAGTCATATTTATATTCTTACCTTTTTTTCATCATATTCTTATTTCAATTGAAAATTTTGTAACTGTAAAATATATGATTTTCGTTAAAAAATTATTGTTAACATGTTCTAAAACGAGGGACACATATTTAATCATAATTCTGTACTTATTTTTTGGCTTATTTAAAAGGGGTAAATAAGTATTTTTATTCCATCTTAACGAATTTTTCTAAAAAAGTTATAATCAAGGATAAATTGTGTTAATTTGAGAATAAAAATGCTAGAAAAAAGTTAGACATAAATGTAGTAATTAGTAAAGATTATATACCTTTTTTGCAATTAAAACGTGTTGTATTTATTAAAAAGTGTTCTGTGAATATACTTAGTCCTGTAATAAAACTTGTGAAGTGCACAAAGTTCAACATTAAGTTATGATAATAAATAGCCTGACTATCCATACCAGAGCTATAATTCAACCGATATTCACAAAACAAACTCAATTATTGAAATGCACAAAATGGAACAATCATAGCATCTTCGATGCATTCTTGCTATCCATGTAGCATCCAAGTTGAATGGCTTTCGATTTACATGACAATAATGTTTCATGTTTAATAGATATGATCAAGTCCAAAATTGATTTCTAACAGTATCTACCAAAAACTCAATAATCGTATCACGTCTTTTATTTTCTTAAAATAAGAACAAAGTTGCTTCCGAATATTACAACGACAATAAGACTACGTTACTTTCTATTTAATAAAATCTACCCGTACAATTTGTTACATATTAACATCCCGAGATTTTCATGAGATAGATTATCTTGGGTTATGAGACTTGTGGATCATTTGTAGTTTCACCTGGTACGTACTTTGATGTTTTATGTACTATGTAAGATTTTGGATATTCTGGAGGTTTTGGTTTGTCTGAGTTATTATGTGATTGTACAATTTTTGAAATTTTATGGCCAATTATTTACTTCCATTTTGAAGTTTTCCAATTAAATTCTTGTGTTATAGCTCGTATTATTAATCTCAATTTTTATTTCTCCTTTCTTGATATTTTACCGAATAAGGAAATTATTCCAGATTTCCAACACGTCGCCATCGAACCGTCATTAAGTTTCTTCCTTGATTTGTTGATTAAAATCGATGATTAAAGAGTCTATTTAGTTTTGATTAAAATCTGATTTTAATTTAAGTTATAATCAAACAATCAATATTAATCACATGTTTCATGGATACCGCAATTATTCAACCACACATTTCAAAAACTTCCATTACAATTTACGAAAAAAACTAATTTTAATATCCACCAAACACCCAAAAACTTCCATTACAATCTACGAAAAAAACTAATTTTAATATCCACCAAACACCCTGAAGATTGATCTCATTTAGGCACAGGTTGAATTAGAATGAGCGAAGATGGGACTGGGCCTGGCCTTGGGGCTCTCAATTGACCCATTCTAGATTCTTGGACCTCAAGGTTTAAGCTTCCACTAAATTATGAAACTTCAGTTTATTGAGTGCCTTGAATAATAAATTTGATATATTGACATAGAAGGATTTAAATCTCATTCTAATTAATTTCACCTTTAAAACATTTTATAGGAGCTCCACTTTTAAAAAGAAGAAAATTTAACCTTTAACTTAAGAGATGATTAAATACAAATTGAGATAAGTAAAATTCTTTTCATCTTGGTCAACATAAACCTATTCTATTTATTTCATGTAAATTAATAAATTTTACGTCAAATAAAAAATTTAGATTTTTTCAATTTATTGAACTTTTGATATAACAATATTTAGGAAGAAAGTTGTAATCATTTTCCCACTATTTAAACGAATCAGAGTTAAAGGCTGTTTGGCACCCATTTTTATGGAAAAATGAATTTTAGAATAGTAGATTGATGAAGAATGCGTGAATGAAAAATACGAAGAAAAATTTGATTTACGTGTAATATTATTTTAATAAAGAATGTGTAGATAAAAAGAAAAAAGAGAAAAATATATTTTGATAAAAATAAGAATCAAACGGGGAGTAGTGATGGCAATTTGCCCCGTTCCGGTGTCGCCCCGCCCCGAATGGGGCAAAAAAATCCGCCCCGTCGCGGGGCATGGGGAGGGGAGGGGCGGGGCGAGGATGCCCCGCCCCGAACCCGCCGTCCTCGCCCCGCCCCGAACCCGCCCTGTGAAGAAAAAGTAAAAAAACAAAAATTAAAAATCATTTTGTTTCTAAACAATTCATCCGTTAAAAACTCATTTTAAATTTGTATTTTATTATCTAATAATAACATAATTCAAAACTTTCAAAATGTAAAAACTAAAAATAAAAATAAAAAAATAAAAAAATAAACGGATCAACAAAAGGGGCAAAAAGTTGCCCCGTCCCCGCCGTTGCCATCACTAACGGGGAGGTATGACTCTGTACAAAAGTAAAAGTAAAAAGAAATATTTGATTACATGGACAATAATTGTAAATAATAAGGTTGTCTTTTGGATGTTTTGAAAAGATAAATTGACATTTGTCCTTGATAAAGATCGAAAAATAATTAAAAGAATGGCACCAAAAATGGCCTTAAAAATAGGTCATCCTGTAATACCAATTTGTGACCCTCGAACAGATATAGAATATGTTTGATCATGCTTAAAAATTACATTTTAGAAAGTGAGTTAAAGAATTTGCCTCTAAAGTGTAATTTTGGATCATTTGTGACCTAAAAACCATAAAAACTTTCCCTTGGATCCAAGAATCTATGCCCGATACATGTTTGATCCGTGTTGTGGTGCCAAGAGTTGGAGCCTAGAGGGGGCGAAGGTTGGTGACCATCCTCACAATATTTTTAAATTTTCTAAAATCTATATCGACAGTTTTAGTGATTGGAATCTTTACTCACCCATTGGGCATTTACCCTTGTAGCTTTGGTCGGAAAAGCTTGAGCATGTTCAGATTTGCCTTTTTGTCCTCCCCTTGATTCATAGATAGATCCCTTTCTTTTTTTTAGTTGTGGTACCTTACGCGCTAGCAAATTATGACAAAGAATTGAGAAATATTAATATTTTTTTAATACCAAATATATATATTGCTGCCTTTACATTTTATTGTCCCCTACCCTGAAAATTCTAGTTCTGCATTGAGCCAACTGAATTCCAAGGCCTCGTCTTTCAGATGGAAAAATTTTGATAAATTTAAATTCAAAATTTATGATTGATTACCGTTACAATGACCGATGAAAAAATGAATAGTATATAAATTTGTTTGAGCCACATTATTTTCAAAAAATAAATTTTTGAATAGTGTATTGATAGAAAATGTGTGGTTAAAAAATAAGAACAAATTTTGGATTGCGTGTAATATTATTTTATTAAAGAACGTGTGGTCGAAATGATGTCAAATCACTATTTAAAAATGTATTTTTTTTAAAATAAAGTTGGTCAAATAGGGCCAAATTGTAAGTTTGAAAATTATGCTTTGATAAAATGGATAACTTAAGATTAAGTCAAACAGGTACTTCGATCACAGGCAAACAAGATTGAGTATTAAATTTCAGATCATTTAACTGATCAAAGAATAGAAGTGAAAAAAGACGAAGGCTTCAATCTTTCCCATATGGGTCCGGATCCATACCCATTGTTTGGTAAATGGGCATTAGTCCACAGTACATGGCATGCCACCTATTCTCTAACCTATCAAATTCCTTGCTTTCTTGGTCTTCTTTGGCTGTTTTAGCCAAATCAATTAACTAATATTGCTTTAGAATTGATTGGTGATTTGTAATTAGAGGTGTAAATATGTGTCAATTTTTCGTCCTAAGCTATTCCGACTTTGAAGACAAATCGCGATGTTTGATATATCGTGGCCGATCAGAGGTAAGGGACACATTTGATTTTAGAACGTAATATCATAATTATTGTCAAATGAAATTACTATATTAACTTCAATCAAGATTCAAGACAATTAAAAAAAAACAACTTGTCTCCACCATATTCTCTAGTCCCTTGTGTGAGTGCCAGCTTCAATGCCAAGTGATTGCTCTCGACTTTATCTATGGCAACTTGCGAAGGATATCGACATTAATAGTAAAAGTAGGATTTTGCAAAAGTAGTCAATTGTATTTGATGTTAATTTGTTTATTTTGAATTGATTGTTGCAATATTTTACTTAAAATCAAGTTGTAATTGAGATTGTGTTGACGGATGCTAATGATTTGTTTAGTATGTCATCAAAGAATATGTATGCTCGATAATCGTCCCAAAGGTGCTCGAGCACAATTTTCAGAACATGTTCTTCCTCTTCTTGTCCAATTGTAGCAATGATTTCGTCTTCAATTAAAGCATACATGATTTATTGCTCATTTGGATGATTAATGAAGACATTAATATCCATTCGATTAGTATAGCGAAGTTGTCAAATCTGTCACTCAATTTTGCAATGACCATTTGATTTTCCTCATCCACTTCACGTGTAAGTTCTAATTTATCGAAATCAGAGGTCCTAATTTTGTAGTGCTTAAAACTATTGGCAAGTGTCTGTGGCTTCACAGTTATTGACCATGCAACAATTGCATTTACAATTCCATCAATGACACTTATTGTTGACACACAAAAAGTTCAGCCCAAGGAATGAAGCACAATTAGAAGATCCCCAAAATCAAATAGCCCAAAGAACGACCCCGAATCAAACACTCTCAAAAAGAGAATATGTAACTTTCAATTTCTTAGTTTAGATTTAAACACTTCTTTTACAGTAACTCGTGTGCTTGCGCCCCTTGGAGGCATTCTGTTTTTACTTTCCAATTGTAAAGTCATCGCCAATAAAAACGCCCCTTTTTGAGACTTTGTCTCAAGAGGTTTGTCCCTTACACAATCGTCTGATCCCTTTTTAATTGTTAGCGACTAACCCGCGCGAAACACTTCGAAACGCCCAGTGGGATAGTGGTGTTTGGTGTTGAAAATACAAAAGGTGAAACAATATGCCTTAGAGATCCGATAAGGAAGCAGCAAGTCAGGGAGGAGTTCAGTCTGTGATCGAGTGATATGAGGAGCAGCATAACTCTCCACGAACAGATGGACAGAATCAAAGCAGTAACAGTCGTTACGAATCAATGGCAGAGTTGAGTCCTCGAACTATGCGTGCACTGCTTGGAGAATCACACAAGATGTCGTTGAACGGGTAAATCTTCGAAATATTCATAAAATGGAAAGATTTACCCAGAATGGGAATGCACATTATGACAACATGGCCAAACAACTGAATACTTTGAATGAAATAATGAATAAGTTAGTAGGCCAAATTTGTCAACCAATTACGCCTCTTGCAAACCACTTTCAAACTAGGGCAGTTGTGGGACATAATCCCTCAGTCCTAAATCCAAGTTAAGGGGTAGAACCACATTTCAGTCCCTCTACTTCAAACCAAGGGGATGGTGTAATGCTAAATCAGAATAATGGTAGTAGTACGCCTAACTTGGGGGGTAATCCAAATGTAAGAGAAAATGTCCTAAATAACGGGCAGAATACCCCACGTGTTAATGAGGGAATAAATGTTCAGGCTAATGGTAACAATGGTCCAAATCATGGTAACTTTATTCCTAATCAAGGACCAAATATCAGACCTCAAACAAATCAACCGGTCAACCAACCTGTACGGATTCCATATGACGCCAACGTCATGTTGAGGAATCAGATTATGGAAATCGTACAGGACCAGATGGCTTTTGGGGTACGTCCTGTCATTAGGCCGACTTACATAAAGTCATATCCTGATTGGATAGACCAAACATATCCATGGCCTAGAGGGTATAAAGTGCCAGAATTCTCACTATTTACCGATTTAGGGGAGGTGTCCACTCTAGAACACATAGGACGCCAACGTCATGTTGAGGAATCAGATTATGGAAATCGTACAGGACCAGATGGCTTTTGGGGTACGTCCTGTCATTAGGCCGACTTACACAAAGCCATATCCTGATTGGATAGACCAAACATATCCATGGCCTAGAGGGTATAAAGTGCCAGAATTCTCACTATTTACCGGTTTAGGGGAGGTGTCCACTCTAGAACACATAGGACGATTCACACTGCAAAGTGGTGACGTAACTGATTATCATAAAATGAGGATTTTCCCTAGTTCATTAACAGGAGTGGCTTTCTCCTGGTTCATAAATTTGCCAGCGATTTCTGTTCAAACATGGCAACAATTAGAACAATTGTTCCACGCTCAGTTTTATAAGACTGAGTCTGAAATTACTTTGGCTGATTTGGCGAACTTACGTCAAATGCCAAACGAATGGGCAGAAGGTTTCCTCCAAAGGTTCAAGACAGCAAGAAGTAAATATTTTGTATCTCTGCCCGAAAAAGAGTTTATCAAAATTGCTCAAGGTTGTTTGAGCTTTGATTTAAAAAAGAAATTCCAAGACAAGGAATTTCCTGACCTTTTCCAATTGAGTGCAAACGTGATTAGGTATGAACGATTGATAAGAGAAGAAGAGCAGATAAAAAAATTCTAGCAAAGGGACTTATTATAGAGACCCAAATTTTGATGTTCATACCGTCAATAACGAGTCATACGATCAGACCGAAATGTGTTTGGCCGAATTAGTCAAAGGAGACACGTATACTTGTCCTATAATGGCTAAGCCTAGACCATCGGGTAAGGATGAGCCTATGAAAGATGAAAACGTAAAAGTTAGGACGTTCTCATTCGATGTAACCAAAGCTGACCTTATATTCGATAAATTATATAAGGATAAGCAGATAAAGTTGAACGATAAGCATAAATTGCCAAACCCTGAACAAATAAAGGGTAAAAAATATTGCAAGTGGCATAATGCATGGTCAATTTGACTGACAATTGCTTGATTTTTCGCCATGTGTTGCAGGATGCCATTGAATCAGGACGAATTACGTTCGATGATAAGAAGAAGATGGCAGTGGATGAAAATCCTTTTCCACAACCACTTGGAGTGAATATGGTGACGTCTGGTTTCAAAAACAAGTTGCCAAAATTCAAATTGGTTATAGATGATGGAGAAGAAGACCCTAGATCACATCCCAATGTCTTTGAGCGTATTAAAGGGAAGGAGCCAAAGAGGGATGAAGACGTCTTCTGTGCAAGATGTAAAAGAGAAGTGAGTGGGAATACGGAGAAACCAGGGATATGGCGGCATCCCCATCACCCTACTCTCCTCCCAAACGCTCAACCTGATAGAGGGCGAGGTACATCGTTCTACAAGGGACCACCTTTTGAGAGGCAGTTCAGGCCAGTAGATAATGGGAGAACATTCAGGCCACAACCCCGTCGGCCAAATGTATGGCATTCGTTCCAGTATAATGCAGGAAGGGCAATACCCTTCGATGAGATGACTAGAACCCAACAAAGGCGTTTCCAACGAAATTATGGATGAATGATGAGACAACAACAGGGAGTGCCACATCCTAAGACGCCTAAACTACTCAAGGTAACCAATCAAAATTTTCTCAAAGATAGTGAAGAGACCGGTACAGATGAATCAATGAAAGAGTTGTCAGAAACTTCTTTTGGGATATCGAAGTTTGAGCGAGACAGAAAAGATGAAGAAGATCCAGATCAGCCCCTTACTATTCAGTTCGGTACGTTACCTCCTATTGTGGCTAATAACTATTTACTAGCCAATGAGTTCAAGAATAAAGAGGAAGAAGAAGAAGAAAGGGAGGATAACGAAGGAGAAACATGCGTGCTGGAATGTGAAGAAGGCCAACTTTTAGAGAGGCCTGTAATGGTGAGGAAGATGATGGTATGACAGACATTGAAGAGGAAATTGATCTGGAAGCAGAAAGGAGAAGAAGAGGAGTATCGCACAATACTCTGTTGAAGCAACTCCATCGAGAGGGAGTCCGTGAAGTAGACTTATTGGGAGAACCATCTGGGCGTTCTTTCGATTTTTACGTGCTGTACGGGACCCCCAAAAGGAAGAAGAGAGTGCCTCGTTCTAAAAAGTATGGATCGCCTCCAAGAATAATGCCTCCTCCCACGGGTTGGGTAAATGAAGAGGAAGCATCATAAAACAGTAAAAGGGGGATTCAGGAGACAGAGGCTCAGTGCGATATGCTACATGTTGACTTACAAAAAGATAACTCAATAGAGGACAAGCAGGAAGTAGAAATAGAGGCTGCCGAAAAGGTTATTTTTAAACGGCCAGCCATGAAATTGACTAAACACTTGAGGCCGTTGTACGTCAAAGCTCTAGTTAACGGCATACCTGTGGCAAA
>NC_036246.1:33892768-33894917 GCF_002742605.1 Olea europaea var. sylvestris | reverse complement strand
TCGCTTTGTTAAAGGAGTATAAAGATTGTTTTGCTTGGGAATATGAATAAATGCCTGGTTTAGATAGAGACTTGGTGGAACATAGATTACCAACTAAGCCTAATTTTAAACCTCATAGGCAACCTCCCAGACGTTTTGCTCCTAATGTACTCCCTGAGATTAAGAAAGAGATAGAGCGATTATTAAAAGCAGGCTTTATTAGAACAGCCAGGTATGTCGAATGGTAGTCCAATATCGTGCCAATACTAAAAAAAATGGTAAACTAAGGGTGTGCATAGACTTTAGAAATTTAAACATAGCCACGCCAAAAGATGAGTATCTAATGCCCACAGTAGATTCTTTAGTAGACTCAACTGTCGGACACGTCATGTATTCTTTCATGGATGGGTATTTAGGATACAATCAAATTTATATAGCTAAGGAAGACATACACAAAACTGCTTTTAGATGCCCTGGGTCTCTAAGATGTTTCGAATGGGTAGTCATGCCTTTCGGCCTGAAAAATGCAGGAGCAACTTATCAAAGGGCAATGAATTTAATTTTTTATGATATGATAGGCAAGTTTGTTGAAGTGTATGTAGACGATATAGTGGTCAAATCCATTAAAGAAGAGGACCATTTCGAACAGTTAAGATGTTCATTTGAGCGAATGAAGTAATATAAGCTAAAGTTGAATCCCTTGAAATGTGCATTTGGTGTTAATGCAGGAAATTTTCTTGGTTTCTTGGTACACAAAAGAGGGATCGAACTTGATAAAAATAAAGCGAAGGCCATTCTAGAGGCCAAACCACCTAGTAACAAAAAAGAATTGCAAAGATTTATAGGCCAAGTAAACTTTTTAAGACGCTTTATTTCTAACTGTGCAGGGCGAACTAAAGTCTTTTCGCCACTTTTAAAGTTGAAAAATCAAGACGAATTCGTCTGGAAAGAAGAACATCAAAAGGCTTTTGAAAGCCTAAAGACATATTTATCAAGTCCACCAGTGTTGGTGTCACCAATCCAAGGACGACCAATGAAAGTGTATGTATCGGCTGAAAAAGAATCAATAGCTGGAATGGTCGCGCAAGAAGACCAATTTGGTGAAGAGACGGCGATTTACTACTTGAGTAGACAGTTAACAAAATGTGAATATAATTACTCTGCTATCGAAAAATTATGTATTACATTGTATTTCACATGTACAAAATTAAGGGCTTATTTACGGCCCGTAACCGTTTATTTGATTTCCAGAGTAAATTTAATTAAGTATATGTTCTCTCGCCCTATTTTACACCAAAGGGTAGGCCTTTGGACGTTAGCTTTATCAGAATTCGAAATACAATACATACCCCAAAAGGCAGTCAAAAATCAGGCTTTGGCTAACTTTTAAGCCGATCATCCATTCTTTGACATGCCTGAAGAAATTGAACTAGAAATCAATTTGTTCGAGCTAAAACCTTGGGTGTTGTATTTCGATGGGTCAAAAACCTCTAAAGGTGCAGGAGTAGGAGTAGCATTGATAAATCCTTTAGGGATTTGCTACAAGTTCGCATTCACTTTGGATAGGATGTGCACCAACAATCAGGATATGAAGCCTTAATCGTGGGCCTAGAACTAATGATAGATATGGGGGTAAAAAATGTAAACATTAGAGGCGATTCTCAATTGGTAATTCACCAACTGATTGGTGATTTTAAATGCCAAAGTGATTCCATCATGAGTCAATATGAAATTACCCAAGAGTTATTAGAAGAATTCGACCAAGTAAAACTTCAATGCGTTAATAGGATATACAATGACGTGGCAAATGAGTTGGCCCAAATGGCCTCAGGGTACTCAAAGGCTTTATATTAAAAGTCTACTTGTGAATATGGAACAATATTGCCCGTGATCCAAAGAAAGGCAAGAAGGATTGAACTTCATTGCATACAAGATGGAGATGCAATAGATTGGAGGGCAGAAATTAAGGAGTTCCTTAAAGAACCTAATAAAAGAGATAGTAGAAAAATGAAGTTGCGCTTGCTAAACTATACACTGATAGATGAAGAGTTGTTCAAGAAACGCTCTGATGGTATACTGCTAAAATATGTAAGTTTGCAAGAAGTCAGGACGATCATGGCTGAAGTGCACGAAGGGATATGTGGAGCTCATCAAGCTGGCCAAAGGATGA
>NC_036246.1:33885949-33887716 GCF_002742605.1 Olea europaea var. sylvestris | reverse complement strand
GATCCATTTTTAATTATTAGCGACTAACCCGCGCGAAACACTTATCTTGGATGGTTCCAAGATATGATCTTCCGTGCATTTCAAAAGTAGGCTATTAAAGCTTTGACGATAATAATTTTTGAAATTTATAATGATGCTTGCACCACACGACAGGATTTGGAAGTACCATTTGGTGATAGGAACAAAACAACTATATCATGAGGTTGGAGGAGATATTCCTTTTTGATCAATGCTTTGTGTACACTCTTGTTACACTGTCCTCTTACATATGATTATATGAAGGGGTCCATGCCGAATATTTTATATTCGGTGATCCCTCATGTGAGGGGGTTGTACAAGTCTTCCTATTTGCTATATGCAGTACAATTATTCAGATAAGAAATACATTTATATCCAAACATTTGTCCAACCACTTGAGTCATTTCATAAAAAACAAAGATGTCATCCATTCATCTACAATTGCTTGGTACTAGCAATTAAGATTATTATGGCTAAGATTTTTAAAGCATCTTGGATTGATAAAATCATCGATGACCCAAAGCAAAAGTTTGTCAGAGTCATCATCATTGCCACCAAAAAAAAAAAAAAGAAAAAAAAAACTAGAACCCTCTCTTTGTATTGCTTTCGACCCTCCAACTTCTTTGTTGTTAGAGAGTTATCGAATTGAATGCCGTAAAGTAAGCCAATTTCATCCATATTGTAACTTTCCTTCCAAGCCTATTTGAATAATTCTTCTCCAATTGGTGGCAAAATAGCTTCAATTTTGTTAGGTTTGGTGACTCAAATGTGTTAGGATTATTGTTGATTTAGAATTTGATCAAGTGGAATCCTAGAAATTGGTCGGGAGTATTTTGAAGATGTATGTTAAACTTTTACTTGGAAAGTAAATTTAATTGCATCCAACAAAAGGAAACAAAATCCTGTTGAAATTGGGTTTCCTAATTGTAATATATTTTCCTGCATTTTAGGACTCTTCTAGGGTTGGCCTATAAATATAAGGCTCATCTTATCAGTTTGTAGCAATGTTTTAAAATCCAACCCGGGCATCGACTCGGTAAGTAGAAAGAATCGAGGGTCAAAATGTTCAACCGGGGATCAAACCGGAGGTTATAAATAAATATTTATAGACATTTAAATTTTTTTTCACAACAATATATAATTAGATTTTTACACCATCAATTCAAAATAAATACTAATATGTCAAATGTATGTTTTTAATAAAAATTTTAATAAATTTTATTTTTTAGATCACTCAAAAACTCATTTTAATTTTACTAAATAATTTGTATGATTAAAAAAATGTTCAGCGATCTATAGAAATTGAGTAATTTAATTGTGTAATCATGCACCATGTGGTCATAAATAATATTGAAAAATTGTGCTTTATTGAATTTTGTCAATCCCACATTGAAAGTGTATTAAAAGTGTGTTTTATTAAATTTTGTCAATCCCACATTCGAAGTTTATCAATTATTGGATTCAAGAAATAGTTATAAAAGAGCTCTACCGATTAATTTAGTATAAACGGACTGAATTTTGGTCCGGTACCCATCTTTATTGGTTGAACCGGTCGGTGGTTCAATTTTACAAACATTAGTTTGTAGAGAGTAATATAGAAGAGTATTGCTCGTCTGTCTTATTTCTATATACTGTTGATTCAATAAACATCGTTCCTCTACGTTTATTCTTTGTACTCTTTCTTTACAAATTAAATCTTGCGATTTCATCGAGTGATCTTGTTTATTTCGATATTGTCATTATAATTTT
>NC_036246.1:33864888-33884535 GCF_002742605.1 Olea europaea var. sylvestris | reverse complement strand
ATATTTTTTTGCCTTTTAGGACTCTTCTTGGTTGGCCTATAAATATAAGGCTCCTCTGGCAATTTGTAAAGAGTAACATAGAAGCAGTATTGCTAGTCTGTCTTGTGTTCTCCGTACCGTTGATTCAATAAATATCGTTCCTCTGCATTTACCCTTTGTGCACTTTCTTTACAAATTAAATCTTGCGTTTTCATCGCGTGATCTTATTTACTTTGATATTGTCATTATAATCTTTTTCTACAATCCAATTTGAAATCAACGTGTGTTGTTGAAGCTTCCGCGCCCAACAAATTTTCTCCATACCAACTAAACCACTCTCTCCAAAATGACGAAAGGAATGAATTATGAATTTTTGTGACTACACCCCTATTAAATTATGTTATCCTTATATAGTAAAGTTAATTTGGTCTCAACAGTATAACTTGTTGGGAATCTACTTATCATGCGCAGTGAAAATAAAAACAGATTTTAATTCTCACTAAGGATCTCTCCGTGTTTAGATAGAAATTGTGATAGAAAATTATACATTTTGAAAGATTCTACAAACTTTTTATTTTTCTTTTTGTTCTAGTAATTTCGATCTGTCACTCATAGCTGTCCAATTGTCCAACATCTAAGGTGATCCACACAGAGAATAAGATTGTAGGATTATGATTTTCTTCTTGTGTTAGCAAGAAGAATAAAGAAAATCTCTATAAATTGAAAACCCCAGTGACTTATTTATATAAGTCCAAATGGACTTAGTCTGACCCTGTCCAATATTTAATTAAATTCGGTTCATGAATTAATTAATCCAATTAATTAATTCGGGTCTATAAATAAGTAACTCAATTAAGAAATTTATTCAACGCTTATTAAATTAATTAGTCGACAATTCACAATCTTCCTATTCCCCTTTTGTGTGCTACCCATCAAGTTTTCGATCACGATGCCTAATGATGTAAATTATTATTTTGATCTAATCAAAATCAATAAATTAAAATACTTTTTTAATTTATCACCAATTCACGTTCGCTGTCCCAAATTGACATCTAGCAATGTATCAAGGTAATACATATGACGAAAAATGTCATGTGGTATGAACAAATCATACTTGTTTGTTTACCGTGAAACTATAATCCCTTCGTTAATATGATCCGATTAATTATGAGATATGGAAGTGTGTCAATCTCAATTATCGATCATAACTTTCATACCACTATTAAGTCAATATAAGTCGAAAACTCATTTTTGACTTCTAAGTACACCTTGGCCAAAGATTACGCTATTTTCGACTTCTAAGTACACTCTGGCCAAAGATTACGCTATCGATTTAATTGAATGAAGTGCAGATCATAATCTCTTACTATCTAAGAGTGACGAATCTTCTATTGCTCATTCACAACTTTCATACGATTCTTGACATACCCGAACGATGTCGTATTAGCGGTCATTGGCAGAGTAACATCCAACACCGTCAAAGCACGTATGTCATCGTATAAGGCACTATGATGACCTCAAGTCAAAGGACCAATTCCACTTCCGAACGTTAGAGGTTAATCACTGACACTCTATCTATATAGAATCTCTTAGCGGGTCTCCAATATTTTGTTCCATAACAAAACATCCACATGTTCATTGAAGTGTCACCACATTTTAGTTTGTGAGATCAGCAACTTACTTCACAAGTACAAAATACCACATGTGATGGTTTATCCGTAATAACGATATTCGTATCTCGTTATTATTTACGACCATGGATAATTTAAGATTCAATCACACATGTTTCTATCTCAAAATTACAACTCCTTGTGAATAACAAATTATTGAAACTTGAATTCACGAACTCTATTATTTAATTCAATTAAATATTAATTAATTAAACAATAGATCTACCATAAATCTCATTCACTATTTATTAAAAATGTTTATGTTCAAAGTCAATTGAATTTAGGGCATAACACTTACATAACTACAAAGGTGTTTTACCATACTCTAAATTCTAAATGTACTTCAAGTCCAGAACAAGGGAAATCTTTCTCACTTTATATACACACGATCTTGGGCACGTTAAATAGTACGCGTATGGTCATACAACTTAGTACATGAACAATTAAGCACGGGAAAAAATTAGGGTACTTCTAAACCTAGTATTTTGGGTATGTGAATTTTATTTTTTGTGCCAACGTAATGTGCAATCTATTCTTCAGTGAAAACTAATGAAGATTCGAAAGTTAGAAGCATTGAAGATTAAATAGCAAATTTCATAAAGTTTGATGAATCAAGAATGATAAAGAAGTCAAGATTCTCAAGATCAAAAGGTCAAGATCCAACATCAAAACTTCATGATTGAGGAACTTAATTTATTTACGAACAATGTTTCAAATTTAATTCTTGTTTGAATAAATTAAAATATTATAACACATGTTATGTCTGACTAGAATATATATTTTAAAGTATTTAAGAATCTTTTTTTTTTTTCTTGCAAATAAGTTTCCAACGCCAAATAGATATTGCATCATTGCCGATATGAATAAAATGTAATTTATATCTTATATCCATCACAATAAATAGCACTTTTCTAAGAAATTAATATGATACCATAAGAAGTAAGAGGTGAACAAGATGAAAAAGATCCCGAAATTAAAAAATATATGATTATGCTATAGACAACTTGGACAAGATTGAGCACACTAAAACAATCAAATATTTGTAAGGCAATGGATTCAATTCCCACATTTGATTTAATACTTCAACCTCACCTTAATTACGACAAGCACTCGTTACTTTTACTGGGCACATTTTAATATGAAGTATACGAGTATTTAATGTAAAGACAATAATAAGACATTAAGAATGATCCTATTATTGCGTCAATCCCAATTTTATGTCAGAGGAACATAAACATTGACAATTGCGACCTCCTTCAATTTTTACATGCATACTTACAACCTACGCTACAAGAGACGCCTCCTTTTTGTAAATGTTCCTTGAACTATCACATTCCAAAGAGAAGCCAAAATACTCACAATAAATTTCTTCTGTAACTTCATTATCAAAATAGTGTGACTTTACACTCCCTCAATTACTTCTCAATTAAGGTAGAAGTCTTGACTTTTTCTACTGCCAACTAATATATATACATGTGTAGTGATACTACCCACAATGTCTTAAAGTTTTCCAGATAATCCATGGCCAAAGATTGTATTTTTGTGTGTGTGTGTGTGTGTGTGTGTGATATTATTGTGGCACATGCATGGATGGTCCTTCATTGAAGGAGGAAAAAGACGAAGCACTTGTTTTCTATTGCACATGGGATGTAAGTATTATTATTTTTGGTCAAAAGGGGGTCCCTTTGACACCTTGTCCTCTGTCTCACTTTAAGGGTTTCACTAGAATTTGGATGCCCACAATTGCATCCTCTTCTTTCCAATATCATATAAATTGTTATTAATTACACGAGAATATGCTATCTAACACAAGTTTAAGTGATACGTAGAAGATATTAAATGATAAGTACAATTAAATCAATGTTATGAGACTCTGGACATATTATATGCTGCCACAAGAGGTGGTGTTTAGAACCAATTTTGCTATATGGCATTACTTATATATATAGCCTCATGTTTGGTAAAGATTTCTTAAAACTCATTTTTCTCAAAATTATTTCTAATTCTACATTCCTTCAACAAAATATTTGTACGTAAACCTATAATTTTTTCCTACTTTTAAGTACACATTCACAAAAAAAATTACTTTTTACTAAATTTATATCAAACATACTTATAATATAGAAATGAATTTCTAAGCATCGTTGCTTAGTTTATCTTAAGCAATAGCGATGTGAAATTAATCAATTGATGAATCAGTCAATTATAGGTCGCATATGAGCCACCTTATTTCCTTCTCGAGAAATAAAATGATACGAACCATAGCCGACATCCCCAAACAACACTACAAGATCAAATAGTATGTCCCCATTGGGAGCCAATGTGAAATCATTATGAATACTTTGAACACACGGGAATTACTTTACACTTCATATGCCCGTAACCTGACAAATGTGGTCGAGGGATGTTTAGAGACTATCGAATTGTATTTATTATCAAAGATTTGATGTCCATTTTTGTAGTAATATACACACGTATGATCTGCTATACAAATAAGTCAAAATGTATGTTATGACTTGTTTGGTATGTTAATTAGATTAAAATTAGAGAAAAAAATGCTTTAAAATCTTATCTATTAAACATTCACTTAGAATGCTGGATAACATAATGCCCTAATTACATATAATCGAAATTTACATGTTCATGAAAGATTTATGATGATAAAATAATGTAAAAATTTTGTCTCACATCTGAATTTGATCGTTCTAAGTTAATAAAAAATAAATAAATAAATAAATAAAATTAGCTTAAAAAGAATTGCTGGCTTAATCATGGTTAAGAATAAAAATGATTGGGAAATAATTATATTGGGATATTAAAGAAGAAAATAGATTCTTTCCTTACAAAAAAAAAAAAAAAAAAAAAAAAAGGAGAGAGAGAGAGAGAGACTGAGAAGAATCTGAACTCAGAGAATTATACTTACTCTACCTGCTTTGTTGAGTCTTAATTTATTAAAAAAAAAAAAAAAAAAAAGGTTGAACCCCAACCTTAAGGGTTTCTTACCGTCCCGTCCCTGTAATATCGTGAGAGATGTTAATCACGAGATGTGCCCCAACAAATTAGGGAACAAAAACTGTCTATATTTTGGTGCTCACAAAAAGTCTCAATCCAACCTTAATTTTTAATATTCATGTGTTAACACTAGAACGGTTCTATTATTCTTAGTTGTAGAAAGAAAATGATGTGAACGTGATGTGCCACTGCACCATCAAACCTTAAACATAGAGATTATTTTGTTATTTTTCCAGAGAGAATCTTTAGTTTCTTGGAATTATGTTTTACGTTTATTACATGTTTAGTGTTTTCGATTAAATAAAACGAAAAGTAAATCAACATCTTGACCCGTTGTCGAATTAAACATAAGTTAAATGACTCTAAAAAGCAGGCAAATATGGGAGAGAATTAAAAATAGCAACATTATTGGCTAGTCAATTAAGATTGAATAATACATATTATCTATGTAATAATTGGATCTATCCAATAATGATAACTATTGTTGTTAAAATTTAGGATCACGTTATTCGTATCCGGGTGTTTACACGCTCGGGTACAAACGGCATTACTCTAAAATTTATTCCCCACCCCCACCCTCTTTTTTCAAATTTGTGCTGCTTTTCAAACTATTTATTATAACATTTCATGTAAATAAGTTATTTAGCTAAATGTAAATGAGAAATTAAAGTTTTTGAAGAATTTATTGCGTTTGGATTTCAATGTCAACAAACTACATATTCAAATAAGATTCTAATCTTGGTGAATTTAGTTAATAATTTTGTTGGATTAATGTTAACTTCGTTTATTAGCAGAAATCCAAAAGCCAACAGGACCCTCAAAAAAAGTTCATAAAACTATGTAATTATGATCTGTGTACCTTTTTGCCAGCATCGAACGAAAGACTGAAAAAGGAAAAGGACCAACTTTTATTTCAAATCCAACAAACAGCCCAATTTCAATTTCAATTTCAATTCACTACTCTTTGTTTTCTATTTCTCTGAAATCGCATACTGCAGAGAGAAGAAACAGAGAGATTGTGACAATGGAGAAGGTTTCTTAATTTTCCAACATTCCATGATAAGTGATAACGACCCTCAAGAAGATTATCCCCCTCCTCAATTTTCCAGGTAAAGAATTTTTAATTTTTGATCATTACATTTTTCAATCTAATCCCACATCATTTTTTGATTTTTTTAATCCATAATTTAGGAAACAATCATGAGAATCAAGACATTTTGACAGTCTGTAAATGTGGATCACATAATTTTAATTAAAAAGAAAACGATCCATCTTCAATAATGAGACAAAGGGGTGACAACAATAGATGATTGGAATTGTATATATTGCCATTGACTCATAAATTAGTTTGTTTAACAGATGATCATCATTGGGTGAACCAAAATTTTGAAGCCATTTTGTTTCTTCGGAGAAACGGTGCCTGTGGAACTGGTCCATTCAATTTTGATATGATCTCTACTGATTAATTGTATAGTTTTAGATTTTTTGACTGAAAATGGGGACAACGGATTGTGGAAATGAGGTAATGCCAGGGTCTGGGGGCCACGAGGAGAAGATTTTCGTGTCGGTGAGATTGAGGCCGTTGAATACTAAGGAAATCTTGAGGAATGATATTTCAGATTGGGAATGTATCAATGATGATACAATTATCTACAAGAATGCTAATCTTTCGGCCTCTGAGCGGTCAATGTATCCAACTGCCTATACATTTGGTAAGAAAATTTTGCAATTATATATAGATTAAATTGCTTGCTACTTGGTCTGTGTTTTACATGTTTTCCAATTCCGGTCTCAATGATGTCGAAACTCACATTTTACCTTTATACAAGGGAGAATTGTACTTTGGCTGCACTAATTTAAGTTTTTCAAAGAATATGATTTCTTAACAATTTTTAGCAGACTGGGTTTTTCTTTAAACAATTTATTATTTTTGAGTTATTTTTCTGTTTTATTTTTTACTTGATCCTCCCTTTTCAAGAAATATATGCTTACAAGCTCTAACGGTCCGAGCATTATGCATTGTAATACTGCTGACAATTACCATTGCTCTATTAATACCAATTAACGTGTCATTTAAGGTTTGCAGGCTTTTCCTTATCGTCAATTATGCCCTTTTTTTTTTTTTTAATAACTTATGTGTGATTATGGTTTTATTTTAGACAGGGTATTTAGGAGTGATTGCTCCACGAGACAGGTGTATGAACAAGCAGCTAAGGATGTTGCTCTTTCTGTTGTCAGTGGGATGAATTGTGAGTGTAGTTCTCATTTCTTCTTTAAATTCTTTTCCATACTGAATTTGTGGTATCTTGTTGAATCTCATCAAATTTCAAATTTAATTGTAGCAAGTGTTTTTGCATATGGACAAACGAGCAGTGGAAAGACGTATACGATGACTGGAATTACTGAGTATGCGATAGCAGATATATACGAATATATGCAGAAGGTACATTAAATGTTACCGTTATTAATCTGCAGCATCAAGACAACTCTAAAGTGGCACACTTACTAAATCTCATACTTGCGTTGTTTTCAGCACACAGAGAGAGAATTTGTTTTGAAGTTTTCTGCTATGGAAATCTACAATGAATCTGTCAGAGACCTCCTCAGTGCAGATTGCATTCCGTTAAGACTTCTAGATGATCCAGAGGTGAATTCTTGTCGATTATATGGTAATTTGGAGTAGAAATATTGTCGTCAACTGATTATATATATTTTAATAGAGAGGAACCACAGTTGAGAAACTTACTGAGGAAATTTTGAGGAACTGGGATCATGTGATTGAGCTTCTTTCTGTTTGTGAAGGTAAGGAACTTGACTAGATTTTGTAGTGCACGTTTTATACCGAGTATTGGATAGGACAACCAGATAGTATAATAAACAAGATTTTAAGTTCTTTTTCATTGTCTAGCACTATCTAATGTTCCCCATCTAACACGCCATTATAGTACTCCGAATCATAGAGTTTAAAATGTTCCTATCAATTTTGTGCAGCTCAAAGACATATTGGAGAGACATCCCTTAATGAAATGAGCTCTAGATCTCATCAGATCATTAGACTGGTATTTCTATTTGTTACCTCAGTAATTGTTTCCTTGAGGACTTTGATATAACAAATCATTACTAGCATTTGTATTCCATCTATTGACTACTGTGTTGTTGCAGACAATTGAAAGTTCTTCTCATGGGGTTTTTGGCAAGGATAGCTCGAGCATTCTTTCAGCTACAGTGGTATGGCCTGGTCATACTATTAATGTTTCGACAATGGTTATAATTTATGACTTGTCCATGATGATTTTCTTTTCTCGTCTTTTAATCAATTTTTCCACTGTGATACAGAATTTTGTTGATTTGGCTGGAAGTGAACGGGCATCTCAATCATTGTCAGAGGGCACAAGGTTAAAAGAAGGTTGCCACATAAATCGCAGTTTGCTAACCTTGGGAACTGTCATACGCAAGCTGAGGTAACATTCTCTCACAGATTGTTTCCTCAAAGAATCGTTTAACTGTTCCTTATCATTGACATAGCTTTTTGATAGAATTATTTTCTATTTATTTATTTATTTTAGAATTGGAAAACTAAATGGCAGAATTCGAACTCTTGAGTGTATGTCTGTCATAATTTTGTAGGATTGTTTTAAGTGTGCAAAATTCATTGGACTGGTGACATGAATTGTTTCTTTGCTTTTCTGCATAGAATCAAATTTAAATCATTTAAGTGGGAAAATTCATTTTATGGAAAAGGACACCTCGCTAATGCAAAGCTGCTTGACACAAATTTCACCTGGGTTTGGCTGCCTTTTGGTTTATCATGAATCATTTATAGTTATTTGATTTATTCTTTCTCGTAATCTCTATTTTGCTTTAAACTTCTAGCTTTGTTGCCTCAACTTATGTTGCTTTAGCATCTTCGGACATGTTCCAGATTTGCAGATACTAATATTGCACTTGTTAAATTAAAAATTATATAAATGACTCATCTAATTATGTGATTGATTCTTAGATCTAGTGATATTATTACTTTTCCTAACACAACTTTTCAGGAACTAATTTGAAATATTATTTTGTCCTATTAACAGTTTTAATTTTTACGGAATGTTTAATAATGAACATCACTAATGAGTTCCTCACCTCGATTTATGTCAAACTCTTTATCTCTTTATCATTCTTAAAGCACGGACTTTAGGGCTATTTTATATATAAGAAATTTAGTACTGTATTGCCAAGCTGTTTATACATACTTTGTTCAACTGAAGAAGATAAAATGCTGTTATGGCCTGTCAGCTGTACACAAGATGAGATCATAACAAGCTTGATCTGCTTGTATGAAGTTTCATTTGTTACTTACTCACATTGTTTCGTATTAATGTGCAGCAAGGGACAAAATGGACACATTCCTTACAGAGATTCAAAGCTAACTCGCATATTGCAAACTTCATTAGCAGTAAATGCTAGAACAGCCATTATCTGTACTTTGAGCCCTGCACGCATTCATGTTGAGCAATCAAGAAACACACTTCTTTTTGCAAGCTGTGCAAAGGAAGTGACTACAAATGCCCAAGTTAACTTGGTCATGTCAGATAAAGCATTGGTAAAACATCTTCAGAGGGAGCTAGCAAGACTAGAGAGTGAGTTGAGAAGTCCCCAATCTAGTTTGTCCACATTAAGTTATCCAGCATTGCTGCAAGAAAAAGACCTGCAAATTGAAAAGGTAAAAAAATAAGATGAACTGTTAAAGGATCCTCCAGTTATATGGTGAAATTCGAACTTAAGCAAGATAGTTTGCGGATTTACTTTATAACTGGAGGCTTCTTTTTCTTCTGAACAACTAAATTAGGAACTCGACTGATGTGGTTAGAAATACTAAAGCCAAGTTGTTATTTATGACAGTTTTAAGCTATCAATTTTGATTCTTCACATTCTTTTTCCCTGAGGCATTACTGGCCTTGTTTATCTATTAAGACTATTTTAACTACTTGCTCTCCATGTAGCTTTTAAGGAGGAAGAAGGTCATGATTAATCCATTATGTAAAGTCAAGACTTTATCCACAAGATTTCATTTACAGCAATGACTTTTCATGAGAGTTTTACAACTTGAGGCTTTTTTTGATTTTTTTTGCCTTTTGATGTAGCTCGAGAAGGATGTAAAAGAATTGATCCTGCAAAGAGATATTGCCCAAACTCAAGTTAAAGATTTGTTAGAAATGATTGGGGATGATGGAAATTCCATGATACGGGTAACACATTTATTAAATTGAAATATATATTTAATCTTTATAATCTTTCTTTACATTACATATTTGTTTTTGTTGATTATTTTCCAGGTAGGTTTGGGACACTACCCTCACTTGCGAGTGCAGAAATCGCCTGAATATGAAATACCAGAACAAGAGACATCCATTGGAGCAGATCCTCGGTCACTGGATATTGATATCGGATCAGATGATCATAGTAGGACCAGTTCTGACGATCACTTTGCCCAAGTTCCATATTTTGAGGAAAACTTTGTGAATCGTAATATATCTCCAAGGCTTGTAATAAGCAGTTCAAATTTTAGTGAAAGTGATTCCATTCAGGGATGGGAGGAGATGGAGAAACAAAGTAATGAGCTGTCAGATGATTTATGCAAAGAAGTTCGTTGCATCGAGATAGAAGAGTCAAGTAACGAAGGAGTTGTTGAACCTTATTGCTTACCTTCTGAAGAAAATATTAGATTCCCAGCACTAAGAATACACGGAAATGTTGATGTATTAGAACCAGAACCAGAATCAGTGTTAACTACTCCAGCAAAAGATGAAGAATTATTGTCATCTCAGTTGAAGGAAAATGTTCAAATGAATAGAGGATCGGACCACTCGCCCTTTCTTGAAGACAAAGAACCAGTTTTGGCATCATTGGAGGACGACAAAGAGTCAGTTTCATCGTCGTTCAAGGAAGAAAGAGAATTGAAGTGCCTTCCTTTTCTTGAAGTGTCATCTTTAGCACATGATCTGGCTAAAGATTCTTCTGGCTCTCGAAGCTTGAAATTAACAAAAAGTAGAAGCTGTAAAGCAAGTATGCTAATTGAATCATCTTCTTCATGGTTAAAGATGATACAATACTGTGAAACTACACCACCTGATGGATCAGAAAGGGAGTACACCTCAAGACCTGTGGGTTTTGAAAGGAAAATATCTCCTTTAAACTTTGGTTCTAACTCCCAAAGGTCATCACCAGAAGATTCTCAGTCTTCTGCAAAAAATGCTTTCGATATTGTTATTGGTGTATCGAAGGGGAAAGTTTCTGCTGCTGAGGATGTTTCCGTCAATTATACATGCTATACAGAAATAAGAGAAAAGGCTGAGCTTCCTATTGAAAAAGAGTTGGCTGAAATTCCAACTGAAAAGGAGGTTCCTGAGAATCCAGTAAGTTCATTCTAGAACCTGACCGTTCATCGTAAAACTTAATGCTACATTAATAAAATGTCCGGTGGCCTTCAGGTTTGATGATGTTCTTACTCTTTAGCATTTGACATTTTATGCAGGAGGAGAGGGAGTTAAAGGCTAATCAAACTTCGAAGTCTGTAAAAGATGTTGGATTGGATCCCATAGAAGAAGACGAGCATAAAGTTTTCTCAAATAATTGGCCTATGGATTTCAAAAGGCTCCAAAAAGAAATAATTGAATGCTGGCATGCATGCAATGTCTCATTGGTGCATCGAACCTATTTTTTCCTGCTTTTTCAAGGTGATCCTTCAGACTCCATATATTTGGAGGTTGAGTTGAGGAGGATGATGTTCCTAAAGGACAAATTTTCTCGGGGAGAGAATACTGTCGTAAATGGACGAAGACTATCACTTGCTTCAAGGTAAGATCTTTACAAGTTTCTCTCAAAAATTGTAGATATAATTGGAGCAGTCACTTATATGATCATTATATACGCTATCCCATTGGAATCTTCCTTCCTGATAACAGATTCACATCTTTTTTATTGGGTAACTGATTGGTTTGCATCTTGACCTGACGTAACATGAAATTGACTCTTCCCTGTTTCTGTTTCTAATTTTTTGTTTATTCTGTGCTCAATAGTGGTTACATCATCAATAATGTTACATTGTGTTATTTGATATTACCAAATTTGCATTCATATAGAGACAATTACACGTGTGTTTGGTATGAGTACTAGACACGACGAGACACTATAAAGAAAAATATTTTAGCTTTTTTTTTGTTCTTTAGTACCGTCTATTCCCATGCCAAACATGGCAAAAATGTATTTATATCAAACGTGTGAGAACATGTAAATTTAATCCCACTCTCGTCCCCTGACGTGTTTCGTGAAAACAGCGTGAAGGGTCTTCGTCAAGAGAGAAGAATGCTGAGCAACCAGATGTTAAAGAAGCTGTCAGAACAAGAAAGAGACAGCCTCTTCATCAAGTGGGGAATTGGGATCAATACAAAACTCAGGAGACTACAGTTGGCTCACCGAGTGTGGACTAACACGGACGATATGAACCACGTTGCTGATAGTGCATTTCTTGTTGCGAAACTGGTTGGTTTTACTGAACCGGGGGTAGCTACAAAGGAGATGTTCGGGCTTAATTTTACGCCTCCCTCGACTAGAACCTATAGTTTTAAACGCAGTCTGGTATCTCTCTTGTGACTTTGCAAACATGTAAGAGTATAAAATTCTTGTTCTATAATATTTTTAACTAGCTCGTCTTTTACTTTGATGTTTGTCTAAATTGTTTCCACTTCTTTCTTGTGATTGTAAATTATTGTAGAGAGGAATTAGAAGAGGGTTAACTGTAGTGTCCTTGAGTCGATTATGAGTTCTTAAGTAATACAGTAATGGTAAGAGGCAATACTTATGAAAACCAGTTGTTGAGCGATTTGATCCCTTTTTTTCCTTCTCCTGCAAGGGTATTTGTATTTACTAAAGAAACAGACTAACTGAAAATTTTTTCTGATCAGCTTGCAGATTCTCTAACAAAGCCTTTAGCTTAAAACCTCTTTCAGGATCAGAAGACCAAATGCTGAGACCGTGATGAAAGCTAAATCCGGTAAGGGAATTGTTCGCTTGTATCAAAACAAGTAACGAAGAATGACTAAAGTATCGATCTAGAAGATTATGTCCTTATATTTCAATTCAATTGAACCTAACTTTAATCAAACAAGCAAAAATCAGGATTTGTTCGTTTTTAACTACAATTTACTAGAATCAACTAAAAGAAAGCTTTGAGAAGTTTGTTAAAAATATTTGAAAAAATCTAATTTATGAAGGTACGAGAACTCCTACTCGACCTATATATTTTCATTTTAATCCTCAAATCTCATAATTGAAGAAAAGCTTATTTGAATTGCTGATCAATGTTCTTAACGTATCTCATTTCGAGTAAGGCTAAACATATTTTTACGTATGTTCCTCCTATATCTTTATGAAAATTTTGAACGACTAAAATCACATTATAAACAATAAAGATTCATTCAAGACACATTATATCATTCAAAACTAACGTATACCTATCGAAATTTACAATATTTTTTTAAAACATGCTAAAACCTAAATTGAACCTCTCGAAAACACAAACGTATATGAAAGCATCAAGGTAATAGAAAATGTTAAACCAATTATGCATCTGAAGTCATGAAAGCCTTGGATTAATGTATCAAAATAAAGTTTATATTGCAGTTAGCCAATCATGTTGGAATTACGAGAACGAGCATATGAAAAATAAAAGGTCGTCAGGAATTCAGAAGAACGAAGAGAAGTGGTAACCCGTCATGAAGCTTCAACTGTGACTTCTAAAATCCAATGATGTTTTCCTTTTTCTTCTTCTTTCGTTCAAAACCTGTGATTTTACGCGTGTTCTTGTATTTTTGTCGAGAGAATCTAATCTAGAGAAGTTTAGAGAAGATAAATGTGCACAACTTTGGACAAAGATACCAACTATGCTTAAGGCAGACGTTGATTGAGCAAAAAATTAAAATAAAGTTTATTTACCGGGAAAATTTTGACATCTTGGTTGACATTCACTCACATACGATGGGACCAATTTGAATAAAAAATGCCAAAGAAGTCCATCCACCCCCTTCCATTGTGAGTGTCTGACGCCCTCCCTGTCAAGATAGCTTGGTTCAAAAAAATATTGTAGCTTCTATTTTCAATTTGGCACTCATGCTTTTGACCTAAAAACTGCACGAACGTTATCGTCAATAAATTACCTGTCATGTGCCTTCCTACCCTTAAAATTAAGGCATAATTTTTTTTGCTTTAATAGCACATAATTCGAAAATCGACAATCTGGTCCACACACGGACAGTATAACCAATGATTAGGGTTGGCATTGGGTCAAATCAAGCTAACCAACTAGGCTCGGGTCTAATCACACTACAGTAACATAATGATTGACATAATTTTTGCTATAATGCCACATGACATCCATCATTGGATTGTTTTAAACACGATCAGCATTCCCATCAAATTATCTGTTGTCAATTGGAATTATGTTGCTGCATATGTTACAATTTCTGTCAAAGTGAAAAAATCAGCACGGCTCAACCATGGGCCTTACTATTGCAGGCCGGACTGCTAGCTTTTCATTTATCTAGACAAATTGAAAGAGAACTAGAGGGGAAAAAAACAAATATGGAATAAAATATCAAGGAAATAATGTAATTAAATAATAACATAATGTGGACTCGTAAAGCCCATGGGATTTATTGCCAATTTCGGCTCAGCTCACCTAGCCGAAATCCTTACTTGAATCTGCCCATCGGCTTGTGATGGAATGATCTAAGTCACACGTGGTCGCAGCTCTCAAGAGCTGGCCCCGGCCCATTGCCATTTCTATTTTCAATTGATAAAAGATCTAATCATTTCTGTATTTTGATTATTTATTTCAAAACTCTTTATTTTACATACTCATTTTTAATAACATATTCACATAATAAAATATTTTACACTTAAATTTAAAAAGTTTTTCTACAATAATTTATTTATTTATAAATTTAAGCCTATATTTATGCCCTATTTCTATTGAAAATAATTTTTATAATAGTGAATTTTTGGAGAATGTATAATTAAAAGTAGAAAAAAGTTGATTTGTATGCAAAATATTTTATTGTGATAATGTGTGGTTGAAAATAAGTTTGGAGAAAAATGAATTTTTAGATATCGAGGATCAAACATGGGGAAATTTCTCAAGGCCGATCATGATAATTTGGGGGCCTCATGCCAACTTAAAAGATGGGGTTCCTATATTTTGAGTCTTCTCACAGAAAAATACCAAAATGTCAAATTTCAACATGCAATACGAATTATAAGTGAAGTTTGGTAAATAGAAATACAATGCAATGGCAAATGGGTATGTTCATTTTCTCACTGTAACTATTTCAAACAAAATTGAATATACATTTGATGATTTATATACAAAATTGGAGAATGTTGACTATGAGAGATAGTGTAAAAAAATAATGAGAATGACGATGAAATACAAATGAGTTTTTAATTTTATATTAATTATAGGAATTAACTTACAAATAAGAAGTATGAACACGGACAAAAAATTATTAAATTATAAATATTCTTCAACAAATTAATCTTATATAATTTGGAGCTCTTATCAAAGTGGGACATTAGGCGATCATTTACCCATCTATGGTCGAGGGTCACCACTGAAATTTCTAAACTAGGAACAAAAACCCATCATCTCTCATTTCTCTTGCGTCTACTCTCACGTCATCTTTGTCTATCACCACCAACCAGCACGTGAAGAAGGTAATCTCAGTATTTCATCAAGGAATAGTAATTACAAACAGTTGGACAAAATCTTATATGTGTTTCTTATTTTTGAAAGGCTAAAACAACTCAATCAAGGTTCAAATATTTTAGCACGTACAATGTTGAAATGAGTAACCTTCGTATCGGAATTATAAACATTTATCGGAATTATAAACATTTCTATGTGTATTCTGCATTACTTAATGTAGACTATGCCACAATCATCGTTAAAAATAAAACATTGTGTTGTGAAATGAAGATGATACCGGATTAATTTAATACCAAATTGTTGGAGAAAATAAGATATTATAGCCACAATATAAAATAATTGATCATAAGAACAAAATAATTTGCATAGAATAGAGACTTTATTATAGTATAGCGAAAGATTACAAAGATTTTGTATAACTTAATCTAAATTATAATGAATAGCTAAATATATATAGGGAACAATTCAAGGCTTAAAAGTAGAGTTGTAGATAAAATAAAATGTCCAATTTTTTTTATTTTTTTTTAATCTTCATCTTTTCAAATCTAACACAAATTACAACTCTCAATACAACTTTCAAATAGAAATTTAACTAGAATTTAACAAATAGGCTTCGAATAAGATTCCAAAGGCATTCCAAATAAAATCCATTTTAATGTGCACTTTAATAGAACTCTCAATTATCTTCAGCAAAGAATTTGGGTTACACTCAAATTCTAATAACTTTCACTTTGATACGAATTTCATTGCAAAGAATAAATTTAAAAAATTCTCCACCTGAAGACAAATTTCACTACAAGGAATAAATTTCAACCCTTTAATGAAAAATACAAAAACTTCTGCACCAAAAATTTTCTACTAGAAATAATCTCTACCTATACTACTCCAGCTAGGGGGAAAATGATCTAATGACCACCAAACAATACTGAAACAAGCAATGTAACAGAATCATAACTGAATGCATCTTTCGTGGCTAGAATTAATACCTTTAATCGCATTCAACTCATTAACTAAATCGGTAGAACTGTACCTATATGATATCTTATAGCCAAAAGTGGATCTATTACTAGAAACTGAATATAATGACGCTGTTTATAATTGTGGTAAGACGGATTCACCCATAACTTTAAAATTCAACTGAGATGTTTTCTTCAAAAAATACTCCAAATTATACTCCAACGATACGGAATCCAACTCCACTTCTACTTAAATTCTTAAAATATGCCCATTAATAAAAAATTTCATATAACACAACAAGACATATAAATTGAATTTTCTATATCCCTTTGACAAAACACGAGCTCCTTTACTAACTTTCAAGAGTCCACTTTCAACAGTGCACCTGTACCATTTTTAATCAAGAGTACTTAAAGAGATAAAATTTCTCTTTAAATCTAGAAAGTGTCTCACCAAGCGTTCTAACAATTCCATCAAAACATCTTTATTCTGATCCGACCAATTACAGCTTTCTGACAAGGTGTATAGCTATTGGTCATCACAATACCTTTTGAATTTTTTCATATGTTGAAAACAAATTCCGATTGAAAGACATATGAAAAGTGCAAGCTATATCAAAAATCCAAGTCTCGTTAGGTTTGGAATTGTAGTCAGATATAAGTAAAAGCTCTCCATCACTGTTAGGATTTTTATCTATACTGGCTTTTCCTGAAGTTTCTGATTGTTGATTTACAGTTAGTTTTGATTTATTTTATAACTTATAACAATCGTTTATCAAGTGCTTATTTTTCTTGCAATAATTATAAAATTTGAAGTTGGATTTTGACTTTTTCCTTACACAATCAATATCAACAATGAGACCATCTCCATGACTCTCGGATGCTTCATCTTCTCATTTGAATATAGAGTATCACAGACTTTTTCAATGATGAGCGTATCACGACTATGTAAAACATATCTCTAGAAGACATATATGAAGCGTGTAACGAACACCTACAAGGTTTCTAAATCAGCAATAATTTCTTTAAAAATAGTTAGTTGATCCTCAAAAAAGGTATCTTCTGTCATATGATAAAAATATAGATGTTGCTTCAAATGCAATTCGCTAGTAAGACTCTTTGTCATGCATAATTGCTCTAATTTTAACCATAATGTAGCGACTGACTTCTCCATCAAAACATCTTGAAAAAATATCATTTGAAAAATGAAGATGTATTTGAGATAGAGCCTTTCAATCCCTCCATTATTTCTCTTCTAGGGTCTAAGATGTGGGTATCTTGTCAAATCTGAATAACGTGTCATCCAAACCCTTTGAATGAGTATTGCTCGCATCTTTACCTATCACAAAAAGAATTTTGTATTGTGATCTAATAGCAAAATACCATAATTCATAGTTGTCATCGCGAAAAATCAAGTTGGGCTATTAACTTAATCAATCTCGATCTTCCCAAGAATTTCAAAGTCAAAAAAATCTGATACTAGTTTGTTGTGAAACGAAGATGATACCAAATTAATTCAATACCAAATTGTTGGAGAAAATAAGAGATTATGGTCATAATATGAAGTAATTGATCGTAAGAACAAAATAATTTGTAGATAATGAAGATTTAATTATAATATGGAAAAAAGTACAAAGATTTTATATTTTATAATTTGTCTAACGTAATCTAAATTACAATGAAGAGTTAATTATATATAGTGAACATCCAAACTTTAGAAGTAAAGTTTTAGATAAAATAGAATGTCCAAAAAATTTCTTATTTTGATATGTTCAAGTTCAACAAAAATTCCAACTTTCGATAAAGCTTTCAAATAGAATTTCAATTAGAGTTTGTAATATAGACTTCAAATAGGATTCCAAAAGTATTTCATATAGAATTCCTCTTAATATGCACTTTAATTAGAATTCTCAATTATTTTCAACAAAGAATTTAGGTCGAATCCAAATTCTAACACATTGATTCATAAAATTACATTTAAAATTTGTATTGCGTATACTATGGGTATAAATAAATAGTAATAAGAACAAATAATATTTTGAAAAATCGATGTGAGGTAATAATTTTCGAATATCCAAGTCTTTCAACAATTTGCAATAGTTTAAATGGTCCAGCCTAATTAGGGCTAACCCTAACCGAAACGAGTCAAACATGTTCGATTTGGGTTGATTTGGTTTTATGTCCGTAGGTTTGGCTTAGATATTAAACACAACCGTTTGAGTCAAAGATAAAAACAATCTAGTTGATAAAGTTTAACCATAACAGGTATTATACGTATTCATATTTGCCAGACATGATTAATGGTCTATGATATTTTATTGGCCTAATATCGGAAAGAAAAATATAATGCCATGTTTTCTTGAATAACTTTCCTTGATTTTATTATGCGTGACAAGGAGATATTCCTTTCCTTTTTCCTTGAAAGAAATACTTGACCATATAAAAAAAATATAAAAGACAGGAAAATATTCCAAGAACAGTACATAAGACCATTCTTTGACCAAACAAAGGTAACTTTTTTTTTTTTTTTTAATAAAGGACTCAAACTGTATATATAGGTCTAGTCAGCATATGTCTATTAAGATCTTCTAAGTCTAATCAAATTAACGTAACAAGAATTGTCATTCCACCTTTTATAGCAAAAGTTTCTCAGAATTAATACAAACCCTAAAATCATATATATATTTCTCTTTCTTTTCTCTTCTCCATAATCTTCCCCAGAAAACTTGAGATTTCATGGAAGAACAGCCCGGTAAGCAGCGACTCTGTGCCTTAACTATTGTAATTATTTAAAACTTTTCTAACTGTTTACCAAATCTATCTTATCCTTTTACATTTCATAAACTTGAGTTCTTGAGTTAATCATAGTGATTATGTAATTAAAACCTTTTAATTTATTGTTTGTAGCCAAACTTTATTTTTTGCTTTGGGGTTCAAGATTTGAGTTCTTGATCTTTTAATATTTTAATGTTGAATTGAGTTCTTGAAGAGTTTTTCTTGTGTCGTAAATGACAGGGTCACCGGCAACTATGGAGAAGATAAACTGGGTTCACAACCGAGTATATTATGTGAAGAGAAGCATATGGCAATCCGCAATGGCTATGTTTGGTAGTGTAATTGTATGGTTTATAATGAGGTTCTTAATAAGTGTTTTTGAGCGTTCTTCAGACCAGCACGTCGATGTGATCGACATTGTCCTTGCTTTTTTCTTCTTGTTGTGTCTCGTAATCTTGATTATTTTTCTGATAATCTCTACTTTTCTTGATACTTATAAAGCAATTAA
>NC_036246.1:33859126-33864788 GCF_002742605.1 Olea europaea var. sylvestris | reverse complement strand
GACTCCTAATGGACACAGGGGGTGACCAAAACAGGAGAAGTAGAAGAAATGTTTGGCTGGTCCAGTGAATGGAAAGCAGGATTGGTATTAGTTGCAAATAATCTGCACTTCACTGATGGCCAGAGTTGTTCAAAAAGGGGATGGATGGCATGGCTAGGATTGAAGGGGGCTAATGAAAAGTTACTCGTCAAAAGAATATTGCGAGCATCTATAGCTTCTGCCTCTGCCTTATTAATGGTGTGGAAGCGATCTATCAAATTTCTTGAATAACAAGGGGGAACAAGCCAAGTTTTGCCAAAACCAAGTTGACGAGCAAAAAATTGGGGAGCATATATTTCAACCCCAGCTTTGGCATTGATTCTAGTCAAAATATCATGAAACAACTCCCTCCCGGTCAAAAATTGAACCCAAACGAGTAGAGAGGTGCTCGCACTGTCAAGGGTGGATGATGGTTGCACATAATCTAGAGTTAAAAAGGGAGAAAAAGGAAAGAAAGAAGGAATTAAATTCAAAGTATAAAAGAATGAAAAGATGTCCCTTCTGGACATATTTACATGGCTCAGTGGGTCAATAGCTAGCATATAGCAGCTAGCAGAATGGAGAGAAAAGGATAGAGCACCAAGTGATGGAAAATAGGCTCTCAACCACATTTGAGTGAACCAAAGAGGCCCACTGCCAGTGGGAGATGCACCATTCTTCAATTGGAATTGGAGAGAAGCCATGCCTCTATAGAGGGCAGCCAAAAAGAAAGAACACAAATTCAGAGGCCTACCACACGCCAATTCATGCGCTATGGGTAAATAGCTCATAGAAGGCTTCATGCTTGGCACACACAGAATATATTTACAAAGTCAAATCTAAAGAAAGGCCACACGCTCAGCATGGGAAGGCTTAGCGCTCGAGTGATTATAACAGCTTTGCAGGCTTGAATAAGACTCGGTGAGTTTTTTGTCAAATTTTGGGGTGACACCAGAAATCAAAATACCAGAGAAAATGGTATCGCCCAAATGTGACAGATTTACTAAGGCCCCAACATCCCTCAAAGTAATGGACATTGGATCAAGAGGGAAAACAAAAGTATCATACTCAGAGGACCAAAAACTTAAAGCAATAGGGAAAAACACTGGATCAAAAATAGGGGGTTGAAGAGAGATTTCTAACAAATCAGAAATCCTAGCACTATCAAAAATTGCCTTGGTAGGACCATGGCCCACAAGACAAGCATGCCATCTACGAAAAACAACATCAGATTTAGGTCAAGTGTGAATACCTCTTTCGCGAAGCGGCCTCAGCGGCAAAGAGTTTAGAAATGGAGGGTCTTGAGTACAAAGGAACACTGGCCCACCGCCACTTGTTCGACGGCCTCGATGTTGTTGAATGAAGGACCTAGATAGAACTCATTGAGTTCGGCATTAGCTGGTGCAAGGAAGTTCAGAGTTATATATGGCCGAGTGAGGATTTTCTGGAAGTCTTCGAAACTGAAAGAGTCACTAAATTGGGACTGTGAAGCAGCCATTGGGAACGAAATGAAGTTTTGTTGAAGTTTGCTTGAAAAACGTAGCAGAGAAGCAAGAAGATTAACAGTAATATTGCGAGAGTGAAGCACGGAACAATGAGGCATAATTTAGTGGTGCGATGAAATGGCGTGTATTTGGGGGTTATAAGGGTTTGCAACGTCGCGCCTTTTCAGGCTATGGAAGAAAATAATGATTGAAATTCTTGGAAATTTCAAATATTGCTGAGAAACACAAAGTGAATACGGCAAAAATTAATAATTTGTATTAATTCTGCCATATTGGGGGGTAATTGTTGACACGCTAAAAGTGCAGCCCAAATCGAATAGCTTAAAGAATGAACCCCAACTGGACAATTCAGAATAAAGGCCCAAATAGAGTTATTAATGAATGTAGTGGAAGCCCACGAACGCGGTAACACCATCGCCCAAACTTGTAAGACGCCCAAAATCTGAGCGAATGAAGTGCCTTGCAGTCGCCTTGGGTTATGATCCTATTCTCTCCCAAACCTTCGAATAGCCCAAGATCTTAGTAAACATAAGATGTTATGGTTATCCAAGAGTACAGTTATTGAAGCAGTTATTAAGTAATCTTATCACGTTTCACGATTCAAGGGTGTTCAGTTGAAGACGGTTGAACGACAAAGAGTAGTGGCAACAGTTAGAGACGGCAGTTGCACGATAAGTTGGCCACTATGAAGAAAGTGGGCAGTTATAAAGCAATTAAGCAGTTTCTAAGCGGTTGATCACGAAGAGATCATCAAGGGAATATAAAAGGAAGAAAACACATAGAGCAATAAGACCCCCAAACATTCTCAAACAGAGAACATGTAATTTCAATTTCTTAGTTTAGACTAAAACATTTCTTTTCAATACTCGTGTGCTTGCGCCCCTTGAAAGCATTTTGTTTAAAATTCAAATTGTAAAGTCATTGCCAATAAAACACCCCTTTTTGAGACTTTGTCTCAAGAGGTTTGTTCTTTACACAATCGTCTGATCTCTTTTTAATTGTTAGCGACTACCCGTGCGAAACACCTTTATTTTTATTGACAGGACAAAGTCGTCATGCCGCATTCAATCTAAATTAATGGTAGAGGCTTTCATCAACGTTTTTGATGTTGAAGATAATGATATTTGATGCAGCGGTGAATACTACATGCTTTTTTTCTGAATCGTACAAGACACAAAGATGACAATGACATTTTGTATCTAAGAATTATCATAACAGGCTGTATATTTTATTTCTAGGTTAGTTTGAGGAACCAATGCTCTTGTAGTCAGTTTCCTTGAAGAAAAAAAGGAATGAGGAAGTTCCTAACATAATTTGCGTAGACTAAAAATACGCAGAAGAAAGTTTAGTGGATATAAAATGCTCTTAACTTGTATGGTCTTAGGGTTAAAAAAAAAACATTTATGTAGAATGTAGGACGATCACGAAACAACAACAAAATAGAATGAGCTTGATACCTAATTATTTTAGTTTCTTAAATACACCCCAATTCAATAAAAATATCTTGTTACTTTTAGAATTAGTTTAAATACATTCCTGACTAAGAATATTACAATTAGAATTCACTGAATGCCGTTTTTGTAGAATCTTCAAAAACTTGTTTTTCAAAAATCATTTTCTTGGTAAATGAAAACATGACTCAACTTTCTGCACAACTGAAACAGAACTTTTAACATTAAAAGTAGTAATTTCAACCTCAAAATCCTAAGATACTATTTCGCGCGAGTTAGTCGCTAACAATTAAAAAGGGATTAGATGATTGTGTAAAGGACAAACCTCTTGAGACAAAGACCCAAAAAGGGGTGTTCTTTATTGGCGATGACTTTACAATCGAAAATTAAAAACAGAATGCCTCCAAGGGGCGCAAGCACACGAGTTACTGAAAGAAGTGTTTAAATCTAAGCTAAGAAATTTAAAATTACATGTTCTCTGTTCGAGAGTTTTTTATTCGGGGTCTTTGCTCTATGTCTTTCCTTCCTTTTATACTCCCTGGATGATCTCTTTGTGATCAACCGCCTAAAAACTGCTTGATCGTTTTATAACTGCCCACTTTCCTCGTAATGGCCAATTTGTCATGAAACTGCCTTTTCTAACTGCCGCCATTACTCTTTGTCGTTCAACCGTCTTCAATTGAGTTCCTTGAATCGTGGAACGTGATAGGGCATGCTTTAATAACTGCTTTGATAACTGCACTTCTTGATAACCACAACCCTTCATATTTGCTAAGACCTTGGGCGATTCGAAGGTTTGGGCGAGAATAGAGTAACAGCTCTAGGCGACTGCATGGCACTCCATTCGCTCAGATCCTGGGCGACTTGCAAGCCTGGGCGATGGTGTTACCGCGTTCATGGGCCTCCCTATTTGGGCCTTCATCTTGAATTGTCTGATTGGGCTTCGTTCTTTGGGCTATCTGATTTGGGGATCCTCTAATTGGGCTTCATTCCTTGGGCCGTTCGATTTGGACTGAATTTTTATGTGTCAACAATTACCCCCCAATATGGCAGAATTAATACCAATTATTAAATTTTGCCATATTCACTTTGTGTTTCCAGCAACATTCGAAATTCTCAAGAATTTCAATCATTGTTTTCTTCCATAGCTTGAAAAGGTGTGACGTTTTGCAAACCCTTATAACCCCCAAATACGCCATTTCACTGCACCATTAAATCACGCCTCACTATTTCGCGTTTCTCTCCCACAATTTACTGTTCATCTCTTTGTTTCCCTGTCACGTAACTCTGAAAAACTCCATTTCATCCCTAATGGCTACTTCACAATCTCAATCTGACGACTCTCTTAGTTTTGATGACTTTCAGAAACTCCTTAATCGTCCATACATAACTCCGAACTTTCTCGCGCCTGCCAATGTCGAACTCAATGAGTTCTACCTAGGTCCTTTCTTCAACAATGCAGAGGCAGTCGAACAAGCGGCGGTGGGCCAGCTGTTTCCTTGTACTCAAGGCCCTCCATTTCTAAACTAGTACTTTTTTCGATCGCTTTGAGTTTTTGGTCTTCTGAGTATAATACCTTTGTTTTCCCTCTTGGCCCCATGTCTATTACTATTTGGGGCCCTAGTGAATCTGCCACCTTTGGGCGATACCATTTTTCCTAGTATCTTAGTTTCTGGTGGCGTCCCAAAGTTTGGTAAAAACCTCACCGAGTCTTATTCAAGCCTGCAAACCCTTCATAACCATTTGAGCGCTGAGCCTTCCCATACTAAGCGAGTGGCCTTTCTTCTGGTTTAGCTTTGTAAATATGTTTTGTGTGTGCCAAGCATAAAGCCCTCCCTGAGTTATTTACCATAGCGCACGAATTGGCGCGTGGCAGGCCTTTGAATTTATGTTCTTTCTTTTTGGCTGCCCTCTAAGAGGCATGGCTTCTCTTCAAACTCAATTGAAGAATGGTGCATTTTCCACTGGCAGTGGACCTCTTTGGTTCACTCAAATGTGGTTGAGATCCTATTTTCCATTGCTTAGTGCTCCATCAATTTCTCGTCCTTCTGCTAGCTGCTATGGGCTAGCCATTGAGCCCCTGTCTCCTGTAAATATGTTTAGAAGGGATATTTTTTCATTCTTTGGATTCAATCCCTTCCTTCTTTCCTTTTCCTCCTTTTTTGACTCCAAACTATGTGCATCCTCCCTCCACTATAGACAGCGCGATCACCTCTCTGCTCATTTGGATCCAGTTTTTAACCGGAAGGGAGTTATTTCATGATATTTTAACTAGGACCAATGCCAAGGTAGGGGTAGAAATATATGTTCTCCAATTTTTTGCTCGCCAACTTGGTTTCGGCCAAACCTGGCCTGTTCCTCCTTGCTATTCAAGGAACTTGATAGACCGTTTCCATATTATTAATAAGGAGGAGGCAGAGATTATAAATGCTCGCAATCTTCTTTTGACGAGCCATTTTTCATTAGCCCCTTTCAATTCTAGCCATGTCATCCATCTCCTTTTTGAACAGCTCTGGCCGTCAGTGAAGTGCAGATTGTTTGCGACTGATGCCAATTGTGCCTTTCATTCACTGGACCAGCCGAGCATTTCTTCCCCTCCTCCTGTTTTAGTCACTCCTTTGTCCATCCGGAGTCTTTCTCCTCATCGTCGCGCTAAACAGTCTGCTCGTCCATCTTCTTCTCTCCCTG
>NC_036246.1:33855590-33858893 GCF_002742605.1 Olea europaea var. sylvestris | reverse complement strand
CTGCTTCATCCAAACCAGCTGATGAAGGGACTACGCTTAAAGAGACATCTTCAATCCCAGAATTCTCATCACAACCAATGGATGAGCCACCTTCTTCTCAGGGCGTCAACCCCCCAAACATCGAAGCAGAAGATAATTCAGCTTTTTGATGCTTTACCTTTGCTTGTGCTATTGGTTTCTGATTTGTTGCTTTTGAGTTCTGTAGATGCTCCTATGAGTCTGCCCATTGTGACAACATCTTCTCGCTCAAACAAGGGAAAGTCCTCGCGAATGGTGGAGCCACAGGTGGCAGACTTGGCTGAGGATATGCCATCTTCCAAGATTATTGATGAGGTAATCTTTGCTTCACTTTTATTTCCATCTTGTTCGTTGTAGTGAGGATCTTCAGTATTGGCAATTTTCTTTGCAGAATGCTGATAAGATTGTGCGTTCCATCCAAGACTTGTTCGCTTCCTGGGGGCAAGTCAAGACATCTCGCCCTACTCCATCTGGTCGTCCTGCTACTTCTTCAGAGGAAGATATGAAGTTCCTCAAGCAGTCAATATTTGAGTACGTGTCCTTCATGGATATGGACATTGGTAAGGCTAGTGCTGCCAGACATAAGGATAAGTTTGAGCATTTGAATGCGAAGTTAGAGCAAGCACTGACACTTTCGTCGCTCAATCTTTCTGCTGATTTTAAAGCGACGTTGAAAGTTATCCATTCTGAGGTCCTCTCCTTGCTGGCCAAGAATGTTGAACTGAAGGCCAAAAGTACTTAATATCTTCGCATCGTATCTGAAAAAGAGTCTTTGCGTCTGGAGATCAACAAAGCTGAGGACGAGTTGAAAGAAATCCCTTCCGAAGTCATAATTGAAGACTCTTTGATGGCTAGTTTGGCTGCTCAGATGAAGGAACTTCAAGCCAAAATGGACGACTGCTAGGCGAGAATGGCTAATAAAAAGCGTAACGCCTCCCAAGGAATTGAGCGAACTAAATCTTTTGTTGAGCAGTACAAGAAGTTGATGATGATGTCGCGGCCGAATTGAACATCACTTCCTCTCGGCAGAACGAGGACTGGGAAAAACTTAGGGAAAGAATTCATTCAGTATGGGGCAGATTGTAATTAAGACATATAGCGCCTTAACTTTTTCTTTTTCGTAATTTTGCATTTGACTTTCCCTTTGTAACTTTGTTCATCATTAATGAACATCTATGTTAACTTCTTATGCATTTATTTGATGTTTGTCTTTTAATCGCCAATCCTTCAAGCATTTAACTGCTTTGTGCTAAAAATCTTGCACATTTTCTCTTGATATTTCCACCTCTTTTCCCAAGACTTTGGGCTACTTAATTCCATTTACTAGGCAGAATGTGGCTGCTCATATTCCGTCTCTTCATCTCCACCCCCTATAAATGTACGTATGCTTCGCATTTTCCATCTTCCATCTTCATTTTCATTATCTTCTTCAAAATCAATTTGCTACCATTATTTGGCATTCTGACAATCAATCCAAAACCTTCGTTTTCTATAAAGATGGATTGTTTGGTCCGCCCATTTTACTACTTGTCTTGATATCACCTTTGGTATGGGAGATATAGGAAATATTTTTTGGCCAGTAGCGAAGTTTTTC
This sequence comes from Olea europaea var. sylvestris, assembly GCF_002742605.1. NCBI lineage: Eukaryota > Viridiplantae > Streptophyta > Magnoliopsida > Lamiales > Oleaceae > Olea > Olea europaea. Next base: position 33,857,281 of record NC_036246.1, on the reverse strand, counting down.
CCATCAAAGTTCTTCCCATCGTCTCTTTCTTCTTTACCAGGGGTTCGATGATAGAAGGCAATTTTTGGGATGCTTGCGAGCCACCTTGCTTGCTGAGAGTGCTTCTCAGCCTCTTTGTCTGCCATTACAGCGATGCATTTAGGAAGGCAGTGTGAAGCCAGTCCACCCTCTTACTCGACGATCGATCGGGAGATTAGCTTACTTTTAATTGTAGTTTGTAGAGCATCCATTATTTGTATTTTGCATCTTTGTAATGAACGTTTGATAACAAAGGACTTTATTTGAACGTATTTCGCTCTGACCTTGTTATCCTTAATCGTTCAACATGTTTTGGTTATGCTTTTATCTGTTCACATTCCCATAAAGAAGAAACATATTTTTTCAAATATTTGCCGTTAATGAATCTCACGTGCTTGGTGCCATCTAAATCTTCCAAATGATACGCTCCATTGGGCAACACACTGTTTATTTTGTATGGTCCTTCCCAATTGGGCAACCAATTCCCATACTTTGGGTCCTTGCTATCCAAAGGGAGTATCGTCTTCCAAACTAATTCGCCTAGGTTGAATGACTTTTCTATGACTTTTTTATTATTAAACTTAGTCATTCTTTGTTTTTGAACTTGCAGTCTATCTAAGACGTCCAACTTTAATTCGTCCAACCCCAATAAATTTTGAACTAGTGCTTCGGTATACTCATCATCATTTAACTTATCCTACAAGCACACTCTAATCGATTGCACGTTGATTTCCATAGGCAAAACAGCCTCCTGTCCATAAGTAAGTTGGAAAAGAGTAATTTTGGTACTTGACCGAGGTGATGTTCTATAAGCCCACAAGGCCTTATTCAGACATTCGTGCCAATTTCTGACATTTTCATCTATCATCTTTTTAATTATATTTTTTAGAATCTTATTAAAAGATTCTACTTGTCTGTTGGATTGAGCGTAATATGGTGTGGAGTTTACTAATTTAACCCGAAACTCGCTCAAAAATTTGTTCACTTGATCCCCATTCAAAGATGTTCCATGATCCACCATCAACGTTTGTGGAATTCCAAACTTATAAATGATGTGATCACGGATAAACTCTATAACATTTTTTTGGGTGATCTCTTTCAAAGGTACCACCTCTACCCACTTGGTGAAATAGTCTGTTGCAACTATAACAAAAGTATGTTGCTTGGACGATGGGGGATAAATCTTCCCTATCAGGTCTATCGCCCAACCCTTGAACGGCCAATGTTTAATAATAGGTGCCATCTCTCGTACTGGCGCCCTTTGTATTGGACCATACTTTTGGCATGCTAAACAACTCTTTGCATACTGAACGCATAATTCTTCCATCTTTGGCCAAAAATATCCACTCCTAATAATTAACCATCTCATCCTTTGGCCAGCTTGATAAGCTCCACATATCCCTTCGTGCACCTTAGCTATGATCGTCCTGGCTTCTTGCAAACTTACACACTTTAGCAGTACACCATCAAAGCATTTCTTAAATAACTCTTCATCTATTAGTGTATAGTTCAGCAAACACAGCTTCATTTTCCTACTAATCCCTCCATTAGGTTCTTTAAGGAATCTTTTAATCTCTGTTCTCCAATCCGTTGCATCTTCATCTTGTATGCAGTGAAGTTCAATCCTTCTCGCCATTCTTTGGGTTACGAGCAATATAGTTCCATACTCACAA
>NC_036246.1:33852646-33854014 GCF_002742605.1 Olea europaea var. sylvestris | reverse complement strand
TCCTTTAACAAAGCGATTAATTTATCACTAACCTCTTGATCGAGCATCTGGCTGATGAATGTTGGACGATCTTTTCCTTCATTACCAATATTTACTTTGATCAGAGGGTCTTGTGCTTGAGCGTATCCAGGTTTGATGATCCGCATCACTTCATCATCTAGTTCCCTTGTAAGTACTTCTTCTTCTAAACAGTCCACCTTGTTGACTTCTCGGCCAATGCTTTGTTCTAACTCGAATACTGCTAATTTGTCTTTCAGTGCTTTCAGGGCTGTCTCTTCTTTCGCCTTGTCATTGCATTCCTTATTGAAAGCCATTAATTTAGCTTTGAAGGCCTGAATATCGACCGTTTGCTCTTGTTGCTTAGAATTCATTCAAGACTCCTTAATTATTCTTTTGCCAATTACTGGCTCTTCTAGGGCCACTATATTTGGCCTCATCTGTCTGAACATTTCAGTGAGTGCGTCCACTGAAAATGGTTCTTTGCTTTGCGCGACAACTTGAGTTTCTTCCCCATCTTGTACTACCCTGACAGGTCCATAGTTTCCTTCGTACATAAACTTTTCCGCTGAGTTTGCTTCTGCGACAAAAGGCCTATGATCGGCCTGTACCGCCTCTGCTTCGCCCTTGTTATTCCAAAAAATCAGGCATTGATGGAGCGATGATGGTATACAGCGACTTCCGTGTATCCAATCTCTTCCTAGTAACACATTGTAACTAGTAGGACCATCTATTACAAAGAAAATTGTGGTCCTAGTAGTCGTCCCTATACTTATGTCCAATGGCATAACTCCCTTAGCTGAAATTGCTCCTCCATTGAAACTTGTAAGGATGACTTCTGTTGGAATCATGTCATCCTCTTTCTTTGCAAATTTCCTCATCATCCTAGATGAAATGGTGTTTATAGCTGCTCCATTGTCGACAAGCACTTTTGCCACAAGGATGCCGTTAACTAGAGCTTCAACGTACAATGGCCTCAAGTGTTTAGTCAATTTCATGGCTGGCTGTTTAAAAATAACCTTTTCGGCAGCCTCTATTTCTACTTCCTGCTTATTTTCTGTCGAATTATCCCCCTGTAATAAGTCGACGTGCAACATATCGCGCTGAGCCTCTGTCTCCTGAATTTCCTCCTTACTGTTTTCTAATGCTTCCTCATCAGTTACCCAACCTGTGGGAGGGGGCATTATTCTTGGAGGTGATCCATACTTTTCAGAGCGAGGCACTCTCTTCTTCCTTTTGGGCATCCCGTACAGTACGTAGAAATTGAAAGGACGCCCAGATGGTTCTCTCAACAAGTCTACTTCGCGATCTCCCTCTCGATGTAGTTGCTTCAACAGAGTATTGTGCGATACTCCTCTCCTTCTTCTTTCT
>NC_036246.1:33851522-33851729 GCF_002742605.1 Olea europaea var. sylvestris | reverse complement strand
GCTGGCAAGTTGATGAACCAGGAGAAAGCTACTCCTGTTAATGAACTAGGGAAAAGCCTCATTTTATGATAATCAGTTACATCACCACTTTGCAATGTGAATCGCCCTATGTGTTCTAGAGTAGACACCTCTCTTAAACCGGTAAACAGTGAGAATTCTGGCACTTTATACCCTCTAGGCCATGGATATGCTTGGTCTACCCAATCA
>NC_036246.1:33833606-33851159 GCF_002742605.1 Olea europaea var. sylvestris | reverse complement strand
TATTGTTTTGATTTGGCACTGCACCACCCCCTTGGTTTGAAGTAGAGGGATCAGAAAGTGGTTCTACCCCTTAATTCGGATTTAGGACTCAGGAATTATGTCCCACAATTGTCCTAGTTTGAAAGTGATTTGCAAGAGGTATAACGGGTTGACATATTCGGCCTACTAACTTATTCATTGTTTCGTTCAAAGTGTTTAGTTGTTTGGCCATGTTGTCATAATGTGCATTCCCATTTTGGGTAAATCTTTCCATATTACGAATACTTCGAAAATTTAACTGTTCAACTATATCTTGTGTGAGTTCTCCAAGTAATGCACGCATGGTTCGAGGACTCAACTCTGTCATTGGTTCGTAATGACTGTTACTGCTCTGATTCTGTCCATCTGTTCGTGGAGAGGCATGCTGCTCCTCATATCGCTCGATCACAGACTGGATTCCTCCCTGATTTGCTGCTTCCTTATCGGATCTCTGAGGCATATTGTGTCACCTTTTGTATTTTCAACACCAAACACCACTGTCCCACTGCGCGTGCCAAATTGTTTCGCGCGGGTTAGTCGCTAACAATTAAAAGAGGGATCAGACGATTGTGTAAGGGACAAACCTCTTGAGACAAAGCCCAAAAATGAGTGTTCTTTATTGGCGATGACTTTACAATCAGAAATTAAAAACAGAATGCCTCCAAGGAGGGCAAGCACACGAATTACTGAAAGAAGTGTTTAAATCTAAGATAAGAAATTTAAAATTACATGTTCTCTGTTCGAGAGTTTTTTATTCGGGGTCTTTGCTCTATGTCTTTCCTTCCTTTTATACTCCCTGGATGATCTCTTTGTGATCAACCGCCTAAAAACTGCTTGATCGTTCTATAACTGCCCACTTTCAACCGCCTAAAAACTGCTTGATCGTTCTATAACTGCCCACTTTCCTCGTAATGGCCAACTTGTCATGAAACTGCCTTTTCTAACTGCCGCCATTACTCTTTGTCGTTCAACCGTCTTCAATTGAGTTCCTTAAATCGTGGAACGTGATAGGGCATGCTTTAATAACTGCTTTGATAACTGCGCTTCTTGATAACCACAACACTTCATATTTGTTAAGACCTTGGGAGATTCGAAAGTTTGGACGAGAATAGAGTAACAGCTCTGGGCGACTGTATGGCACTCCATTCGCTCAGATTTTGGGCGACTTGCAAGTTTGGGCGATGGTGTTACCGCGTTTATGGGCCTCCCTATTTGGGCTTTCATCTTGAATTGTCTGATTGGGCTTCGTTCTTTGGGCTATCGGATTTGGGGATCCTCCAATTGAGCTTCATTCATTAGACCGTTCGATTTGAGCTGAATTTTTATGTGTCAACAGATACATATGCCCAGAAGTGAAAGTAGTAAAGCATCTAACTTGGTTCCGGACCATTTGAGAAGCAGTTCATGTATCAATTTTCCTGGCTCACCTATAGAAAGCAAAGATAATCAGAATAAGTACACGCAACTCAAGCAAAAAAACTACATCATAACATTTCTTAAAATAAAAACAGCATTTATATTTGCCCCGTTAGTTAAAAAAGAAATTTGCTGCAACCTCAGTTAATAACAGCTGTAAGTAAACACCATCTTACCAGCTCTTTCTGATTCCAATACCCCGGCAGACACAGGTGTAAATGTTTTCCCTTGCCCTTTTCCACCCCAAATTCCTGTCAAAGAACATGGCAATAATAAATTTCATTCTCTAGAAGAATCATTACTCGAAATATAGGTGAAAATGTTAACTACAATATCATTATTCCTCTACAATGACAGTCCTCATAACGATGGGATTAAAAGATATAAAAGACGATGACTTTATTATCTAACCAGATCAAATTCTCTCTAAATACATTCCACAAAAAATCCGATTTGTGTGGATTATTCCCCCAATTAAGGAAGAGATCTCGGCGGAATTGCCACATATGAAATTAAGCACAATTTTGCAAAGAAATAGCTCATTTGTTTCTTAAGCGTTAAAGGGTACATGATATTTTCAAAGTTATTGTGACGACAGGGAAATGAGCCAACTTGCTCAATTCAGCAGTAAAAAAGTTTAAAAGCACTCTAGTCAACAAGGGAATTTATCTATTTGCCTTTTTTACAGCTTCCCTTGACAAGTCTTCTGACCATATTTTCATATTCAATTTCACATCGATCTATTATGATGTACATTTACCTAGAATAAGAGGAACTTTGGCGTTAAGAAGATAACCAATGTAGTTCTTCAGAATATGGCATACTGCATTATCAACAAAACATATGTCAAAGAAGTATGTCTCACAGCGAAACGTGAATAAAGATGATAAGAAATCTAATGCTCTCATAATCAGCCAAACCATATAAAATTACCTACCTGCCAAATAATTAAAGCAAGAAATTCAGTCAAGCACAAAATTTTTAATAAGTATAACAAAGTAAAATCAGATATCCTACATTATTTTTGGGTGTCTCCTACCAAATGGAAACACGAAGCCAATGGTCTAAGGTAGACAGACTATCCATACATTTCTACTATAGGTTCAACAGAAACTTCGAAGATGAATAATCGTAATACGTGTAACTCCACGCTATAAGGAAATACATAGATCTTAGTATTAGAAGCCCCCAACAATAAGCGGTATTTTATGGATGATTTCAAAAGGCTCTATGGGGTTGTAAGGAGGCTGATGGTATTTTTACTTACTTCCACATTTAGGAGATGAAGATGCTACATGTAATGAGATTTAACTGCAGCTCATTGAGTTATGGGTATCGAAAGAAAGGAAATAGAAGGGAAATAAATATATAAACTGAGCACTTGAAAATCATGGTGAATTTGAATTTTCTTGTTGAATATGGAAATTGGTTTTTGTGGTTCCCACTTAGGCCTGCATTGTGCTTCTATCTGATATTATCTTTCAGCAGTCCTCTTAACTCCCTGTAATCCCTCAACTTTAGTCTCTGTCATCAGGAAAGATGGCATCTTGACAATTCTCTTTCTTTAGTATGACCATAACGCTATCTAACATTTCTGTTATAGCTTAGAGCATTCTCAAGTACCGTGGTTTATGATTAGTGAGTCGGATGAAGCTGCAATGCCAATTAGTGTCATCTTATGCTGCTTGGAATCAGTATAGTTCAATTGTACATTATGGACAAGTTATATGAAAATGAGGGCTTTTTGAAGCAGTAATTCTATGTCACGCTTGCATGTTGACGTGTGCATATGCACACAAATACCATATTAATATTAGGGCGTGTTTGATTGCCAATATTTTTCATGGAAAATATGTTTTTTCCACTCAAGTTCCTACTTTTGTGTTGTTTGATTGTCATTTTTTTCGTGGAAAATATTTCCTACTTTTAGTCACGTGACCATATTTTCCTTAAAATCAAGGAAAATATTTTCTTTAGGAGAAGTAACATTTTATTTTCTAGGGAATTTCCTCTCTCTTTCCCTCTCTCATTTATCCACTCTCTTTAATCTGCCCAACAATAAAAAATAGACAAGTATAATATTTTCTAGATTAAAAACTAAATCAATTAAAAACATTTAATTGACAATCTCCATGTAAATAAATTCCTTCCATGCAAATTTCATGCTTACAATCAAATGCACACTTAGTTTTATTTGTCATAGTTACATCTAATTAGAACAATTTTGTTACTATCATGAGCCTACAACATTACTCAAATTTTACGAATTCTTTTTGGGGCTCATGTTTTTCAAAAATCACTTTATGCACTTTGATTTGAGAGTCGGGTCGAATTGAGCCATCAACTTCACATAGTGGACAAGTTGAATGGTAACTTGTACCTTTTCTAGTAGGCGGTGAATCTATTTTTTCATTCTTTAGTGATGCAAAGCCATTGTTTTCTTCTACCTTATAATTTGCTTTATGAACATCTGGAAACGCGCGGTTGCTTCTCGTTTCAATTTTCCGAATTGTATATTTTGTTCTGTATCTCTTTAAGATATCTCGTAGCCTCATTAGATGTAGGAGACATGATTGGTCCCACCACATTGATTCAAATTGATAATTTGGATGACTAATTCGATGGAGGCCATAGGCTAGTCTCTGAGCCTCTAAGAAATTCTATAAGATGGCTTGGTTGATCAATGATTTGTTTTTATTTTTTTGTTTGTTTCCAAAAATCTAAGGATAAATTTTGATTCTTTATTTTTCTTTTATTATCTTTGTAGCAAGGTGTCTACATTTTTTCATAGTTTAATGAAAATGTTCGAAGACTCTATATGAATTTGTCATTTTATGAGTATCCTCCTTTTTGCATATGGCATCACCATTTCACTTGATAAAATTTATTAATTTTTAAATTTAATTTAAAAAATAATATTTTCTCCTTGACATTTTCAAAATGTTGTTGATAACCAACGAATGGCAAGTGATTTTCCTTCATGTCAAGAGCTGTTATTTATAATTTGATTATGACTGAACAATATTCAGTCCAAGAAAACCATGTACTTGTGATAATCATAATCCTCAAACGATCCTTTGCTTTGCCCCTCAAATCTTATAGGATAATTCGAAGGCAATTATATTCACACTCCCGTTTTTATTTTTTGCATCACATTTTAATTGCACTTTAGATTCTTAATCAAATCTTATATTTTGATATAACCCGTGATCAAAGACGCGACAATTAATTAATAAAAGTTTGAAGATAAAAATTTGATGGAAAAATAAAAAAATAAATAATTGTTATAATGAGCAAAGATTGAAGAGTTTAACTAAAATTAAAATATGATTATCAAATAAAAATTACGGTGACATTATAACCACTCAAATTGTAGATTTAAGTATCGGGCTTTTGCATGCGCTGAGCGATATGAATTTCAGGTGCCATCACTTGAGAGGGTTGAAACTGAAAAACCATCATTGTCAAGAAGAATAAACCAACCATATTTTATTTCTAGGGCAATTCATGTATAGAAATATTTTATCCAAATTCCTATAATAATTCAAAATTAATTTTAAACTTTTATGACATATTTGGTATTTAAAAAAAACCTTTTTTTTATTATATTAATAATAATTTATGCCATGAAATGATATTCAACGTAAAATATTCATAATAAACACCACTTATAAGTAAATAAGAATCGACACAGAATAATTGTTGTGGATGGTAAGCTTGTTTTACAATAAGCAATTTAGACTCATTTAAGCATTTTATAATAGATATTTTTTAATTAATAAAATAAAAATAATCTGTTATTTCTTTCGAAAGCAATCTCCACTACCAAAATATCTAATATTATTTTATGTTTAAAAAAATTAAAAATAAGAAAATTAAACTTAATTCTAACAACCACAAAGTTGAGATTACCGGTAAGTGATGAAAAAGTGAGATCATCTAAAACTATGTTAATATTTTTTAAAATAAATAGATACATTTGGCAACTGATAATCATTGTAGGTGGGCTCTTTCTTCATTCAGTAAAAATATTAAATTTGGAGTTTTTTTTTTCCTCAATTCTTTTAGATTTTTTGATGTTTTTTGAAAATAGCAATTTTGCGATCAAATTTAATTCTACATTTATGGATATTCTCATAAACTTATTTTTAAACTTGTTGATCATTATCACTAATTTCTCGTTTTATTTAACAGGAAAGACAAAGATGATTGGCGATATTTAGAAGAAGCTTTGCGAGTTGAAAGTATTAAAAAAAGTGACTTGTCAAGCGCCAACTATGCTAGTTGAACTTGACGAAACAATAAGGAAAGCTTTATATATATTTTTGTCCAATTTTGCTATTTATATAAATGGGGTTGACACCCCCTCATAAGAGGGGGCTCACACGTAATAAAATAATTGTGGGCCTCCTCTCTTGTGAGGAGGGTGTCATCTGATGTGTCAACTCTGAATGTACAAATAGCAAAATTATTTTTTGTCATAAAAATTCATGAAAGAGAATAGTAAAACAAGATACTCAAGGACACAACAAAACATAAGCATGTAAAAGTTGTTTGGATGTGTTACTTATTTTTTAGTTTTAAGTAGAAGAAATTACTTATTTTGGAAAAATAAATATCCTTGTGCTATCAACCCATTCTTTGAGCTCCATTGTTTGGTAAAAATAGATTTTATAATAGTGATTATTTGAAAAATGTGTATTTGAAAAGTGGGAAGACGTTTTAGATTTACATGTTGAATAAGAAATTTTTTTAGATTTATGTGTTGAATTATTTTATTAAGAAAATGTGTGGATGAAAATGAATTTTAAAAAAAATTTATTATTGAAAAATGGGGCTCTAATTCATTTTTAACTTTGATAAATAATAATATTTACTTCAATTTTACTTATAAAGTTGTTAACCGAACATGTTTATTGCTGTGAAACTTTGAGGATGTAAAGGTGTCAAAGTGATAGGATTGATCCAAACCGATTGATTTGACTGTAAAAATTTGAGAGTGTAGAGGGGTCAAAATGGTTGGATCGATCCAGACCAATATCAGGCATGTTGCTAACATGAACTAGCCCACCTAACTCCTTGACCTCTAATTTTTAAATTCTGTAGTTTTTCTAAATCCGTGGAGTTAAAATGAAGGAAAAAGTTCCATGCACAGCCCTTTTGAACAGGGCCTGTCGCATGGGGATGGACCCCACATGTGGACCTCATGTGTCTAGTCTACTCTCATGTGTGTGCACCTGTACAGTCTCTGTGTAAAGGGATCTGTGCAGGTAGCACAATTCTACAATAAAATACAAGTATAAAAAATTACAATAAAATTACAATTATATAAGGTAAATATAAGCATCTTCAAAGCACGTTTTTGCAATATTTTCTTAGTGCTGTAATGGGCCTTCAACATTTTTAAATCATTCATAATATTAAGAAAGTCAGAAAAATGTTAATTAGTTTTTGTCCTTCTCAATGCCATCTACATGCTTGGTGAAGCTTTTGCCCTTAAGAAAGCAAAAGCTACTTTTAAGCAGATTTTTCTTTTAATGTAGATTTATTTTTCACTTATTTATAAGTACACGAACATTACCCCTTTTTATTATGTTTGATGATGTGATTCTTAACCAAATGAGGCACCCCAACATTAATCGACAAATAAGTTTCATGACGGTTTAAACAACATCCTAACACACTAACACTCCATAGCATGTTGCTACTTGCCCATATAAGAGCTAGTATAGGTGAAGATAATAAAATCAAAGGTAAGATATAGTGCTTTTGTTGAATCGTTATAACTAGTCAAATACATAAGTAGCTTATTTATTTTCAACTTTGATCAATAAAAAATGTTAATTTTGAAACCTACTTTTGTTAACTTATAAGCATACTTAATTCCAAGTAAATCTTTAGCTTTCACCAAACATCAACTAAGGCTTTCAATGTGGAAGGAACTACCATTTATATTCTCATGATTTAAACTTCAGAGGTTATGATATCTCAATCAATTAGGTAAAAAAATTGTTTGTTTGGTTTTTTGGATTAGGTTAAATAATGGTTATCACTTCATAAAATATAAAATCTAAATGAATTTTATTTACAACTAAAAAAATATATGGTAGTGAAATTAGAAGCAGTATTACAATAATCGAGTTTAATACAACAAATCTATCTACCATCAAGTAGGGTTGGCAATAGTTCGGTTATGGGTCGGTTCGGTCAAAATCTTAATTGTTGTACATCAAACTTACTTGATTCATTCTTCCCCACAAGTCTTACTAGCATAGATCAACACTCAAAGTTAATTCCTATATAGTAAATAAGAAATATAAGTAAAGAATACAATGATACTATATATTTCAGAATGGTCTTAACTAAAATTTAAATAAAAAAATGTACCTCTTCATTAGCTTCCTTCTCGCTAAACGTTGCACAAGCTCTAGAGTATGATGAAAAAGTAAAATTTTCTACACACAATAGAAAAAAATTAACAATAAAAGGAGTCGTGCGTGAGTTTGTGGTTTGTAGAGAATATGGTTTGCATTTATATACTGTCATACTAATACTATTATTATGAGCTAATGATAAGTGGGTTGACCGGCTGAGTCAGGTAGATGTAGGGGGGATTTTGTTTTGGACTAGATAGAAAAGTAGTATAAAGCCCAATAATCAATTCAATTATTTTTATTATTATTTTTTTAGCAAGTAATCGGTTTGGTTTCGGTTCGACGGCATAAATATCATACCCGCACCACCACGAATCGGTTCATTAAAATAAAAATCATATCCGCCCCATTGCACCATCAGTTCGATTTTTTTCGCCCTATTCAATTCGATTAATCGCGATTTTTGATTTTGACAATTCAAATTGTCATCCCTACCATCAAGCGTTGTGTTGAAAGGTGTATTGGACTATTTAGTTCAACTAGAAAAACTAAAAAATGATTTATTTAAATCTAAAATTGAAAAATACAAAATCATTTAAAAATAATTAAATAACCATCTCATAAACTACAGATTCATTTCAAAATTTACCAATTCGACCATTAAGGATGCGTTTGATTTACTGTTTTCAATTTTGCAAAATATTGAAAAAGTGTTTGGTATGATATTTCTAAAAATACATTTTCAAAAACAACGATGAACATATAACATAAAATTGAAAACGCATTTTTAAAGTTTTGAGCATTTTCAGTTAAAATTTTGAAAACACTCAAAATATGAAAAATAATCATTTTAATAAATTTTTATATAAATAGTTTTTAAAAAATTAAATAACTTATATATATATATATATATATATATATATATATATATACACACACACACACACACACACACACACACACACATAAAAAATTATTTGTTTTGTTTTTACTTTTTTAGCTAGAAAATTGTTGTAAAATTGCTAATTTTAAAATGTATATGACACTTGATAATGGGATGGCAAAAATACGTGTCAAACTCGATACTCGTAGGGCTCCGAGTTGAACGACAGATATTACCAGCTTAATCGGGTTTGGTACGGTGGCGAGATATTTTGCCCGGAGGCAGATACGAGTAACGTGGGCCTCGCCCCAGCCCCGTTTAATTTTTTTTAATTAGAAATTCAATACTTTAAATGAAAAGTCTTTACGAAATTTCATTAATTGAATAGAAGATAACAACAAAGATTATCTAAAAAATATGATAAACAATAAAAACTTTAGTTTATCAAATATATTCGAATGATTTAACTTTTAAAAATAAATTAATTAAAAATTTTAATAACTATATTATTGTCTTACTTAAATGAATGAGAGTAATAAAATGAATTATAAAAAATTATATAAAAGATTTAAACAAATGCGTAAACGGGTAACGAGGCGAGGGTGAAGAGTAGGACTGGGCAAATCTCCCGAACCGAACCCGAACTGAACCGAACCCGATGGTTATTGTCAAATTAAATACTCGAACGGGTATCTGAATTGAGAACCGACAGGACCGAATAAGAATCGAATATTTCTATTTTTTTTTATATTGAGTAAATCAAATTATTTTAATTTTAATTTTTTCTTAACAAATTAACAATTTCTAAATCCAAATTTTTGGCCAAATAATTTGTTTCATTTCTAATTTTTTAATTTTTACCTTATTACCCATTTTATTGTTTCATTTCTTAGCCCAACAAGATTCAATCAACTAAATAACTCTAAACACCTACACTAAAGTGCATAACGTTGTCTTGACTCTCGCACTCACTCTCGCAGCCTCGCTGACATTTCAAAACCTATACAATCGTCGGCTGATGTTGTGACCTCCGATCGAAGCTACGACCTCCGCCGACCGAAACTTTGACCGTAGCAATCATTTGAACAAGGTAGTCTACTAGCCTATGACATTCCAAAGCCATTGAATGTATCATTAGTTGTATTTATATAATGTTGTTATAAATGTTAAAAAATTTAATTATAATACAAAATCGAACAGAACCGAACCCAAACAGTTCCATAATTATATTTGGACCCGACGATTCCATTTACTAGATACCCGAAAATTTTGGTTCGATTCGATTCGATTCTAAAGAGAACCGAACCGAACCGATCCACGCCCACCCCTAGCGAAGAGCCTGCCCCGTCCCAAACCTGTCACGTTGCCAATCCTACTTGATAATATATTGATATAAGATTGTTTAATTTTTATAGAATAATAAAATTTAATGAATTAAAATTTTATAAAATAATTTTTTAAAATTCCAAATCAGACATGTTTCCTAATTTTCTGTCTTGAGAAATGATTTTTTGAAAATGATAGACCAAATGCATTTTTAGTAATTTAAAAATAGACCCTCAAAACAAAAAACAAAAAACAAAAAAAATAAAATTGAAATAAAACTTAAAATTGAAAAGTGAAATACAAACCAAACGCCCCTTAATTTTCCCAGAGTTGGGGATTAGGGATATCCTCAAAATATTGCTCATAGAAAGGAATATTAGCAGGGAGACAAAAATATCCTCTGTTCTTCCAAACGTTCTCACGTGATTGGTTAGTTCTTTTAGACCAGAGAAATTCAAAAGTTTGTCAGCTGATCAATCCCTTTCATTCGTTAAAGAAAACCCACGTGGACAAAAAATCCCGACACAGAGAAAATCCACGGGACCAAATTATAAATTGAAAATTGACATTATTAGGTGTCCTTATGTCAAAAAAGGTTGAACGCCAATCTTAAGGGTCTCTCACCACCTCGTTTATAAAGTATCGTGAGAGAGGTTAATAACGGAATGTGTTGCCAGGGAACAAAAGTTGTATGTACACTGGTGCCCACAAAGAGTTCTAATCCATGTTTCAAGAATCGAACCCTCACACTGCGACTGTCAGCAAAATTGAGTATACCCCACTCTTATCATTTGTACTATTGGAATATGCCCCGGGGGGCTATTAGATGTCCTTATGTCTCCCAATCACTTAATGAATCATAACCATTTGATGTTTTGGTTTTTGAATAATTACTATTTGTTTGGCACAATTTATTAAAAAAATATTTTTACATTCTTTTAATAAATTAATTTTGTATTTGAACCCACAATTTTCTTCATACTTTTTTACTATACATTCTCCTTGGAAAAAAAAATCACTTCAAATAATCTGTTAGAAACAAAAACTTTATAACACCTTCATTCATTTTTAAGAGGTTGAATATCATTAAGACTTTTCCATAAACTAGAAATAGGTTATGGCTAAGAAATTAGAGCTGACGCTAATCGACATTGTGAAGTGCTTGAAATCATTTGGTTGCATGCGTCTACATAATGCATGTGAGTTCGTTAACTTCTTAAAGTTTATCAAATTAAAAAATAAGATCGAAAACCTAAATCGTCAAGGAAAATATGAGAGAAGAGATGTTGTACTAGCATAACTAAAATTTCATTTTCAATATTGTTCATAGTCAGTCTCAATCTTAAACAAAGAAATAAGACTTTGGTAAGTCAACAACTGCCACATTAATGATGTACCAATGAAAGAATTCGTGTATAACTTATTGAAAATAATAGTTAATTATTTGTTATTATTATTTAAACAATTTTACATTGGAAAATGGCAAATAATCTTTTTGGGGATTATTGGAAAAAGAGCAGTGCTATCCTTAGAGAACCAACAGAACTAGGGTGCTGCCAGACAACAAACGTGCATGGGGCCCGCATAATTTTTTTTTTAATACAGGTAGGGCCCCTGCATAGTGAGGGACTCTGTAAGTGATATATGAGCAAAACCCTGTATATTGGGCATTTCTCTTGAAAAAAATCTCTGACAATGGGCCACAAATTTGTCTCGTTTTCCTCCAATCTAACCACACACCCGTGTTTGAGGTCCATCCTCTAAAATTAATATTTTTTCAAATTTATTTTTAATTACTCAGTTTGTTAATAAATAATTTTGTACATAAATATAAAAAAATTACTTTTTAATCTCACATTTAAAAAAAATCAATTTTCATAAAAATAAATTTAGAGGGTGTTTGGCACCTACTTTTACGGAAAAATGAATTTTAGAATAGTAGATTGATAGAGAATATGTGAATGAAAAATAAGGAATTTTTTTGATTTACATGTAATATTATTTTGATAAAAAATATGTAGTTAAAAAGAAAAGAGATAAAAATATAATTTGATAAAAAACGAGAATCGAATGGGGGCTCAATTTTTAAAAGACAACAAAATCATGAAGAGTTTTGCTACAAGTATAGAAAAAATTTGACAAAATTCTTATAGAAAAATGCTTGACAATTTTTTATTAATTTTTGACACAACAAACACAGAAATACACCATACAGATATTGTCAACGAATTACTTGTATCATTTTTGCCAATAATTCTTTATACATATAAAATTATTCAACCATGAAAATTATCGGAGACAGACCTGGAAAAAATTTTCATTTGGGAGGAAGAATGAATTTTTGATTGATGAAAAATGTGTTGTTGAAAAATAAGAAAAAATTTTGAATTTGCATGTAATATTATTTTATTGAAAAATGTGTAACCTGTTTGGCCCCTATTGTTTTCAAATTTTAATTGTTGGAATAGTTTTTTTTTTTTTTTTGGAAAAATGTGTGGTTGAAAAAGAATGCAATATTTTTTATTTGTTTGTAATATTATTTTATGGAAGATTGTGTAATTAAAAATAAGAGAGAAAAAGAATAAGAACGAGAATGAGGGCCAAATGGGAGTATAATGTTAAAACACTGTTAAAAAATTCATTTTTTCCCCATAAAACGGGACTCAAACAAGGGCTTAATCACTAAAGTAACGCAGCATTACATAACTGATCAATCAACTTGTAACGATTCCGTTGTCCAATTGGTATTAGGATCAACTTAAGTCTTACTTAAAGAAAATATCATGTGTTTGAATTTTGGAAATGCAGTAAAAATTCGTGAAGTATAAAATGGGCATAGGCTCAGAATGGACAGTATGTAAGTTAACAATTCTAGTATGGAGGTTGATCGTTACAAAAAATACGATATTTTTTTAACGATCTATGCCTCATGCCCAACTATTCTCTTATGTACTGTTCGCTTTGAGAGGATATCTACCCATCTTACAATTTACAAATTTCTATCAAGTCTTCAGAATTCGAACCTAAAACTTAAGACTTAGGCTCTTCTAGAGCAGATAGTACGTGAGTTAACAATATTGGCATAGAGGTTAGATTGTTACAAAAATGCACCCATGCCACATTGTTCGTCGTTCTCTTAATTGGTACAGGTTCAACTTAAGTCATTCTAAAAGAAAAAGTTAAGGGTTCAAATCTTAGGAATACGATAAAAATACGTGAGGAGTGAGATGGACAAATATCCCCCAAAATGAACAATATGTAAGAGAACATGTAAACACAAGGCCGAGATCGTTACACTGTTAATCTTATTAACACCATATCCAATGTATTAGTGGTTAAAATCTTCACATTGACTAATAATTATTCTGTTATCGATTTTTTCCAATTGGCGTAGTCAGACTAAAAGAAGCAAATTGAGGTTTATTTTTTATTATTTATTTATTTATTATTATTAATTTGAATGTGTTGTTCTTTTCCTAAGGATCAAGTTTTATTTTGAATTTTCATAAGTTCATAATATGGACAAATAAGCCTATGTTTGATTTGCACTTCGTTTGGCCCCCATTATATCGTATTATAATTTTTTGAATAGTGTTTAAAGAAGAAATTTTTTTGATTTACATGTAATATTATTTTATAAAAAATTATGTAGTTGAAAATAAGAGAGAGAAATTATAATATGAAATAATGGGACCAAACGAGGGCTTGGAGTGGATGTCACTAAAGGAGTTATATTGTGTTTTATAAGTGACTAATTAGGTCAAGAGATTACTTTAACGATCAATTTGAAATTTTACTTGAACATTAGTGACCATTTATGAAATTAACCCAACTCTAAAATTAAAAATACAGAGGCCACTCCCAACTCCCAAGTGGCATTATAACCGTTCAAGTGACGCACTTTAACACAAAGCAAATAGAATTCTCACAAGGCTCTCGGGAACTCACACAAATCTCTCTCAACACTACTGCGTGCGTGTACGTGCGTGTGTGTGTGAGAGAGAGAGAAGGGAGAGGGCTGGCCGGGTTAAGGGTGGCATTGAGTCGACTCGGCGGAGGGAATCGGCGGAGGAAAGTGAAGATTAAGGTGATGGAGTGGTGGCAGAAAATGGTTTTCCCTGTTAGAAGAGCTTGGTGTGCTTTTACTGCACGCGTCAAGACTCGCAAAAACGGTCAGTCATTTCTCTCTATATCTGCGTGTATGGTAACGGGTTGGGGATATTTATGTAGGGATGGCAATGGGGCGACTCCCGTCCGGCCCGAAATTTTCAGGAGGCTGAGTGGAGATTAAGCTTTATAAATACAAGTGTTATAATATGAAAAAGATAAATTCAGCTTGTATGTGGAATTTTGTGCCAAAGATTTAATTAAATAAACAAAAATATTTTTATTCAACGTAGGCATACTTTATACGCTAAATTGAACAGAGGCGGATGAATATTAAGGAGTAGATACATGACATGTGGGGAGATAATTAATATTGGGATGCAAAGGTAGAAAATTAAATATGATAAGTTTCTTTAAATTAAAAAAAAAAAAAAAAAAAGTTGAAGTTTTTAACTTTTTTCTTTAACTTGTGGCAAAACATATTCATGTTCTGTTTTTCATTATTTTTTGATCATGTAACTATTGAAATCTCTTTTGAAAAGTTTGGGCTTCTTTCTGACAAATATATTTAGTTAAATTATATCTTCATTACGCCCCTCACATTCTAGATTCATTTTTACATGAAATGCGTACAATTTTCATTAATCGGTGACGGTGATATGTTGCAGAACCACATCTAAAAGATTAATATATTGAGAAGGGAAAGAATATTATTGATATAAGTTGTCTTTAACGGTATGAGGATTAATTTGATAATTTCTGACATACTTTACTGTGAAGTTATGAAGGAATACATAGTTAAGCAATTTATTGGGGCCTTCTTGTTTTCAAAGAAAAAGTAACTTGATATAATCTACCACTCTACTTAGCTACCTTTATGTAGAAGATTCCTCATTCTTTTCATCAGTGCAGAATAAAGGGTCTTTTTCTTGTTTTGACTTCCATGACGACTTAACCGAAAGCTGCCCTCTCTACTCAAGAACACACGTCAGAATGCTCGACTGTTGGGAAAATGTGACCAGTAGCCGAATACTCTATGATTTTTAAGGCAGTTGGTGTTTTATTAGAGAAATTGATTGGATAGAGTTTTAGCTAAGTATCAGGATTTCACATCCCTTTGAACCGTGTCTCATCCCTTGCTAGAGTTTATAATAGGTTGGGACCAGAATAGTGTTGAACTGTCAAATAACTAGTCGACCAAGGCCAAAGATTGATGTGAGATCGAGTTCTAACACGATATAGAGGAGCCACTGGGTGGACCCCACGACTATGATTGGTTGCGAGCTTGACATTTTTGTTTGGTCGTGAGGTGGTTGGTAGCCTTTGATAGATGTATCGAGTGTTTAATCAACTTAAGTGGGTCCCCTTTATCATGTCGCCTAAAATATTAGACGGCGTGTAGGTAATTATAAATTGAGAGTTGATTTGGATGATTGTTTACTGGATGAGATTCCGTCATGCCTATTGGATTATATGCATTGCACTCTGTATATAAGAGCAAAAATTCTAATGATGGCAACATCCACAGCCTTGATTGTGTATCAGCATATGGCTTTCTACATTTGCATCGTAATCTGATTATTGGTATTCAGAACTTTTGGATAGGATATGCTCTTATTATGAACACAATTTCATATTTTGATTTTTCCTAATCTTTAGTAATGATGGGATTCGAATATTTTTAAATTCTTTTCATACTATTTAGTGAACATATCCACTAATGGGTGCTTATATCCACTAGATTACTTCCACTCAATGACATTAAAGTGTGTTAAGACCCAAGTTAGTAATAAATCAAACTGCTAACTACCAAAATAATGCCCCACTTTTGAGTTTTGTGCTACTTTAATGGACCATAATCAATACCTTGTTTGTTGGACTATTATTTGTTATTTTGTGTGTGGGGTAGGTGGGTGGAGGGTAAGCTCTGCAGTGTGACTTGGAATATTGGATTGATAGTGAAATAATTTGAATTTGAAATCCACATACTATGCATCTTTGACTTGTTTGGTAATATATAGTGTCAACTGTCAAGTTTTATTCAATATTGTGTACCAAACACGCTCTTCATTTTATGGTCAATATAGTTGGATTATTCGTTATACATGTGTTTGTGTGTGTTGGGGGTGGAGGGTTAAATTTAAGAACTCGTCTTCTTCGAATATTGGATTGGTACTGAAATACTTTGGAGTCATAACCTACTTAGTATGCATGTAGATTTCTGCTCTCTTTATGTACACCATGAAGAACGTGTATCTCACAATTTACTCTATGTACCTCTGTATATTATGTCAAAAAACTTGTAATAAAGCTATAACATAAAGTTCTACTGCTCATGTTGAAGGAATCTAATTCCTTGATGAGTCAGCCATGAAAAATAATGTCTAGAGATGACATATATCCATATCTTTTTTTTTTTTTTTTGGGGCGAAAGCAGCATCCAAAGATGATCGATTTAGACCTATTGTTGGATGGCCCCATTGTCTTAGCAGCAATTTCAACAGTGTCGTAGAATAATGAATGCTCTTAAGCATAGAATCTTACTTTATTTTGTTATATTCTTGTGAACATTGCTTTCTTTTAGATTCTTGATTGAGAAAAAAACTAGTGCTTTGTTCATGCATCTGTTGTTATCAGGTGACGGGCTTCTGAAACTTCGCGATGACATTCAAACTTGTGGGTACGAGGATGTGCAGATAATGTGGGATATGTTAAGATCAGAAACGGAAAATATGTCTCGCCATGACAAGCGCAAGAATCGATGGTTTTGGAGGAACTTGTCATGGTCCAACCGTCAAGCTCCATCTTTTGTAAATCACTCTCAATAAAGAATGTTTACTCGTGTGGTTTACTTACTACAACAATAATGCCCCGTCCAATATGAAGTCGCGCAGAAGCTTTACAAGACAAATCTGATGTTTTACGTGATATGGTTATCACGAGAAAAAACATTCGAATCTTGAAAGGACGTCGTCTTGAAAAAATAAAGTCGTTTGTAAATACACGATGTTTTGTAATGATCCTTGAAGTACTCTTACTGTTATAAATAAGAACTCCTTTGAGTCAATTTAACAATTGCAATTGTTGATTTCGACTTTTGATCCAATAATGTGTGGATTAGCCATTCAACCTGATATTGCGCACATAAAAAGTTTTGCGTTCAAATATTATTGCTATTTGAGAATTTAAAACATTTTTGAAGTAGGCTCGAATATGAGTAGGTATGTTAACGAGGCAGGATAAAGTGGTCCTTCCATTCCATCGGAGGTTGAATATTCCCATTTCATGTTCTCATCCCTAACCCGAGCCAGGGACAAGGCATTTTGTCGTCCTAAACTTGAGGCCTGATTTTAGGTTCTTGAACATGATAAACGACTTCATATGATATGAATTTTCGGCCAACAGTTTACCACAAATTATTGATGTACA
>NC_036246.1:33789510-33833380 GCF_002742605.1 Olea europaea var. sylvestris | reverse complement strand
CTTAATATAATGCTGCTAATGTATGTATATATGTAAAGGCATATTTGATACATGATATTGTAAATGGATAATATACAAGTTGCGAAAGAGCTAGGATTGTCTTGCATGTTAAACACAGAAGTAGGAGCTGTTCTAGCAGTACTTCGCCGTGGCCCTGAATCGACTTCCCAATTTTATCACCATCCTGATGAAAATTGTGATGTATCAGTATTACAATCCTTAAAATCTCTTAGAGCCTTTTTGTTCAATCCTCAACAAGAATGGCGAAGGATTGATCCATCGTTGTATTTATCTCCGTTTCTTGATGTAATACAAAGTAATGATATTCCAGCTACTGCAACGGCTGTGGCCCTTCAATCCGTCTTGAAAATACTCCGGCTGGGGATATTTGATGAAAGTACAGTCGATGCAAAAGGCGCGATAAATTCAGCTGTGACAGCAGTTACAGGCTGTCGTTTGGAGAGAACCAACTCGGTTACTGAAGAGGCAGTTATGATGAGGATTTTACAGGTCTTAACTGCTATTATGAGACACCGGGCTTCAGTTTTGCTCACGGATCATGCAGTCTGCACCATTGTTAATACATGTTTCCAGGTGGTTCAGCAATCGGCCAGCAGGGGCGATTTGCCTCAACGCAGTGCGAGATACACAATGCATGAGCTGATACAGATAATATATTCTAGATTGCCAGATATTGAGGTGAAGGATTGGGAGAATTCGGATTCAGACACTGAGGATAACAATTTGGATTTGGGATATGGAATCCGTGCTGCTATTGATATCTTTCATTTCTTGTGCTCTTTACTGAATGTAGTGGAAGTTATGGAGACAGAAGGATTGATATCTCAAACTGCAGATGAAAATGTTCAGCTTTTCGCGTTGGTTTTGATCAATTCAGCAATAGAATTGAGTGGAGATAGTATAGGCAAGCACCCGAAGCTTCTGAGAATGATCCAGGACGATTTGTTTCATCATTTGATCCACTATGGAGCGGGCTCGAGCCCTCTGGTTTTATCCATGATTTGTAGTACTGTCCTCAATCTATATCATTTCCTTCGCAAGTAAGAACACGTAATCAATAAGCCAAAAATTCATTCTTCGGGACTTCTTCTGGCTACAGAAGCTTGCAACTCAATATTGCCTTCTCTTTTCAGGTCTATTCGTCTACAACTGGAAGCTTTTTTCTCGTTCGTGTTATTTAGACTCGCAAGTCCGGGAAACTCACTCCAACTTCAGGAAGTTGCAATTGAAGGACTCATAAATTTCTGCAGGCAACCAACGTTCATAATTGAAGTCTACATCAATTATGATTGTGACCCAATGTTTCGGAATGTGTTTGAAGAGACAGGCAAGTTGCTTTGTAAGTATGCATTTCCCACTGGTGGGCTTGCGACAAGCATGCAGATACAAGCTCTTGAAGGGCTCGTAGTCATTTTTCACAACATTGCAGATCACATTGACAAGGAAAATGACCCGAGCCCCACTGGACCATACCCAGTTGAGATCTCTGGATATAGACCTTTCTGGGAAGAGAAGTCTAAAGATGATGATGTCGAGACTTGGGTGGATTATGTGAGAGTGAGAAAGGTTCAAAAAAGAAAGATATTGATTGCTGGAAATCATTTTAATCGCGATGATAAAAAGGGTTTAGAATACCTGAAAATTTCCAAGTTGATTGCAGATCCACCGGATCCAAAAGCTTATGCTGCGTTCTTTCGTTACACACCCAGCCTAGACAAGACCATGATAGGGGATTATCTCGGCGATCCTGATGACTTCCATGTTAAAGTCCTCAAAGAATTCTCGGACACCTTCCAATTCGCGGGAATGATTTTGGACACAGCCCTTCGAACTTACTTGGAGGCTTTCAGATTGCCCGGAGAATCTCAGAAGATCCAGAGAATTCTTGAAGCATTCTCAGAGAGATTTTATGATCAGCAGTCCTCAGAAATTTTTGTTACTAAGGATGCAGTTTTCATCCTTTGCTATTCACTTATTATGCTTAACACTGATCTACACAATCCTCAAGTCAAGAAGAAAATGACAGAAGAGGAGTTCATCAGAAACAATAGAAAAATCAATGGAGGAAATGATCTCCCTCGAGAATATCTATCCGAGCTTTTCCATTCCATTTTAACCAACGCAATCGTGCTTCAAGGTCAATCTGGTGCTGGTGCACCTGTAGAAATGAATCCAAATAGATGGATCCAGCTGATCAACCGGGGCATGTTTATGCAACCTTTCATCTTATGTGAATTTAATCGTAGATTGGGACGAGATATGTTTGCTTCTATTGCTGGACCCTCAGTGGCAACACTTGCCGCAATATTCGAACATTCTGATGAAGAAGAAATCCTCCATGAATGCATAGAGGCATTGTTTTCAATAGCTAGAATATCTCAGTATGGACTTGAAGACACTCTTGATGAACTCCTTACCTCATTCTGCAAATTCACGACGCTACTAAATCCTTATGCATCTGCAGAAGAAACCTTGTATGCTTTCGGCAATGACATGAAACCAAAAATGGCCACTTTGGCAGTTTTCACAACAGCAAATACGTTCAAGAATTCCATCCGAGGAGGTTGGAGAACAATCATTGACTGCTTATTGAAGCTAAAAAGGCTCAAGTTACTTCCTCAATCTGTTATTGAACCTGATAATGCTTCAGATTCGGGTTCTGACTTTTCAGCAAATGAAAGATTGGAATCTGGTGTCGTTTTCCCCAGTCATGATCCTAAATTCGGAGGCCGACACCCTAGTTCTGGCATAATGGGCCGATTTCTAAATTTCCTATCACTGGAGAGTGTAGAAGATGCTCTAAATAATGGTGTTAGTGAATTTGAACAGAATCTCAAGATCATTCAGCAATGTCGTATCGGGAGCATCTTCAGCACTAGTGCAAGTTTACCTGACGAGTCATTGCTTAATCTAGGGCGCTGTCTTATATTTGCTGCTGCTGGTAAAGGCCAGAAGTTCAGCACTCCAATTGAGGAGGAAGAGACTGTTGGTTTCTGTTGGGATCTAATCTGTGCCATCGCCTCGGCCAATACACACAGATTCTCAACATTTTGGTCCCATTATCATGATTACTTGCTGGAGGTCACACAACTTCCTCTATTTTCACCTACTCCATTCGCTGAGAAGGCCATTGTAGCCCAGATGAAGATGTTCCTCAAGCTTCTTGCTTCGGGCCAATTCGACTCAGTTGAGGAGCTCCTGTTGAAGTCCATAGTTTTG
The DNA here is from genome assembly GCF_002742605.1 of Olea europaea var. sylvestris. Classification (NCBI taxonomy): domain Eukaryota; kingdom Viridiplantae; phylum Streptophyta; class Magnoliopsida; order Lamiales; family Oleaceae; genus Olea; species Olea europaea. The sequence continues at coordinate 33,830,140 of NC_036246.1, read as the reverse complement.
ATGTGGAAGATGGAAAAAGAAATCCTCGACACTTGTTGTGAGTTCCTAGTGCAGTCGGCAAGCAAAATCATTACGGAATATCCAGAGAAATTGCAAACACATCTGGGATGGAAGTCACTCCTGCATTTGCTATCAGTTACTGGACGTCATCCCGAAACATATGATAAGGGGGTTGAGGCCCTAATCACATTGATGTCTGATGAAACCCACATTTCACCAACAAACTATTCCTACTGCATTGACTGCGCATTTGGTTTTGTAGCACTCAGAAACAGCTCAGTCGAAAAGAACACGAAAATAATGGATTTGATGGCAAATTCGGCAAAATTGCTCGTCCAATGGCATAGAAGTGGTTATTCAGACACTGGAAGTTATGCGAGTTTTATAAGCAACACAAGTAGGTCTTCTGCAGAAGAAAATGCAAGAGGTCACAATCTCATGACATTTTTTCAAAGGTTAGGAGAATCCCTTAGAAAGACAACCTTAGCCCGTAGAGAAGAAGTAAGAAACCATGCTGTCACGTCCCTTCAGAAAAGCTTCATACAAGCCGAGGAACTCTTATTCACACCAGCAAACTGTATTAACTCGTTTTACAATGTGATATTTGCGATGGTCGATGATTTACATGAAAAGATGTTGGAGTACTCAAGAAGAGAGAATGCGGAGAGGGAAACAAGAAGCATGGAACGAACTCTTAAGATTTCCATGGAAGTTTTAACAGCAGTGTATCTGCATTTCCTTGAGCCGATATCAGAAAGCCCTAACTTTAGGACATTTTGGTTGGGAATACTAAGGAGAATGGATACGTGTATGAAGGTTGAATTGGGAGTATACGGTGAATCAAAATTGCCAGATGCGATTCCAGATCTACTAAGAAAGATTGTCACCTCTATGAAGAATGAGCGGATTCTGATACAGAAAGGAGAAGATGATTTATGGGAGACAACCTTTTACCAAATACAGTGGATAGCTCCAGTGCTCACGGACGAGCTGTTTCCCAAAGGCACTGGCGAGTAGTTCCTAGATTCTTTATATGATTCTTCATTGTGATCTCTGTAACAAGTTTTTTTTTTTGAGGCATATATTGTATGTCTATGCAAGTGACACACTTCTTTTACACATTCTTTCCAATTTCTTCAAATAAGAACAATATCACTTGCAAACAATATCACAGTAGTTAGGAGAGTCAAGCCAAGAAACTGATTTCAACAACCCATATAATAACGTATGTAATCAATAGAATGAGTTCAGAGAAATACACTGAAGATCATGATATATACAAAAACGAATATGTGAACTCTGGTATACAGCTGGAAAAGACAAATTATACTACAATGTGCTGCTAATATTCCGATACCAATCAATCCTAATTTTGGATTGCTCTTTCATAATAGAATTCCACCATTTTTTGGCATAAATATTGAACTACACAAATTATTCCTGCAAAATTGTTCTAAATTTTCTTGACTTGGTAATTACAAGAGAAAGTGGAACACTGAAGTCAGAAATAAGGTAATCACACAACAAAGCAACTGAATATGAGCATCTTTTCATCTGAATGGTTGCTGATGATGGGACACTTCCCAACAAAGTGAAAACGTGTAAGCAGGAAGAAATACCAATACCCGCTATAGTCCCTGTCATCTTGTAGGAGATGGAGTTTTGCTTCAATGGTCAATAATCAAGAAATCACCATATCATGGCAATCTAGGGGTCCTGATAGGAAAATATCAGTAGCATGTCTTTCTGATTTAACTGGGACTTATTTATACACAACTGGAGAGAAATGATGAGATCAAGACCCATTACTCTTCGAATGCACGTGTACATATTTTCTCCAGCAGCAACGACCAGTCTTCACCTAGTTGCTGAGGATTCAACTCCATGGCAACCCTAAAATCCTGCAGAGAAATGGTGCAGTGGGCTCTCTGTTCTTGAAAATCCAAAGGCCGACCACTAATCTGCATCTGCTGTTGATGACCTGGTCTGACACCATTAACAAGCTTCATATAAGCCTGGTGGTTGTGGATATTACTTTTTGTTAGCTCGTGCCCAAACCTAGCCCCCACAAGTTCAATGCAAGACCTGATTAAATTTTTCATGTAACAATCCAAAACATGGTTCAGTATGTTGGCACAGTCTATTGACACCCCTTCGAGACCCTGTGCTGCAGCAATCTGCCCCATTCTTTCCCTTAATGTTAGGCTGTCTAACAAAGCACCATCGCGATATGTGCTAAAAAATCTACTGCTACTTGCACGTGGCAGAGCTTTGTGGGCCCCTCTAATGCTGACTGAGCATGGTGGAATCCCAAGTGGAGCTCTAAGCAGGCTCCTGGCGTAGACCTCTTTCCCTTTATCTCTAACAAGCAATTCAGTTGAGTCATTGCTATGTACAGAACCTGGACCATTAGATGTCTTTATCGTTTCATTCCCTGCTTCCTGCATGAGTTCTTGATGATGCTGCATTGGCCTCCCAATATCAAGTGGATTCAGATTCCCATTCTCCAAGAAGACATTGAAATCACTTGACCGTGCACCAGTCAAGTGCTGAGATGCAAAACTTGTTTCACCATTTGGTACAAGTGCACTAAGGCGTTCCCCAGTCCTCCTATCACGGGAACCTGTCCTGGCTTTTTTGGGTGACACCGGCAATATGTCACCTCCATTCACCAAACCTGGCAAACCAGAAGCCAGTGTCTTGGTGGTTTGAGGTCCATTTTGATGACTACAATCATTCGGAATCTCCTTGTTATTAACTTGTGTACCGTGATTCACATCATCACTGTAAATTGTCTGTGGTGGGAGTTTTGCACTACAAGCATTTTTCAGTATTGATCGAATAAACAGATTGTGTAACGGAATATTCTCCCGCCCAAGAATCCTAAGACAAAGCTTATTGAACTCGACCTTACTCAGCTTCAAACTCAAGAAGCTATTCAAGTAACGAAAATACTGCTTGGACCCCATCGGCCCAAGTTTCCTCACTAACTGAACTTTAAACTCAGTAAGATTGATCCGCGAATGCTGATGAGGTGGTTGCATATCTCTCTCTCTCTCAACACTCAAAATCCATGTAACACAAGCACTCTTCAAAACAACAATGATACAGAATCTCCAACTAAATTAGCATTTTTTCGTACCAATTCCAAAAACCCATCTTCCAAACAACATTCAATCCTTCATAAAATCCCTAATGATGCCAAACCAAAACCCATCTCCAAAAACTTAATTTTTACACACAATAGTTCGCCCTGAGATCTCAAATTTCCAATTACATTTACTCTCCCTCCAAAAACCCCAATCCAAAAATTTCCAAACTTTCAACACTATGCCCAAAAAGCAAAACTTAAATACGCAAATCCTTTATTTAACTAAACTTCGAAAACCCATTAAAGATACATCCTTTCAACTATAAGTAAGCCCACCACAGTTCATGTATTTCCACAAAATTGCGGAATAACCCAAATGCCAACTTTTCAATAAAAGCTTCAAGCTTGAATTCTCAACTTCAAGCCCAGAGTTTCTTTCACAGAATTCATACTTGAATGAAGAAAGTGATTCAGAAATGAACCTAAGATTCAAACTTGAAGAAAAATAACATTTACAGAGGAGAAAATCAATGGGCTGACCTTATTGAAGCTCCCGATTCAATTCAGCAAAATTAAAAATCACAGAAACTCTCAGCTTTTATATTCTAGAATTCTTACTTGTTTCTTGAAACCCACGTAGTTTGTTCTTCAATTTGCTCCTTCTTCATTCTGAATTTTCTTCGCATTTTCAAATTTCTGCTTTTTCCCCTCAATTTTCTATTCTTAATCAGAAAGCTGAAGCCACTTTTCTCGCTCTCTCTCTCTCTCTCTCTGATCGCTGTAATTCGGTTTCCCCTCTATGTAGAAGTTTATAAAAAATTTTTTGGGTGGGGGGGGGGGGGGGGTCTCAAAAAATTAGTTTTTGGTCAAAATGTTTTGCATCTATTAAATTACTTGCCTTCTTATGCATAGAAATTGGATATAATTTATGTGTTATATAAATGTAAATGTGTAATAACAACTGAATGCACTATTTTTTTTTTTTTTCCCAAAACTTAGAGCAAAACGTGATAAAAGGAAAGTACAAGAAATTCATGGAACTTATTTATCTTGACCATGTAAGAACTTCGTGTTCACCCTAAGGTCACTTTTAGTGCTTGTTTGTGTCCTATTATTTGTGACTAATGTGTTATGGAATAGTGATTGATATTGAAATGTATGGTTAAAAAGAGATGCTAAACTTACACACATACGTGGACCCCACGTAAATTTTTTTTAATACATGTGCGGCCCCTGCACAATGAGGGGCCCTGTAAAAGACTTGTGAGAATCTCGTAGATAAAAGAGGAATAAAAGCTTTTGATTTACATATAATATTGTTTTAAAATGAGTACTGTAAAAAAAAAATGTATTAGAATGTGGAAGAATAGTAGACAAACAAAGCCTTGACATCAATAGAACCCTATTTAATATGTATTTATTTCAAGTTGGGCGATAAAGGGTAGAAGAAGAGCAATTCACTCATTTCCTCAAAACAAATGTTCTAACATTGTAAAGTGAGGCGAAAAGGACAAAAAGTTCTTTGTTCCTAAATCTCCTTTATATCGAACTCTTAAAAGAATAATTAGTTAGGATGGAATTCTAACTAACGATTTATGAGTATGATTTGATAAGAGGCATTCATTGAAGAGCACACTACGATGACAACTACAAGTTGTACTCGAGAGAGATTTGTTGTCTATAGTTGACTTCAATTGTAGAGTCAATTGGGGCTTAAGAGACGTTGGTTTACCATGAGACAATTTCAAATATTTGAGTTTGCTTCTCTCTAATTCATAATTTTATATAATTTTAGTCAGTATAAAATTACAATAATACCCAAAAAATTTTATTTTGACAATTTAATCAATGACTCAGGGACATGGATAAAATTTAACATTTACTTCAATGTATTCAATTAAAAATATTGTTGAAATAATAGAATTATGTAAAACTAAACATAACATCTAATTTGACATAGAGTATGAAAATAATATTCATACCCTTGTTTATATTGCAACACGTTTTAATTGCAATGAAAGTTTTCAACTTTTGCACATTTTAGCATTTATAAAAATAAACTAATTGAATTTTGTGTGCTCTGCTTGATTGGATTTTAATCAAGAGGAAGAAACGTGAAACTTAAATAACTCGCTCAAAATGTTTTTTAAAAGATTACATGGTACAATTAGGTTAAATAAGCCTTTCTGGAATAAATATTTAGCCGCTTGAACATTACTATCTCTAAATAAAAAGTATTGTCCGAGATGAAATTTTGAATGTCTTAAATGCCGAATAAATTTTCAACATTACTGCAACTAGAATTGTCGCGACCCCTCCAACTATGAATGTTTTTAGCTTTTCTATTTAGATCTTCAAATTTACTAGATAATAGAGGCATGCAAAGGTGTCCTCGGATCGAATGGAGATTAGCTCTTGAATCAAAGGTAGAAAAGGAGCTTGATAGCAAAACAGTCTATCGAGTAAGGGACGAAAGTCGACCTTAATCAATGGTGCCAAATAGAAAAGGCCATTGCTCAAGCGATAAAAATTACTCTAGAGATAACTGGCTGATCTTCTCCAAGAACTCACATCAACAAGAATTCAAGGAAAATGGAATTTCGTATTTTACATTAAAATGGACATCCTGGATAGATAGATCCATCGGTAGATTTACAGTAAAGATCTTTCTACAGGCAGTATAGATATCTCCTATTCTTCGGTTCCTTGCTGTCCAAACCCAGTGTCGAATTAGGTTAGGGAGCTAGATGATAATTGCTCATTTGCATCTCAAAGTACGCTGCTCGTGACAGTGTAGACTTAAGTGGTCATATTGAATACTTGAAAATCATCACAAATACGGTCAGTCTATATTGAATAAAAATGTCGTGTTGTCTAGTCGAGCCTAGGAAAAGGTAACTTTCGCAAACAGCTTACTTGCATACTCAACAAAGATCACCCCCTTAGCGAAGGTAGGGGAAGGACTAATGATTCGATTCCAAAGAAATGGGCTCGATACTTCAACTAGAGAAGCAACCGTTTGGTTTATCAAACTCTAATAGAGCGTCAGGCATCATCCAGGTCCGAAGGAATCTAGTGCCCAACTACTGACTTCTTCTAAAATTGTGTTATTTTAATTGAATTGTGACTATAATGGATGTCAGCTCAAATTGAATGAAATTATGCGAAAGCTTTACAGAATTATAATGAAACTATGGATCCCAAACAATAATAGAAATATTTGAGGCTTTGATTTGGATTTGATCTTAGATTTTATATTTTTAAATCATGTGTTTAAGGAGAAGTTTGTATTTAGCCAAAATAGATTGTCAAATAATGAGCAATGAATACTTTTTCTTTCTTCTAAATATTTAGTTTTTATTAATGTCAAATAATTATCGTAAGTAAATTGCTCCTTTTGGGTGAGATTGCCTTTCTACGAAGTTACTCTATGAAATTAGCCTTTGACCATAATGTTAAAATTATATATATATATATTTCTTAATTTTAAAAATATTAACTGTTCAAAATACCCACAAAGGTCTTCAGCTCTACTTCATCTCTTTCACCATCATTGTCACCCCTTATCTATTGCTCACTACCCTCACCCGTGTTGAAAAATGCTCGCGAACCTTAGGTAAAAATTATTTTGCTTCCAAGTATTTATTCATATGTGATTATTTTATTTTATTATTATTATTTTTTTACTTCAATTTTGAGTTTTGTACGTATTCATAGATTTAATAATATGAGATTTTTCTTTGATATCATTGTTGTTTAATGCTTGTGTTTTTACCTAAGTCGAATGATTTTGATTTCTCGAGTACATTTTTAGATTATTGAGTTGATATTATTATTATTATTATTAATTTTTTTTGTGTGGAGGCTGACATTTTCGCCAGTGCTAGTGAAATGTTCTTTTCCCGAGCTCTAGTCATTGTCATCTGCACAGAGACTTCTCTGTGTCACCTATACCATTTCCACCGTCGAAAAATTGTGTTGTTGCAATTTCCAAACTCTGAAATACATCCACCTTGGGAGTTTGGGCTGACAAAATTGTATTTTTCATTCCGACTCCGATTACAAGGCCGTCAAACTGCTTCAGGTTTTTAGAAAGGCATTATGCCGTTTTGCCATTAGTTAAATTGGGTGTGAAGTGAGAATTAAAGTATTGGCTTGTGTTTGGAGAATTTGGTAAATTTTGGACAAATTAAGGGCATTTAAGATTTTTAATAACACAATAAAATAAAGCAAAATTATGTTCACATTGTATTTTTTATTTGTAATACTACATTTTAATTTCATTTAAAGTCCTCAATTTTTGCTTACTATAACAATTATGTCTTTAACTTTATTTTGTACGCATTCTTATTTTTAATATTTATTAATTAGCACATCTCGTTATTACTTATCACGGTTTCTGTCAAATAAGTCTGTTGGAAGACGTAAAATAACTAATTTTTCAATTATTAGAAAAAAAATGATGAATATAAAAGCATGACAAATTATTTTTTCTCATTTCAAAGCACAAAAAAATATATTAAGATGCGCAAATCAATAGAATGTGGAAGATAAAAATTCGATGAATAATAAACCCTTGTTTGACATCTTTTATTTTAATTTAATTTATTTCTCGTACTTATTTTTAATCACACATTCACGTATTAAATATTTTACATGTAAATTCAAAATTTTTTCCTTCTTTTCGACTACATATTCTTTAAAAAAAATACTATTGAAAACTATGTTTTAATAATTTTAAGGATGTCAAACAGGGATTAGTGTAGACAAATACAATGAGCAAAGATAGGGAATTTTAAAATGCGATGTTACTTATAATAATAAAAATTATTGCTTTTGTTATATCGACAGGGGCCGGGTAGACAACTGGCCAGTAGGGTGCGGAGGGGCGGCGAGAGGGGCGGGGCGAAAGTTGAAACCTTGAGTTCCTTGAGTCCCAACCCCGACTCGACAATTCTCGGTGTTTTCTCTTCCACAGACACATGTCACCTCACTGACGCTTGTCTGTAATTTTTTACATTCATCTTCTTAAATTTGTTTTTACATTTATGTTTTTTTATTTTTTTTTATTTTGTGAATGTGGAACTTATGTTTTTTTTACTGTTACGTAATTCAGTTTGGATTTTCTTAAATTTGTGAAGGCATCTGGATGATAGTATTTTATATTAACTAATGTTCAGTGTCTGAATTTGAATTTTGGTTTTGTAATTTCTTGGAATTTTATACGATATTGTGCTGGGGCTATTGCATTTTTTGTGGGTAAGTACTTAAATTGACAGTAGATTAAAAATTTAAGTCGAACTACCTTTGGTACTCATAGTAGTTTTTCTTTGCGTTCTCCCTTTTTTCTGTTAGAAGAAGCAAGTTAATAGCAAGAATTTGAATTGGATTCTCTTGTTTCGTCATGTCTAAGGCATCACCATTCCATTTGAATCTCATTACATTAAATTTTATTAAATTTCATTTTTCTCTCTCCTATTTTCAACAACAAAATCTTCCATAAAGCCCCTATTTCGCCCCCATTACGTGGAAAAATTAATGGGTAGAATAGTATTTTTTTGAAAAATGAATGGTTGAAAAAGAAGGAAAAATTTTCGATTTACGTGTAATATTATTTTATGGAAGATTGTGTGGTTGAAAATAAGGGAGAGAAAAATGAAATGTAATGTAATGAAAATTAATGGGGCTCAAACGGGGGCAAAATAATATTACACGTGAACCTAAAACTTTCATTTTTTTCAGCTATTCATTTTTCATAAAAATACTATTCCACCAATTTTCATTTTCAAAAAATGGGGGGCCAAACGGGGGCTATTGGAATTTTAATCCATATGTTACCATATGTGTGGTGCCAACTTTCTCATGTTTTAGTCTCTTTTTCACTGAAACATGCGTAATTAGAACATTTATTATCAAATTTTGTTGCGCTTGTTGCAATAAATATTGGAAGTTTCTTATTCTTGAGAGAGGGTTTATAATAAAATCATTAGAAATGATTTAGGATTCTCAAACTTTAGGGACTCGAGTTAAGAAATACTGTTCCTCATTTTCATTATCTGCTCACTCTCACTCTTTAGAGTAATCCAAATTTCTCTAAACATTTGAGGGTGGTGGCCAGTGGCCCAGTGCTTTGCCAGAAGCAATAAATCGATCTTTTATCATAAAGGTTATACCCTCAAGCAACAATAGGACCCTTGATGCTTTCACTGACACAAGATTTTATGAGCATAATATTTGAGCGATTATATTGCCTCTAGATCAAAATAAATGTGAAATCAACGGCCATCTTCCCAATTAAAGGGAATGCTTTCTTTTCAAATTTCAATAATACAAGTTATTACTAGTAATGGCTGGTGTGCTGAATGAATTGTTTATCAGAGATTTGACAATAGCCTTAAAAAACACATGCTTTTGTTCTATGAAACGAACTTTGTCTAAATCTACCAATGTTGATTTAGTTCTTGTGGGAAGAGGTCACGTCATGTATGAATTACTCAGCTTTATTGAAAAGATTAGTAAATTCTCTGAACCTGATGGCCCAGGAAAAATCTCATCCTTAATACTAAGTCTATTATCTTTAATTAAGTCATGAACGCAACAATTTCCTTGTAATGCTGGTTTGATATCATTAGTATGTCATATATGATTGTCTGCACTTGAGACGTTGTGGATACTTAAAGGTAATATACTAATCATTGTTAAAAGATGACAGCACAAACTATTTGTAATATGCTAATAATATCATTTAATGATTCGTTATGCATCAATTAACCACGATTATCTTTATCATGAAAAACACATAGCATATGTCATTGATTAGTGTCAGAGATGCATAACTAATTATGAAATAATTGCATGTATATTTCTAGCTTCATTCGTCATATCCATACAATATTCTCAAAACATGAGATGTTCAGATGCTTAGAAATTCATTATCAAAATTTATAAAATGCTTATGAATGTATTCACTTAATATGGGCTTGTTTGAGCCCCATATTTATTGAAGAATACATTTTGGAATCGTAGATTGATGGAGAATGTGTGATTAAAAAATAAGGAAAAGTTTTGGATTTGTGTGTAATATTATTTTGTTAAAAAATGTGTGGTTGGAATAGAAGAGAAAGAATAATGTATTTTGAAAATAATGGGAATCAAACAAGGGCTATATCTAATTTTATCAATCTGTGTTCTATGGAATAGCATTCAGCCTAGTTGGAAGAAAACAAAAGCTTTAAACATATGCTCGTGGCTTCAAGCCCCAGTGCTGGTGTGTAAAAGGTTTTTGTTTTGGGCTCTATTAGTTTCAGAAATTTGCGTCTTTATTTGTTATGTATGTCTTCTAATACAGTAAGGAGCTGACTCCATTTGGCTTATTTGGTTGAGAGCATGTTTCCTAGCCTGGAGATCTCTGGATCAAGCCTTACCGTGCGTGTCTAAAGAGAGTTCCTTTTTTTCCTAATTTGGCTAGCTGGCTATACCAAACCAAGTGTCCATGTTAAATAATGTATCTGTGCTATAATGTTTTAATGGTCAACACAAAAATGAAGGTTAAAAATCAATTAGATGAACTGGCTCTAATAGAACATTAATTGATAATCCACATTAAATAAGTGGATGGGGCTCTAAAGACCCTGCTGTTAACACTGAATTATATAGGCTTCCATGTTCGGCTAACCAGAAGCAATTAAGAAACGGTTTGGGGTAAGTTTCCCAGCTGTTTGAAAAGGCTTGATAGTTCTCAGAGATAATGAGCTTTGACTGATGTTTGCCTAATGCCTTTTTTTTTTTAATGGAAAATAACGCATCAGAGGCCCTTATTTATTGGCTAGATTAGGGACCCTATCTTTATAATTTCCATAACTTCTGCCTCCCATCAAGGAAGCAGCACAATTTCATAATGGGTTATCATGCAAACAAGCCAAATTAAGTAAGCCGTGTATAACATTGTTGTGATATAAAATGATTTAACCTTGTGAATTATATTGAATCTAAAGAAATCTGAACGCTAGATGGCTTAGTTGATCCATGATTTATGTTTCATCTTTCGTTTCCTTTTCGTTTGTTTCGAGAAATTTATCGATCAATTCCGCTGTATAATATGAGTCTAAATTTTTTAGAAGTAGAATTTGGAAATATAACTATTTATGCTAAATTTCTGATTTCTGTGGATAACGATTTGGTTATGCATATGTAAATGTACTATAATTTTATAAAATTGCATATGGATTTCACTTCCACGTGTTGATTGATTTGGGATTTTATACTAGATTATGGCGGTTAAGAAAAATATTGAGGATGTGCAAGGCAAAGACAATTATCCGTGTGGTCAGCAATTGTTGATCCATAATGGGAAAGTACTAAAGGATGAAAGTACATTGGCTGAGAACAAGGTCTCTGAAGATGGGTTTCTAGTGGTCATGCTAAGCAAAGTAAGAGCTCGTCCTCTTTAAATCTGAGAATGCACTTCACGTATCATTTTGATAGCTTAAAGTTTCGCGATGTACTTTGATATTTGTACCGAAATACTCGTGCACGGATGCTAACCTTTTTACCTGATATTAATTGCTCGTGGAAATTTTGGAATGTGGAACCTGGGAGTTTTGTTGTAGAGTCTTCATTCAACTATTTTATTTCTTTTGTTTCTTGGTTACATGTGCAGGGCAAAAATCTGGGTTCTGGTGGTTCGACATTGTCCCAGGTATTGTTTTTGAAATGCATTTTCCTGTCTTCAAGGTCTATTTATCTAATTTTTTTATTCATATAATGCGCGGATTTCTTAATACATAATCTTTTTGAGCAGCCTGCGCCTACTTCTGTGCCAACTTCTGATCCTATATCTGCACCTGAAGCTCCTCCACCACCTGCTATGTAATTTGTTATCTAAGATTAGTAATAGTATTTCTGTTGCTTAAGTTGTTTAGTCATACTAAATTATGCAAATAATGTTTTATAGGGCCCTTAAGAGCGTTGCATCTGCTTCCGATGCTGCTACTGCTGTGTATGTTTATAAATATTTATATTCTGAATATTGGTCTATATTCTTACAGATCTATTAATCAAAGTTCTGTGTTAAGTTTTCTCTAGGCATTTGATAAAAATCATTATTTATCGTGGCAGTGACCCTCCGTCTGATACTTATTCTGAGGCTGCTACGAGCTTAGTTGCCAATAATAATCTTGAGCAGACTATTAAACAAATAATGGATATGGGTGGTGCTAGTTGGGACAAACAGACAGTCGAACGTGCCCTGCGAGCTGCGTATAACAATCCTGAGCGAGCAGTGGATTATTTGTATTCTGTATGCTTCAATTTCCTTTCCTATTCTGCGCTTCATCTTAAAAGTTACAGGATCTTATATATTTTCTTTAACCAGGGAATCCCTGAAAGTGCAGAAGTTGCATTGCCTTTAGCTCAGGCTGGGGTGGATCCTGTTGCTGCAACAGGTGCGGCAGGGGCTGCACCTGTTTTGGCGGGGCCGAATTCATCTCCATTGAATTTGTTTCCTCAGGTTTGTCATCATGTTATGGTTGCTTCTCTAAACATGTATTCATCTTTTTCCATGTTTCATGTTGTCTGTGCCTAAAACTTTCAGGAGGCCCTTCCTGGTGCCAGTGCTACTGGTCTTGGATCCCTAGATTTTCTCAGGAACAACCAACAGGTGGGATTCTGATTGTGTTTTGCATATTATATTGACCGACTAAATCATGACCTCAGATATTATTTCTTTAGTCTCAATTCAACTTGATCTTGATTTTATATTCTTTTGGGCGTTCAACTATAATCTTAATGAACATATGAGGTCCTTGTGATCATGGAATTCTAATCAACTTTTTTATTTGGCTCCAGTTCCAGGCGCTGCGATCGATGGTTCAAGCAAATCCACAAATTTTACAGGTCATTCAGCATCATTCTGCTGTGGTGACATTTTATTAATCATTTATTTTAAAGCTATAATCTGGTTCTTCTTCTGCAGCCCATGCTTCAGGAGCTTGGAAAGCAAAATCCTCAACTTTTGAGACTAATACAAGACCACCATCAAGAGTTCCTTCAGTTGATTAATGAACCTGTCGATGGTTCTGAAGAGTAAGTGCTTATATACGTACTTGTATAAAATCTACTATGGTACAATTCAAACCCCTATGTGCTTGTTATCGCTTGAAACATGCTTTTTACTATCATTTAATATTTCTTTGCAAATTAGCACCATGTTTGTCTTTGATTCTTTCTGGATGTCCTTCTTGATTGGCTTTGAACGGCTTGCTCTAGAATGATAACTTTAAAACCCCAGTTGAAATCCGCCTCGAAGTGTGGCATGCAAAAAAAGCTTCAGTTGTGGGAGGCACGTCTCATAGCTCCACGTTAAGGCTTGTGGCTCTCAAAACATAATAATTGTTATCGATCCATTTTGAGAATAATTCAATGTCTGCTAACAGAAAAATATTCTCTCATAGAGCCACATTGGAAATAGTCCATTGCTCCTACCAACGTCAATAATAGTTTCTTTATAGATTTTCTTTTATTTGTTTGCACTCTTTTATTTGTTCTATTATTGATTTTGAAGATTGTTTATGATGTATTATGATCTTATTTTGCATTTTAATAATTTTTGACATTTGTTTTGGTTTACTATGAGGCTTATGACTCGAAACGCCTCGGCTCATGAAGGAAATACGCCTAAATTTCTGATTACGCCTCTTTAAGCATTGTCAAGAATATGTTTATTTTTGTACTAGAATATTGACTTGGTGTTTTGAGGTAGTTTACTGTTCTTACCGGCATGTTTATTCTATTTGTATTCTCGTATCCAATTTCTAGTATTAAGTCTGCAACTAGTTGTGTATTGGAATCTCCTAGATGTGTGTTTCTTTTGGGCCAGATAATGTGTTGTGAACTTATGCTCGGTTTTTTATTTGGTTTAGGGATATATTTGACGAGCCTGAGCAGGACATGCCCCATGCTGTTAGTGTCACACCAGCAGAGCAGGAAGCCATCGAGCGAGTATGCAAAACCCCCTTTGCCCTTTCTCTCTCGACTTTTTCGTGACCTATTCTAATTGTTTCTTTAATACATACAGATGGAAGCTATGGGTTTTGATAGAGCACTTGTTATCGAGGCCTTTTTAGCTTGTGACCGCAATGAAGAATTGGCTGTGAACTACCTATTGGAGAATGCTGGAGATTTTGAGGATTGAGAGAATGGAAAACCATAAATTTATATTCTTTATTTCGCACAGATCAACTCGGGTTTCATAAAAACTGTTTTGCTTCAATTGCGGATCACATTGATCCCTTTTTAAGGATGATCAATTTAACCAAAAAGAAATGAAAAAAATTGAGAAAAAATGTAGAATGTGAAAGCTCGAAAGATTAGTTTATTGATGTATCCCTGCTGTGTTTTAATTTGTACGGAGGAACTTGCTGTTTGGTACGTCGTGAATTAATGTCTTGTTGAAGGCATGTTTTCGAATGAAGAAATATTTATAATATTTAGAGTTTTGATAATCCATCAACCGTGATGGAAAATATTTCGAATGTGACAATCTATAATGTTGTAGAATGCGAAATGGCAATAGAAAATGTCACATCATTCGAAGAAGATGAACGAATTTCATCGATGAATTTATTGCTCTGTTAAAACTGGGGAGAGCAAAATATGGTGTCATCTTTAAAAACCATTGAACCTTGGAACTGAATTTCCGGTAAGAACCCACAGTTAGAACAGAAACGAGCAAATTGTTACATCTTCATACTAACATCTCAACACAGATTGGCAGCAGAAAGACCTGTTTACGCATGGCTGAGACATTAGAGGATTTGCACGCAAGGAACAAGAGTCACTCATCAATTGCTCGAGACATTAGGGGGCTTGCAAGCAGGAAGAGATCAATAAACAGACGGATGGAAAGCAGTAGTCACTATCAATATAAAGACGGATCCCTGGACAGCAAATATAAAGATCAGAAGTTGAGTTGAATCGACAGTACTGAGTCAATCTTCCAATCTATTATTTCTCATATTTCATATGCACAATTAAGTCATTATTCTGTTTCAGCCTACAGCAGCAGAAGGGACAAACTTAGCTTTTATAAAAACAACTTAATACAAACCAGCTTGTATTTATTTAGAAACTGGATACAATAAGCACGCATCAATACGTAATTTCTTTTGCATTCGTGAGCAACAGAGAAGTACGAACGATTCATACATCAGAATATGTTGAATCCTAGTTCAGAACGGAGGCGCACACGAAATGCTACACAGAAATTTGATTATATATATGATTAGAACTCCCTGTCGGGGAAGATAATTGGTGCAACCAGAGACCAAAGAAACAAAGCAGCAGTTGCCCACCCAGTTACTATTCGAACCCAAACAGATGGCCACCCGACATCCACTAACTTCCCGCTCTCTCCAACTGAAGTTGACCAACCAGTAAGGATCATTGCAGAATACATACTAGCTAACGAGAATATCAAGTGGAAGAAGGAATATGAATATGTAACTGGTTTCGACTTCTCTTTCTCATCACGCTCCTCCTCAGCTGCTGCCTTGTCCAGCGGTAGCAAAGGCTTCCCAGCTCCTTGAAAAAAAAAAAGAAAAAAGAAAAAAGAAAAGTTACATTTAAGTCAGAAACAATGACGTGAAAAATGATGATCTTGTACAAAAGAAATCGGCGACCCAAGCATCACAATTACACACGCATAGAAGAAACCTTGCCCTTGCCCTTGCCCCAGCGCCAGCCCCAGCCCCAACACCATAAACAAAAACAAGCGGAATTACTATTGCTGTAACCAAATTAATTTAAAGCTCGAGTTCTTTGATGTTGAGTAAGATAATGAAATTTCTTCATTTAGCCCCTGTTTGAGCCTCATTAATTTTCATTACATTACATTTCATTTTTCTCTCTCCTATTTTCAACCACACAATCTTTCATAAAATAATATTACGCGTAAATTGAAAATTTTTCCTTCTTTTTAAACCACTCATTTTTCAAAAAAATACTATTCCACCCATTAATTTTTCTACGTAATGGGGGCCAAACAGAGGCTTAAGAACAAGAAGCATCTATCAGGGATATGATTCAAGCACACTGCCTCCGGCCCTCCATGTATGTTAAATCAAAAGCAAGCAAATTTATGTCGGGTTAAAAATTCAAAACCTGCTCGGGGTGAACTTGGAGGGGAAAGTAGAGTTGTAGAAGATCCAGCACGAACAGCAGAGTAGACAACAGAAAGCACAGTTGTAAGGAGCCCAATTGCAAGAGTGCCTGTGGAAACTGCTTTTGAATGCTTGTGAAGACCATTGCATTCGTAATCCCTAGGTTCACTGGCGAGCCCGCTATAGCAAAGGTAAATGCAATACAAAGATATAACTGAAGCTGGCAAAATGCTTCCACCAACCTGCATCATAACAACATAAATTATGTATTCTACCATCAGCATACCACTTGTTACACAAAATAGAACGGCGAATATGTCTGTAAAAGCTTCATGCATCATTAATTTGATCAGATCAATTTAATGAAGATCACAATAAATAAGATAACTAAAACAAAACTATAGCCAAACATAAAACTAATGGATTAATAGCAAACCAATGAGATGCAAGCCAAAGGTATCAATAAAAAATAAATAGAAAGTAATTTCCACATATATTTCAAAATTGCGATGTTCTAAAAATAAGTTAAGAAAAGCATATTTCAAAATATTTTCATCTTCGGATAAAAGTTCCATAGGACCCAAATCGAGAATAAGATGCAAAGTTCATGATCCCTAAGAAATATATAGATGAAGCAAATCAGATGTCAGGAAAAAATTAATTAATTATTGGCTTCGTCTTTATCACCATTTTACTCACAGTGATAGTTAAAAAGCAGCAGTCAGAAAACAGTCGTTGTACAACTACACTTCTTCTACTCAAAAGAAGGCTTCCCTTCTGTAATGAAGCAAATGATGTCCTTTGGCCACAGGAGAACAAAATGTTCTAATAAATTAACAACTCAATTCATTTTCCCCCCACAAAGTTTCTTACCTCATCGCAACTCGTAACAATGTTCATGAATTGCATGAAGACCAGAGAATCTAATGCAGCAATACAGAAATGCATAATGCAAGGACACTGGTGCACATACACACATGCACACATTAAAGATAAGACTCTTAAGTCTCCACTTATATAATAAGTAGTGTGAGTGTGTGCCAAACCAGAAAACAGAATAAACTACATAACAATCAGGCATTCAATGTTTAATGTATGCATGATAATATATACTACAACAGACATTCATATGCATCACCGGGTCATTATACATTTTAGGTAAGAACAGCATTATAAACAATAGACCATGGTAAGTTTAACAAAGACAAACAGAGAAGATGTCTATTAATTCATTAACAGATAGTGGAAGATAAGAAACTCACTGATGGGTGCAGCGTGACAATAGCAAACAAAACCACCAATATCAAGGTCATCACTATGAAGAACGTATTAAGCCCACAATCCTGTCCAGACGGTACAAAAAGATAAAAGAGAAGTCCCGAGAATGAAAAGGTTGCCACATAGCATACAAGTGAAACAACAAGCAAAGCCATGTACCTGCAGAGAGAGATTAATTTCAAATGCAGAAAATATCTCTTTTTATCTATGAACGGTAACCTGAAAGTAAACAAACAAGCTCAGCATAAAAAAAATAACTCACCAAAACTGCTCATCATAACCAACCCATTTGTCATTCCACCCATGAACAAAATCAAGCAAAAGCACAACTTGAACAAGAAGGAAAAGTCCAGAACCAAACTTAGATGATGCCTCTGCATTTACAAAGCAAAAATGAAAATCATATCAAAATTGAAAAAAGAAATAAATATAGGATGATCCTCACAGCATGATAAGCTTTTATGTGGTGCACAGATAGGTCACTTAAAAATAAGAAGAAAATATTCTTGAAATTCCACATTTAGCTAAGAGAGCAAGGAGTTAAGAGGTGATAAGTTCCAGTCAAAGTTACATAAAGATAAATTCCATTCATTACATTAGAGGGGAAGAAAAAAACAATGAAGTTATGGTCACACAACACAACGTTCATTACAAAGAAATCACATCCTTCTAACGATGCACTCATAAGTTATAAAGACAGAAGATTTGGGAAAAAGTTTGCTTAGTGAGATTGAGGGGAAAGTAAAATCAGAAAATGTTTTGCCCCCTGTAATCCACACTGTTTAAATTCTTCTGCGCAGAAACAAATTTTATGCTTGGATCGGGTGGCGGTTTTTTTCTTTGGCCTGTGAGAGTGAGTGTGAGTGTGAGTGTGAGTGAGGTTGAGGGTGTGGATATGGGTTTTCTTCTACTCTTTGCACTACAAGGAATAGGTACTTCCTCAATTCCTCTAAAGCCTATAGTAACACTTTTGCTCCCTTTCAATCCAATTCTTCGAACAAAACATTCATAAGTTGCTATTTGGAAAAGAACAGGACATAACATTAATTTGAAGGTTTTTTTAACTTCTCTTTTCTTTAAGAAGTATTTAAGTGCATGTTTGGTAAGTGATTAAATTAAATTTTAAGTAATTATAGATTATGAGTCCTACAAAATGCGTGGATAATAAGTGGACCTATGAAATGTGTCAATAAAAAGTATGTTTGAAATCACTTCCCGATCATGCTCGAAGTCATAGCCATAAAAACTAGCGCTCAGCGAAAACTTGTAGTGTCTGACTCAGGAAATAAAGGGGAAAGATTAGCCAATTTCTGAAACAGAAGTGTTACTAAATGGTACATTAGAAATGAAGGGGAAGTAGAGATTAATTTAAAAATACTGTGAAAAGAAATAAGTTATTTATTTTTTTTATCAGTTTACACATTATCAGAATACTCTAATTCAAATTGATGTTGAATCATTCTTTTCAACTTTGACATCCAGCCCTCCAAAATCTGGAATAGAAATGTACTTTTACATCTGCTCTCTCATCTTATCCTTGCAAAGCAAAAAAGCGCATTTGTTTCCCCCCTTCCCTCTCACTTTTTCTCCAACCAAACACAGCTAATAAAGAATATAACTACGGAAAAGCAGATAAAACGAAAAGTTAAAATATAGATCCCTCTTACAAACAATTCTTTCTTCAATTTCCAACAAATCAAAACAAGTTGCTGGAAATTTTCACGATTCAAGTCAAGAATAAAGCTCAATCCTTAAAACTAATATGATGTTTGTTAGGCTGCTAAGTCTTCAACATCTCAACCCCATGAAATCATGGTTGATTAGCATTTAGCAGTTGTCTCAATCTATATCAAAATGTAGAACATTTAAAGAGTTTGTCCATATTTTATCATTTTCCAAATTGTGAACAAAAAAGATATATGTAACACAATAAACATAAGAAAGACATAATTTAGTGTGTAAATCTCAGAATATTATAGCTTACCATAAAGGTTGATGATTTCATTAGGAATAAAGAACATCAGTATTACCAAAATGCACCAACAAATAACTTTCATCATCCAACCTCCATGGTGCATATTATCCCGAGGGTCCTTCTGGTTCTTCACACCAATCATAAAAATAGCCAAGATCGTGAAAAATAGAAAGTTTCCCAAGCTAACTCGCAGCACAGCATCTGTTTCAAACCACTCTCTATCTGGTGTTTTGTGAAAATGATTGATCCCTGCATACAGAAAGGTATGAAATTCACATCCATCTATCGCAACTAAATTATCTAAAAATAATTGATTATGCAGAATCTTTCCCTTTTCTTTCCCTTTTCAAACTGAGAGTTTAAAGAAAGGTTTTGATTTAGTAAACAGCCAGTTGTCTTTCAAGTCACAACAGAAATACTAAATTTTCCATAATCAAAACTAAACCACCTATGAAAAACTTACCCAAACAAGGTAAAAAAAAAAATATTCATAGCACCAAATGAATGTCAAAGGATATTTTGCTACTAATATCCAACCACATTAAGACAAAATTCCAGTTATGATTAAAATCACCATTCTTTTAAGAATCATTTTTATTCTCAAGGCCACAACCAATAAACCCAAAAACAATTAAATTAAATTAAATTTATGTTATCATAATAAATCTCCAGAACGGTGGCATAAAGTTCTACAATTCTGTCAAGATATAATTATTAGGCATTGGCCTACAAAAAATACTCCTCTACAAAAACAATACATCTATCACATCCTTTTTTTTCCAGTAAATTAAAGGAACGAAGGAAAGAAAAGAAAACTTACAAGGAATCTTCTCCATGAGGGGTGCTGCAACCTCTCTAAGAATCCAGGAGACGATCAGGGAAAGTGCAAAAAGACCACAGTACGCAATCCTAGCCGACCGTCGGCTGATCCCTGACACCACCGTGCGGCATGCGTCGCACGCGCAAGCCGCACAGCACGACGCTAGACATGAAGCTGCCCACATCTTCTATACAATAATTGATAAAATTAGTCTCGCAATATAATCCAAAACCCTAGGATCGAATAATTCAGATAATCGGCTTCAATATCAAAGATACATCCTATTATAATCTATGTAATGAATTGTATTTATTAAAGAATTTGGTTGCATCA
Organism: Olea europaea var. sylvestris; assembly: GCF_002742605.1. Lineage (NCBI taxonomy): Eukaryota > Viridiplantae > Streptophyta > Magnoliopsida > Lamiales > Oleaceae > Olea > Olea europaea. Next base: position 33,809,486 of record NC_036246.1, on the reverse strand, counting down.
ATACCTATACAGATTGTAAGTATACCTTCTGAGAAAGAAATGTTCAAACCGCGTAGAATTGCTTGACGACTTGGACTAGGGGATCAACAAATTATAGTTTTGTCGGAAGATTTTCTAAATTGCAATATGTCCCCTTATCTATGACATAATGGTATTTATACCCCTTAAAGTTTCGCTTTTAATAATTTTGGACCGTTATGTGATCCCGCAAGATAGGCCTAGGGATATAGTTGAACTTTTCTACCCGACGTCAATCCATTTAGGGCCCGTTTGGTAAGAATTTTGAGAATTGATTTTTTGATCGTTAGAAGAAAAGTGGGGTCCACATGTGAGAGAATAAGTCAAAAATTACGGCTTGAATAGTAAAATAACAATCAAAAAATCAATTTTTTGCGGCAAAAAATTCCTACCAAACGGGGCCTTAAATATAACATACGTAATTGCAAAGATTTCAAAATACATTTTCCAAAATGAAAATTTGTTAAATAAAAAATCAGGTAGTCATATGTTATGACCTCTCATAAAATATTGTAATGCATATTTTAATTAAATAGGTCACTATTACAATAATATAATAATTTATTATCACGATCACATACGAATCATGAGTTATACAAGGTTACAATCACAAAAAAAGAATTAGTTTATAGCATCATGAATTTTAGTCACAAATCACACATTAGTAAATTATAGATTATTTATTAATCACAAATTATCTAGTTATCCATATTAACTTATCAAAATCGTTTTTCATATCATCCCACTCCACCACAATGGATACCACTCAAAAAATTGTCACTACCTCGATCTACAACCCCCCACCACTACCATCACCTACAACTTATCCAAATTCATCGACTTCACCAGCACTTCAAGTCACCTACACCTCAAGTCCACCGCCAACAATAGATCTCTAGGGTAGAAAAGATGAATAAATTTTGCTAACTTAATTGACTAGAATTTCGTGTAGATAATATGTTATAAAATAGAGAGAAAAATAGAAGAAAACAAAGTAGTCAATAGACTTGCATGTTTTTCGTTGCAAAGCAAAATCTCATATTTACAGTAAAGAATTAAGGTTGTGAATGATATAATAATCATAATAACTAACAGTGCAGGAGTATAATGACAATTCACTTATAAACATATAAATTACAATAATTCTTTATTTTTTCTTTTAATTATTTAAATAGAGAGGGTAACCTTGTCATTTTATAGAGCTTCATATAGAAAAAAATTGATTGAAAGCTTGCATTGCACAAAAGTTTAAATGATTTAGGAGAGTTTTGTGCAAAAATAAAAGGTCAAATAATATTTTGTAAAATGGGTAAACTTTACGAGCATATCACCAATCATCCTTAGTCCCTGTTTGGAAATCGTTTTATATAACTCTTTTTTCTTAATCTCATTTTCAATTATACACTCTCATAATAAATATTTTGTACGTAAATTCAAAATTTTTCTTATTTTTTTAATCACGCATTATAAAAAAAATCACTATTTCAAATTTTTTTTCCTGTAAAATTCTTGAATTAATTTATTTGTACAATTATGGTTGATAGTGATAGATGACAACATCAAAATCTGAACCGTTAATTTTAAAATAATTTTTGAAATGGATGAATGTCATATTATCAAGTAGGATTGTTAATCAAAATTATAAAAAAAATAAAATTGTACAAGTAGCACGATTAAAAATTCTTTATAATGATCGTCAAACATGAGTTTAGCCCTTGTTTGACACCCTTTTAATTTGTTTTATTTTTGACTACATGATCATTTTAAACTATACATTCACAATATATATTACTCATAAATTCATAATTTTGTCTACTTTAAATCATATATTTTCCAAAAAATACTATTTAAAATTATGTATTGATAGGGTTGGACGTGGTCCGGTTCGGTTCGGTTCTAACGAGAACCGAACCGACCCGAAATTTTCTGGTATTTAGTAAGTGAACCTGTCGGGTCCAAATTTAATTACGGAACCGTTCGGGTTCGGTTCCAATCGGTTTCGTATTATAATTAAATTTTTTAATATATACAAAGTTACGTTAATTTAATTAATGATATATTTAATATTAGCTCCTACAAAATAACGTAGTTCAATCTTATGTGTTTCACATCTATCTTTGCTGAATTCTTCATAAATTTGATTATTAAAATCACAGAAAGAGAAAGACTGCGAGCTCAAAATAATTAAGAGAGATGTTGTAGAGTTTTAATTCGATTTTCTCCTGTAGCAACGACACTACAGTAGAGTAACAGATTTGGATAAAATTGAGGTCATTTTGATTAAGTCGATTTTGAACTGAATATTAGAAATTGGAAAATCATATTTTGTAGTTTGAACTAAATTAACTAGTTAAAAAATTTATTTAGAAAAAATAAAATAATTTTACTTATTTAAAATAAATTAATTTAAAAAATTACGGAGATTCGGTTCTTCGGGTCTTGGCCTAGAATCGAGAATCGAACCATACCCGTCGGTTCCTGATTCAAATACCCATTCGGGTATTTAATTTGAGAAGAACCGTCGGGTTCGAATCGAAGGGTTCGATTTTGAGAGTTTTGTCCAGCTCTATGTATTGAAGATTTTAAGGCCACCAAACAGTGACGTATTTGACCCTACAATTCTCCGAGGGTCAATCCGTCAATGTCCCAAATTAATGGCTTTTCGCTTTATTTTTTGGTCTCTCTCTCCTACCGGAATGTAGAAAGTGCGTGGCCAGTTCATGACGGCATCTCCCTTTATCCGTGTATCCAGCCGAGACACAACCCATAATTAAGGAAAATTCATATCTAATTTCCCTTTTTTCTCTCGAAGATTTCTGACTAAAGGGAAATCTATATTACTTGAGGGGCATCCACTCTTACCCCGCTCGAATCGTGCGTTTGAAGGCTCCTTTATCTGTCATTTTTTCTTGATTCGTAAGTTCCATTCTTTTCTTTTTTGACATTTATGATATTATATATCTGTTTGCATCTATGGGTGTGCATATAAGTGATTTGTAATTATGGGTTCTCGCAGATCTGTTGTGTAATCCTGATAATTTGATATCCGGCTGCAATTTTATTTAATCGAGAGGTTAATTGAATCTCGTTGAAAATCTTTGTGGGTATTCTTTTATAGATTGATTCAGAATGGATGGATGGATGTAAAATGGAGTTTAGAACAATTTAATTTTACAAAAAATTTATGAATAATGATGTATTTGATTAATCAGTTCCCATAGGTGAATTTTGCAGCTATTTTCCCCTAATTTCTTGATCTGGTAAAATATTGTTTCACAAACATACCAGGCTTTGCACATTGTTATTTAATATCGGTCCTTGGATTGATATAGAGTTATGCACGCATTTTGTTATATGCAGAAGGCATGTTGGTTTAATGCTTCTTAAAGTTATTTTTCAATGGATTTTTTGTACCAGGTAAATCCATCCATATTATAAAGACAAAGATATTGAAATATAGTTCTCCAAAGACGAAAGTATGAAAGAAGAATAGTAACAAGATTGATGTAATTTTAGGGCTATTGACCATCATACTATTCTCAACTAAGCATTGCTTAGATGAAGCTCTTGAAGTGTAATCACCTTTCTTTGGACTTATAACTTGTAAGGACCCAATGATTGCTATTGTTCTTCTACAAGTCGCATGTATCATCCTACGAGATTTAGTGTAAGCTATTGTGTGGAAACTTAGCCAGGCGTAAATTCGGGTTTCATGTTTATGGGGCTAATGTTGACGATATAACACATTAATTTATTAAGTCCTTATTTGATCTCCATTATTTTCAAAATATATTTTTATCTCTACACATTTCAACTATACATTCATCAATAAAATAATATTACACGTAAACCCAAATTTTTTCTTCTTATTTTTTAGCCATATATTCTCTACCAATATACTATTCTAAAATGCATGATTAGCCAAAAATGGGGCTCAAACAGGTGCTAAAGAAGATTAACTCATGAAAGTTGTTGGCTTGTTGCTAGTGGGAATATTTGTCCACTCAAAGAAGGTCATCAACAATAAGTGTTTGCTGGACTATTACTTTACTACTTATAGAGATCTTCTGGAGCAAAAACTATGCTAATTGCTATTTATTTAAGAATATATAAGAGGTGAATCAGGGATTTGTCCAAATCTATTTGGCATTCTTGCTATGAATCCTTTCCCTTGTATCTAGTTTAATATGATTGTATCTAGTTTAGCTCCCGTTTGGTCCCCATTTTCTAGAAATGAAAATGGGTGAAATAATATTTTTTTTGAAAAATAAGTGGTTGAAATAGAAAGAAAAGTTTTCGATTTATGTGTAATATTATTTTATGGAAGATTGCGTGGTTGAAAATAGAAGAGAGAAAAATGGAATGTAATGTAGTGAAATTTAATGGGGGCTTAGAATGACTGTATATTTTCTTTGGAAGATTACCAAAAAGAGGTCATTATTTTGAAGATTATTCTTAAGGATACATGGATGTGGTCATCTAATACTTATAGAACAACTTGCACTGCATAAATAACTGTTTGTAGATTTCGAGCTTGGTCCTTTTGATGCTTTTTTCTTGTCAATTTGCCTCTATCTCATGTTGAATTTTGAGCTAGCTAAGAATTCTATGATTTCATTCCTCATCTTACCATCTACCAACGTGGGTTGTGTTGAGTGAAGTTTGATACTGGAGTAGGAAATCATTACCGGTTTTAGTGATATATGAGGAGTAAGGATTGCTTCTTTTTCTTCGAGGAGCTTTTTTATTATGCTTTAGAGTCTAATTTAGGTAATCACAATCATCAAATGATTACTTGTAATATATTTCTACGTTTTGTCATAAACCTAATCCACTCTTTGTAAAACCAAACGTAGAATAACTTTTAGATCTCCTAGTAGATATAGAAACTAGCAGAAGGGAATGATGAAGAAGGATTCATGTAGCCGACTTCAATTGTATTTGTTGAGAATAATGCTTAGTTTCTTGTTGTATAAACCAGTTGATTTTCACTCTTGATGGTTTCTCATGTAATTCGTATTTATTATTTTTCATTAATTTGATCAATTTATCAAATTCAGCACGTTGTGGTTTTTAGCAAACAACACTACATTATTGCATTGTAATATCTTGTCAAATATGATATCTGGACTCTTGTATACTTTAGTAACTACATTAAGGGCTCATCTTTTCCCTTTGCTTTTGCTTCCTGTACAAAAGCTTTCTGAAAAAGTTATATCTTAATTTTTGTTTGGAAACTAATTTTTAAAAGAGTTTTATATTCCAGAAGTACTTTTAGAGGAAGTCATAATGGAGCAACTTCCTCTAAAACTCCTCTAACTAGAAGAAGCACTTTCATAAAATTAATCAAACAGCTCCAAAGCAGCTTTTGGGTCTCAAAAGCTATTTTGACTTATTAGAAGTCATTCAAACGTGCCCTAAGTAGAATGACTGAATGAGAATTGAGTTGAATATTTGCCCAATGAGATTTGCTTTTGTTTTTCATTTAGTTATTTGAAATTCGGCCAGTAACAATAGCCGTTATTTTTAATGTTTTCTATATCCTTTTTATTTTAATACTGTTTCCAAATGTCTTTATGTAGAGCGTTTAGCATTAAAATTTGGATGGTTCAATTTTTTTTTAGGAAAGCTAGCAGTTAAACTCAGATCACATAACTTTGAACTCCAGAATAATGCTTGACCAATCAAATAGGTGTAGTGTCGACTTACTCTTTTAATTATTTACATAATACTGCATTTTGATGAAGTTATGCACTTGTACTCATTGAAGCTCGCCTACTTATTCGGTTAACTGGAACACTTGCAGGAATTCTTGTGTGGCAGTGGAAAGAAATTGGCAAGCTATGGCTCTTGACAGCACGATAACTTCACCTCATCGAAGGTCACAGCCACAGACTGCATTCTCTTCTTCTTCTCCTAAGAAACAGTACTCACGAAGTGATGAACTGGGAAGCTGTTCAACTCTTTTTCAGCGACACCGGTTTCTTCTCACCGCCCTTGCCCTCCTAACATTTCTGTGCACTATTTATCTTTACTTTGCTGTGACCCTTGGGGCTAGTGATTCATGTTCTGAATTGTCCGGAGCTCAAAAAGCCTCGTGTCACTTGCAGCAGGCAAAGGCATCTGTTGCTAAGGGAAAATTGAAATTCTTCTAGCGCGTCATGTGCCGTCTACTTAATAAATATTTTCAATATTTGGTCCTTTGTTGGGATAGAACTATATTAGTTTGGAATGGTTGTAGGTTATTTTGCTCTCTGAAGAGGTTATATATTTTTGGTGTATATTGCAAAAAGGAAATTGTTCTGAAAGACTATTTCTACCAGTAACAGTGATTATAATGAAATTATGTGTTTATGGGAAAATTATAGTAAAAAGAAAAGATGATGATTTTTTTTTTCTTTTTTTGGTTGTGCAGCTTTGAATTTCCTGGCTCAGGGGCAAATCATAAGAATATTATTATTTTTAATTACTACAAAGACTTAGGCCTGCACGGGCGACGAGACCGAGCACCAAACGTTGGTCCCTGGCCCACCCAATTTTTACCTGTGCCAGTTGGACCAAAACCGTGTTAGGAGGGTCTTATTTGGCTCATGTTTTTAAACATTTAAATAATTTGTTATTCATATATTGCGTGTATTCTACCTATCAAAAAAAATATATTGCGTGTATTCTATCTATCCATTCATCATTCATTTGAATTTATTTAAAATTATTTTTTCAACATACTTTAAGGTAGCTGCTAAACTATACAGACAATGTGATTATTAAGCAAGAGACAGAGAGCATAATGTAGACATAATGAGTGAGACTCGTATGGAAGGCAGTAGCAACTTGTGACAATTTCACCATGTTCTCCTCCTTAGGCGATGAATTTTCTTGAATTGAGTTGGACATGAATGTGAAAAAGTTCTCCGATTCTGAATCTCCTAGTAGCTGATAGCATTAAAACTACTAATCAAAATGGATAGTGACACATAATTAATCAACCCCTAGGACTCTCTACCTTGAGGTGTCCCGTTTTGCAGGGATCAAATGGTGAGCCTGATCCTCGAGCATCGAGTCACTAGCATCATCTTCAATGCTCGGCTTTCCTCCTCCCTCTTTCTTCTCTACTACGTATCTTGAAAGGACTCTATTACTATAATCCTACAATTTAAACATCTAATCATACCAAGACTCTCGAGTCTTTTATGACTTCCAAACAAGGCACCAAGTATCACAATCCTGGTAAGATTGAACTACCTATCTCTTATCAATATTGGGTTACCATTCATTATTTAGGTACGTTTTCATTGTCATAGCCTCGCGCATACATTCTTTCTTGCTAACTTAAACATCAGAGGGGTAATACACTTCAAAATCTTTGTTTCAGGTATCAGAGATTCTGTTCATGCTCATCCTTAATCGCCAAGTTTGAGAATTAACATATGAGATCTTTGGTAGCATCAGATAAGAATAGGCAAAATAAATGGAAGAATATATTGTAGCAACAAAGTTTGCTTTCACACCAAGAAATTGGTAGAATGAATTTTAAATATCAAGAAGAAAAATAAACTAAAATATTATTTGCAAGAAATATAAACTGAAATATTATTTGCACTAGTCAAATTCAATTGGGGATAACAATGAGAAAACATGGTGATTAAAATATTCTCATTAAAAATGATGTTCGATCAATTTTTGTAAGATCATGTTTCTGGTCATCGCTTCCTCTTTGATTTTCAAACGGAGTGGGCTAACACAGGCGAGGAATTAAGCCTTTTCTGGGAGAGCTTTTGTCAATTCTAGCCAAAATGTGACCGTTATACATATATATGTCAAACAAGGCCAATTGCAATTATGGACCATTTTAAGGCAAAACGACATTTTTCCCTTTAACATTTAATTCATTCTTTATGAGAGAAGGGCATTTTTTATATTTAATTTTGAGAGAGTATAGAATTGTGGCCAAAGTGGGACCCATGTTCAAGTGTGTAATGGGAGAAAAATTGCTAAAAATGGGAAAGAAACTAGAAAGCTCTCCAAACAAAGTCTAAATGTCTTGAGTTACCATTAAATTTTTTGCTAAAATACTGTGAAAATATAAAATTTTGTGGGATCTATCTCAAATGGTATCAAATTATTAAATTAAAAAAAAAATTGCTCAAACTTGTCAAAATTAGATTTTGCTACTTGTACATAATAATGGTATATAAACGGTTACAGAAAATTATGTGATGGACAAAGATTGGATAAAAAATTGGCTATATTTTAAATTGATAAATGATAGAGTACCATGTAAGCATTATATAGTTCCTCATGTACATATATGTAGCAAGTTCCGCTAAAATATTGTATTACTCGAGAGAAAAGGGAAGTTTAGTGGCAAAGGAGAATATTTAATCGGGGCCTTTATGTATGTAACCATGGCCATGTGACTGCAATCTCTCCTCCTCCACTCTCGAAATCCCAATATTTGCAATTCTGATTGTTGTATGGTTGTTAAAAAGTCAATAAAAGAATGTGGAATAAAAATAAAATTGAAGGTCGGAAAACTGGCCTATGCAACCACATAAGCCAAATGACCATTTACAAAAATTCATAGCCCTATTAGGTATTGATCTATGCAATCGCATAGAACAAATTTATAGCAGTTTATAACCCTTTTTTGTTTAAATTTCTGGTGGCAATTGGAGTTTTTTTTTCCAACTTTTTGAGTGTTTTTGGGGGTTTTTTTTTTTTTTTTTTTTTTCAACTTTTTGAGTGTTTTTGGCACCAATTCATATGGTTTGATTGAGACCTATAAATAGATGATCAGTGCTCAAGTCAAATAGATGACAATCAATTTTGAAACAAATTCATTCCACAAAAAAAGGGAACAAAACTTCATTCTCTCATATTCTAAATTCTGGTTTTGTGTTCTTGATGTTTTGAAGAATTTTCACTTAGTGTTTGAGTGATTAATTCTTTTCAAGGCTTGATTATTCCTGCAAATCATTTGTCAATAATACCTTAAGCACTGAATCAATCCAAGAGTGGGCAAAATATCGTTTGAGGACAACAATAACGTGGTTGAGCCTTCATTTTTAATTTTCATCTTCTTGTTATTTCTACTTTGTTTTCTTCTCCATTCCCTCTTTGTGCAAAGATATATTTTACAACAATCTCAAACGATACTTCTGCAATGGAGAATGAAAGCACTATGGCGACGATCAAGTTGATGAATTAAGACCTTGTTCACTTGGACCGTTTTGATGGCACGAACTTTGCAAGATGGCAAGATAAATTAAAGTTTCTACTCACAGCAATGAAGATGTTTTATATTCTTGATCCAGAATTGGTACCTTTACTAAAACCAACAAATGGATAGATGGATGCCATAAAAGTCGAAAGACAAAATGGTCAAGAGGATGAATTGATTTGCCGTGGTCATATACTCAATGCATTATCCGATCGATTGTATGATCTTTACACCAACACATCCTCGACAAAAGAAATTTGAAATGCTTTGGAAAGTAAGTACAAAGCCGAAGAAAAAGGTACTAAAAAATTCTTAATTTCTAAGTATTTTGACTTTAAGTTTTCTTGAAAATATTCACCTTCTCCAGATCCATGAATTGCAAGTCCTTGTCAACAAGTTAAATGTGGTAAAAATTGAGATCTCGAAAACTTTCAAAGTAGGAGCAATTATTGCTAAATTCCCGGGGACTTGGAAGGATATCGAATGAAAATAATGCATAGTTTCGAATATTACTCTTTGGAACAATTGCAAAAAATCTTTGCATCGAGGAAGAGTCCAAGGCAAGAGATAAGAATGACAACTCTTATGAAGGCACTTCTAAGGCCAATGCTTTAGAGAAAATTGAACCTTTAAGCAAATCCAACAAGAAAAAGCCTTCAAAAAGCTTTAATAAGTTCAAGAAGAAGTCCTAAGGCGATTGTTTCGTATATGGAAAACCTGGATATTATGCAAAGGAATGTCGACAACGAAAAAGAAATATCTCCGAAGGAAAGGTAAACTCTATCAAAGAAGACAATATTGTGGTTACCGTAAGGAAGATCCATGCTATCAAGGGATACATTCCATGTTGGTGGTATGGTACATATGCAACCGTACATGTGTCATACTATAAATCATTGTTCAAAACTTAGTATGAAGTTGATGGAGATTAAGAGATTTACATGGGTAATGAAGTTTGATCCAAGGTGATCGGGAAGGAAATGTAGAAATCATTTTTACTTTCGGCAAGACCATTATTTTGACAAATGTGCTACATGTTCCTGATATGAATAAGAATTTGGTTAGTGGTAATATTTTAGGTAAATCGGGCATAAAAAGTGTTTATGAATTCGGAAACTCGTATTACCCCTAAACTGGAAATTTATTGAAAAATGCTATTCTTGTGAAAGAATGATCAAATTATGTACCGTTGAAAGATTATTAATAATAAAGTCGATTTTGCTTATATTGTTGATTCATTTACTTTATGGCATGCTAGAAAACTAGGCTACATAGGTCAAAGTACTATGAAAAGAATGTTAATATGTGACTTAATTTCTTACAATGAAAATGAGGTATTTAAATGTATCTAAAATGATTAAGAAACCTTAACAAAGTGTAAAAAGAACTTCTAGTATCTTAAAATTAATTCATACGGACATAAATGAGTTAAATGACACGTTGACTAGAGGTGAAAATAGATATTTTATTACCTTTATAGATGATTTCTCTAGAAATACATATGTTTATTTGATGAAACATAAACATGAGGTATTTGATATATTTATGTTTCGCGCGGGTTAGTCGCTAATAATTAAAAGGGATCAGACGATTGTGTAAGGGACAAACCTCTTGAGACAAAGTCCCAAAAAGGGGGTTTTTTTTATTGGCGATGACTTTACAATTGGAAATTAAAAACAGAATGTCTCCAAGGGGCGCAAGCACACGAGTTACTGAAAGAAGTGTTTAAATCTAAGCTAAGGAAATTAAAATTACATGTTCTCCGTTCGAGAGTTTTTGATTCGGCCCTTTTGCTCTATGTCTTTTCTCCCTTTTATACTCCATGGATGATCTCTTTGTGATCAACCGCCTAAAAACTACTTGATCGTTCTACAACTGCCCACTTTCCTCGTAATGGCCAGCTTATTATGAAACTGCCTTTTTTAACTACTGCCATTACTCTTCGTCGTTCAACCGTTTCGATTGAATTCCTTGAATCGTGGAACGTGATAGGGTTGCTTTAATAACTGCTTTGATAACTGCACTTCTTGATAACCACAACACTTTATGTTTGCTAAGACCTTGGACGACTTGAAAGTTTGGGCGAGAATAGAGTAACAGCTCTGGGCGACTTGCAAACTTGGGCGATGGCGTTACCGCGTTCTTCGGCCTCCCTATTTGGGCCTTCATCTTGAATTGTTTGATTGGGCTTCGTTCTTTGAGCTATCTGATTTGGGGACCGTCTAATTGGGCTTCATTCCTTGGCCCGTTCGATTTGGGCTGAATTTTTATGTGTCAACAATTACCCCCAATATGGCAGAATTTATACCAATTATTAAATTTTGCCATATTCACTCTGTGTTTCCAGCAACATTCGAAATTTCCAAGAATTTCAATCATTGTTTTCTTCCATAGCTTGAAAAGGTGCGACGTTTTGCAAACCCTTATAACCCCCAAACACGCCATTTCACTGCACCATTAAATCACGCCTCACTTTTTCGCATCTCTCCCACGATTTACTAGTTCATCTTTTGCTTCCCTGCTACGTAACTCTGAAAAAATTCCGTTTCATCCCTAATGGCTACTTCACAATCTCAAGATGGCGACTCCTTTAGTTTTGATGACTTTCAGAATCTTCTGAGTCGTCCATACATAACTCCGAGTTTTCTCGCGCCCGCCAATGTCGAACTCAATAAGTTCTACCTAGGTCCTTTCTTCAACAATGCAGAGGCAGTCGAACAGGCGGCGGTGGGCCAGCTGTTTCCTTGATTTAGCACTTTTTTCGATCGCTTTGAGTTTTTGGTCTTCCGAGTATAATACCTTTATTTTCCCTCTTGGCCCCATGTCTATTACTTTAAGGGATGTTGGGGCCCTAGTGAATCTACCACCTTTGGGCGATACCATTTTTCCTGGTATCTTGGTTTCTGGTGGCGCCCCAAAGTTTGGTAAAAACTACACCGAGTCTTATTCAAGCCTGCAAACCCTTCACAATCATTCGAGCGCTGAGCCTTCCCATACTGAGCGAGTGGCCTTTCTTCTAGTTTGGCTTTATAAATATGTTTTGTGTGTGCCAAGCATAAAGCCCTCCCTGAGTTATTTACCCATAGTGCACGAATTGGCGCTTGGCAGGCATTTGAATTTATGTTCTTTCTTTTTGGCTGTCCTTTATAGAGGCATGGCTTCTCTTCAAACTCAATTGAAGAATGGTGCATCTCCCACTGGCAGTGGACCTCTTTGATTCACTCAACTGTGGTTGAGATCCTATTTTCCATTGCTTGGTGCTCCATCAATTTCTCGTTCCTCTGCTAGCTGCTATGGGCTAGACATTGAGCCCTTGGCTCCTGTAAATATGTCCAGAAGGGACATTTTTTCATTTTTTTATTCTTTGGATTCAATCCCTTCCTTATTTCATTTTCCTCCTTTTTTGACTCCAAACTATGTGCATCCCCCCTCCACTATAGATAGCGCGAGCACCTCTCTGCTCATTTGGATCCAATTTTTAACCGGGAGGGAGTTATTTCATGATATTTTAACTGGGACCAATGCCAAGGCAGGGGTAGAAATTTATGCTCCCCAATTTTTTGCTCGCCAACTTGGTTTCGGCCAAACTTGGCCTGTTCCTCCTTGCTATTCAAGGAATTTGATTGACCGCTTTCATATTATTAATAAGACGGAGGTAGAGGCTATAAATGCTCGCAATCTTCTTTTAACAAGCTATTTTTCATTAGCCCCCTTCAATTCTAGCCATGCCATCCATCCTCTTTTTGAACAGCTCTGGCCATCAGTGAAGCGCAGATTGTTTGCCACTGATGCCAATCGTGCCTTTCATTCACTGGACCAGCCGAGCATTTCTTCTCCTCCTCCTGTTTTAGTCACTCCTTTGTCCATCCGGAGTCCTTCTCCTCCTCGTCGTGCTAAACAGTCTGCTCGTCCATCTTCTTCTCTCCCTGCCAAGCCTACTACAGCCAAGAGTGCCCCAAGCCGTAAACGGCCAGCCTCAGCATCTCCCATTTTGGAGGATGATGTTGATGATGATGATGGTACCCCTCTTATTATCAGGAGGAAGGTAATTAAATTGGATTACTCACAAGCATACTTTTCCATACTTGAAACTTTTCTGTGTGCTGATGATTTATTTGGATTCCTCAGAAAAGTTCAGCCTCTCCTTTAAAGGCTTTGGCATCGGCAGCTCCTGCTCCATCATCCTCCGCTGAGGCTGCTTCATCCAAACCGGTTGATGAGGGGACTACGCTTAAAGAGACATCTTCAGTCCCAGAATTCTCATCACAACCCATGGATGAGCCACCTTCTTCCCAGGGCGTCAACCCCCCAAACATCGAAGCAGAAGGTAATTCAGTTTTTTGATGCCTTACCTTTGCTTGTGCTATTGGTTTCTGATTTGTTGCTCTTGAGTTCTGCAGATACTCCTATGAGTCTGCCCGTTGTGGCAACATCTTCTCGCTCAAACAAGGGGAAGTCCTTACGAATGGAGGAGTCACAGGTGGCAGACTTGACTGAGGATGTGCCATCTTCCACGATTGTTGATGAGGTAATCTTTGCTTCACTTTTATTTCCATCTTGTTTGTTGTAGTGAGAATCTTCAATATTGGCAATTTTCTTTGTAGGATGCTGACAAGATTGTGCGTTCTATCCAAGACTTGTTCGCTTCCTAGGGGCAAGTCAAGACATCTCGCCTGCTCCATCTGATCGTCCTGCTGCTTCTTTAGAGGAAGATTTGAAGTTCCTCAAGCAGTCGATATTTGAGTACGTGTCCTTCATGGATATGGACATTGGTAGGGCTAGTGCTGCCAGACACAAGGATAAACTTGAGCATTTGAATGCGAAGTTGGAGCAAGCACTGACACTTCCATCGCTCAATCTTTCTGTCGATTTTAAAGCGACGTTGAAAGTTATCCACTCCGAGGTCCTATCTTTGCTGGCCAAGAATGCTGAACTAAAGGCCAAAAGTACTCAATATCTTCGCGCCGTATCTGAAAAAGAGTCTTTGCGTCTGGAGATCAACAATGCTGAGGATGAGTTGAAAGAAATCTCTTCCGAAGTCATGATTGAAGACTCTTTGATGGTTAGTTTGGCTGCTCAGATGAAGGATCTTCAAGCCAAAATGGACGACTGCAAGGCGAGAATGGCTGCTAAAAAGCGCAACGCCTCCCAGGGAATTGAGCGAACTAAGTCCTTGGTTGAGCAGTACAAGAAGTTGGAAGTTGATGATGATGTCGTGGCTGAATTGAACAGCACTTCCTCTCGGCAGAACGAGGATTGGGAAAAACTTAGGGAACGAATTTGTTCAGTATGGGGTGGACTGTGATTAAGACATATGACGCCTTAACTTTTCTTTTTGTAATTTCGCATTTGACTTTCCTTTTGTAACCTTGTTCATCATTAATGAACATATATGTTAACTTCTTGTGCATTTATTTGACGTTTGTCTTTTAATCGCCAGTTCTTTAAGCATTTAACTGCTTTATGCTAAAAATCTTGCACATTTTCTTTTGATATTTCCACCTCTTTTCCCAAGACTTTGGGCTACTTAATTCCATTTATAGGCAGAATGTGGCTGCTCATATTCTGTCTCTTCATCTCCACCCCCTATAAATGTACGTATGTTTCACACTTTCCATCTTCCATCTTCATCTTCATTTTCTTCTTCGAAACCAATTTGCTGCCATTGTTTGGCACTCTGACAATCAATCCGATCCGAAACCTTCGTCTTTCTATAAAAATGGATTGTTTGGTCCGCCCATTTTACTATTTGCCTTGATGTCACCTTTTGTGTGGGAGGTATAGGAAATATTTTTTGGCCAGCAGCAAAGTTTTTACTATCGAAGTTCTTCCCATCGTCTCTTTGTCCTTTACAAGGGGTTGATGATAGAAGGCAATTTTTGGGATGCTTGCGGGCCACCTTGCTTGCTGAGAGTGCTTTTCAGCCTCTTTGCCCGCCATTGCAGCGATGCATTTAGGAAGGTGGTGAGGCCAGTCCACCCTCTTACTCGGCGATCCCACCATTGCAACGATGCATTTAGGAAGGCGGTGCGAGGCCAGTCCACCCTCTTACTCGGCGATCCCACCATTGCAACGATGCATTTAGGAAGGCGGTGCGAGGCCAGTCCACCCTCTTACTCGGCGATTGACCGGGAGATTAGCTTACTTTTAATTGTAGTTTGTTGAGCATCCATTATTTGTATTTTTGCATCTTTGTAATGAACGTTTGATAATAAATAACTTTATTTGAACGTATTTCGCTCTGACCTTGTTATCCTTAATCGTTCAACATATTTTGATTATGCTTTTATCTGTTCACATTCCCATAAAGAAGGAACATATTTTTTCAAATATTTGCCGTTGATGAATCTCACGTGCTTGGTGCCATCCAAATCTTCCAAATGATACGCTCCATTGGGCAACACACTGTTTATTTTTTATAGTCCCTCCCAATTAGGCGACCACTTCCCGTACTTTGGATCCTTGCTATCCAAAGGGAGTATCGTCTTCCAAACTAGTTCACCCAGGCTGAACGACTTGGCTATGACTTTTTTATTATAAAACTTAGCCATTCTTTGTTTCTGAACTTGCAATCTATCTAAAACGTCCAACTTTAATTTGTCCAACCCCAATAAATTTTGAACTAGTGATTCTGTATACTCATTATCATTCAACTTATATTGCAAGCACACTCTAATCGATTGCAAGTTGATTTCCATAGGCAAAATAGCCTTCTGTCCATAAGCAAGTTGAAAAGGAGTAACATTGGTACTTGACCGAGGTGATGTTCTATAAGCCCACAAGGCCTTGTTCAGACATTCGTGCCAATTTCTGGCATTTTCATCTATCATCTTTCTGATGATATTTTTTAGAATCTTATTAGAAGATTCTGCTTGTCCGTTGGATTGAGCGTAATATGGTGTGGAGTTTACTAATTTAACCCCAAACTCGCTCAAAAATTTGTTCACTTGATCTCCATTCAAAGATGTTCCGTGATCTACCATTAACGTTTGTGGAATTCCTAACCTATAAATGATGTGATCACGGATAAACTCTATGACATTCTTTTGGCTGATCTCTTTCAAAGGTACCGCCTCTACCCACTTGGTGAAATAGTCGGTTGCAACTATAATAAAAGTATGTTGCTTGGACGATGGGGGATAAATCTTCCCTATCAGGTCTATCGCCCAACCCTTGAACGGCCAAGGTTTAATAATAGGTGCCATCTCTCGTGCTGGCGCCCTTTGTATTGGACCATACTAAACAACTCTTTGCATACTGAACGCATAATTCTCCCATCTTTGGCCAAAAATATCAACTCCTAATAATTAACCATCTCATCCTTTGACCAGCTTGATGAGCTCCACATATCTCTTTGTGCACCTCAGCCATGATCGTCCTGACTTCTTGCAAATTTACACACTTTAGCAATACACCATCAGAGTGTTTCTTAAACAACTCTTCATCTATTAGTGTATAGTTCAGCAAACATAGCTTCATTTTCCTACTAATCCCTCCATTAGGTTCTTTAAGGAACCTTTTAATCTTTGTTCTCCAATCCATTGCATCTCCATCTTGTATGCAGTGAAGTTCAATCTTTCTCGCCCTTCTTTAAGTCACGGGCAATATGATTCCATACTCACAAGTAGACTTCCAATTCAAAACCTTTGAGTACCCTGAGGCCATTTGGGCTAACTCATTTGCCACGTCGTTATATATCCTATTAATGCATTGAAGTTCTACTTGGTCGAATTCTTCTAACAATTCTTGGGCGATCTCATATTGACTTATAATGGAATCAATTTGGCATTTAAAATCACCAATCAATTGATGGATTACCAATTGAGAATCGCCCCTAACGATCACATTTCTTACTCCCATATCTATCATTAGTTCTAGGCCTACAATTAAGATTTCATAATCAGCCTGATAGTTGGTGCACATTCTGTCTAAAGTGAATGCGAACTTGTAGCAAATCCCTAAAGGATTAATTAATGTTACTCCTACTCCTGCACCTTTAGAGGTTTTTGATCCATCGAAATACAACACCCAAGGTTTTAGCTCGAACGAATTGATTTCTAATTCAATTTCTTCAGGTATGTCAAGGTATGGATGATCGGCTAGAAAGTTAGCCAAAGCCTGATTTTTTACTGCATTTTGAGGTATATATTGTATCTCGAATTCTGATAAAGCTAATGTCCAAAGGCCTACCATTTGGTGTAAAATAGGGCGCGAGAACATATACTTAACTAAATTTACTTTAGAAATTAAATAAATGGTTATGGGCCGTAAATAAGCCCTTAATTTTGTACATGTGAAATACAATGCAAGACACAATTTTTCGATCGCAGAGTAATTACATTCACATTTTGTTAACCGTCTACTTAAGTAGTAAATTGCCCTTTCTTTACCAAATTGGTCTTCCTGTGCGACCATTCCAGCTATTGATTCTTTTTCAGCCGATATGTACACTTTCATTGGTCGTCCTTGGATTGGTGATACCAACACTGGTGGACTTGATAAATATGTCTTCAGGCTTTCAAAAGCCTTTTGATGTTCTTCTTTCCAGACGAATTCGTCCTGATTTTTCAGCTTTAAGAGCGGCGAAAAGGCTTTAGTTCGCCCTGCACAGTTAGAAATAAAGCATCCTAAAAAGTTTACTTGGTCTAGAAATCTTTGCAATTCTTTTTTGTTGCTAGGTGGTTTGGCCTCTAAAATGGCCTTCGCTTTATTTTTATCAAGTTCAATCCCTCTCTTGTGTACTAAGAAACCAAGAAAATTCCCTGCATTAACACCAAATGCACATTTCAAGGGATTCATCTTTAGCTTATATTGCTTCATTCGCTCAAACGAACATCTTAACTGTTTGAAATTGTCCTCTTCTTTAATGGACTTGACTACTATGTCATCTACATACATTTCAATAAAACTTGCCTATCATATCATGAAAAATTAAATTCATTGCCCTTTGATAAGTTGCCCCTGCATTTTTTAGGCCGAAAGACATAACCACCCATTCAAAACATCCTAGAGACCCAGGGCATCTAAAGGCAGTTTTGTGTATGTCTTCTTCAACTATATAAATCTGATTGTATCCTGAATACCCATCCATGAAAGAATACATGACATGTGCGGCAGTCGAGTCTACTAAAGAATCCACCGTGGACATTGGATACTCATCTTTGGGTGTAGCTATGTTTAAATTCCTAAAGTCTATGCACAACCTTAGTTTACCATTCTTTTTTAGTACTGGCACGATATTGGACAACCATTCGACATATCTGGCTGTTCTAATAAAACCTGCTTTCAATAATCGCTCTATCTCTTTCTTAATCTCAAGGAGTACATTAGGAGCAAAACGTCTAGGAGGCTGCCTATGAGGTTTAAAATTAGGCTTAGTTGGTAACCTATGTTCCACCAAGTCTCTATCTAAATCAAGCATTTGTTCATATTCCCAAGCAAAACAATCTTTATACTCTTTTAGCAAAGCGATTAATTTATTACTAACCTCTTGATCGAGCATCTGGCTGATGAATGTTGGACGATGTTCTCTTTCATTGCCAATATTTACTTTGATCAGAGGGTCTTGTGCTTGAGCATATCCAGGTTTGACGATCGACATCACTTCGTCGTCTAGTTCCCTTGTAAGTACTTCTTCTTCTAAACAGTCCACCTTGTTGACTTCTCGGCCAATGCTTTGTTCTAACTCGAATACTGTCAATTTGTCCTTCAACACTTTTAGGGCTGTCTCTTCTTTCGCGTTGTTATTGCATTCCTTATTGAAAGCCATCAGTCTGACTTTGAAGGCCTGAATATCAGCCATTTGTTTTTGTAACTTAGAATCCATTCAAGACTCCTTGACTATTCTTTTGCCAATTACTGGCTCTTCTAGGGCCACTATATTTGGCCTCATCTGTCTGAACATTTCAGTGAGTGCGTCCACTGAAAATGGCTCTTCGCTTTGCGCGACAACTTGAGTTTCTTCCCCATCTTGTATCACCCTAACAGGTCCATAGTTTCCTTCGTACATGAACTTTTCCACTGAGTTTGTTTTTGTGATAAAAGGCCTATGATCGGCCTGTACCACCTCTGCTTCGTCTTTGTTATTCCAAAAGATCAGGCATTGATGGAGCGATGAGGGTATACAGTGACTTCCGTGTATCCAATCTCTCCCTAGTAGCACATTGTAACTAGTAGGACCATCTATTACAAAGAAGACAGTGGTCCTAGTAGTCGTCCCTATAGTTATGTCCAATGGCATAATTCCCTTAGCTGAAGTTGCTCCTCCATTGAAGCTCGTAAGGATGACTTCTGTAGGAATCATGTTACCCTCTGTCTTTGCGAACTTCCTCATCATCCTAGATGGAGTGGTGTTTATAGCTGCTCCATTATCGACAAGCACTTTTGCCACTGGGATGCCGTTAACTAGAGCTTTAACGTACAATGGCCTCAAATGTTTAGTCAATTTCATGGCTGGCCGTTTAAAAATAACCTTTTTGGCAGCCTCTATTTCTACTTCCTGCTTGTTTTCTGTCGAATTATCCCCATGTGATAAGTCGACGTGCAGTATATCGCGCTGATCCTCTGTCTCCTGAGCTTCCTTCTTACTTTTTTCTTATGCTTCCTCATCAGTTACCCAACCTGTAGGAGGGAACATTATTCTTGGAGGTGATCCATACTTTTCAGAGTGAGGCACTCTCCTCTTCCTTTTGGGTGTCCCGTACAGTACGTAAAAATCGAAAGAACGCCCAGATGGTTC
>NC_036246.1:33745684-33789477 GCF_002742605.1 Olea europaea var. sylvestris | reverse complement strand
TCCCTCTCTTCTTCTTTTTCTTTATTCTTGAATTCATTGGCCAGTAAGTAATTATTGACCACGACAGGAGGTAACGTACCGAACTGGATAGTAAGGGGCTGATCTGGATCTTCTCCATCCCTTTTGTCCCACTCAAACTTTGATCTCCCAGAAGAAGTTTCTGGCAGTCGTCACTATCTTTGAGGACATTTTGATTGGCTACCTTGAGTAGTTTAGGCGCTTTAGGATGTGGTACTCCCTGTTGCTGCCTCATCATTCGTCCATAGTTTCGTTGGAAATGCCTTTGTTGGGTTCTAGTCATCTCATCGAAGGGTATTGCCCTTCCTGCATTATACTGGAATGAATTCCATACATTTGGCCGGCGAGGTTGCGGCCTGAATGTTCTTCCATTATCTGCTGGCCTGAACTGCCTCTCAAAAGGCGGTCCTCTATAGAATGATATACCTCGCCCTCTACCAGGCTGAGTGTTTGGGAAGAAAGTAGGGCGATGGGGATGCTGCCATATCCCTTATTTCTCCTTATTTCCATTCACTTCTCTTTTACATCTTGCACACAGGACGTCTTCGTCCTTTTTTGGTTCTTTCCCCTTGATTCGTTCAAAGACACTGGGTTGTGGTCTAGGATCCTCTTCTCCATCATCTACGACCAACTTGAATTTTGACAACTTGTTTTTGAAACCAGACGTCACCATATTTACTCCAAGTGGCTGTGGAAAAGGATTTTTATCCATTGCCGTCTTCTTCTTATCGTCGAACGTAATTCGTCCTGATTCAATGGCATCCTGCAATACATGACGAAAAATCAAGCAATTGTTAGTCAAATGTGACCACGCATTATGCCACTTACAATATTTTTTACCCTTAATTTGTTCAGGGTTTGGCAATTTGTGCTTATCGCTCAACTTTATCTGTTTATCCCTATTTAATTTATCAAATATAAGGTCAGCTTTGGTTACATCGAACGAGAACGTTCTAGCCTTTATGTCTCCATCTTTTATGGGCTCATTTTTGCCCGATGGTCTAGGCTTGGCCATTATTGGACAAGTATACGTATCTCTTTTGACCAATTCGGCCAAACACATTTCGGCCTGATCGTATGACTCGTCGCTGATGGTATGAACATCAAAATCTGGGTCTTTGTAATAAGTCTCTTTACTAGAATTTTTCATCTGTTCTTCCTCTCTTATTAGTCGTTCATACCTATTCACATTCGCACTCAACTGGAAAAGGTCAGAAAATTCCTTGTCCTGAAATTTCTTTTTTAAATCAAAGCTCAAGCCGCCCTGAGCGATTTTGACAAATTCTTTTTTGGGCAGAGGTACAAAACACTTGCTTCTTGCTGTCTTGAACCTTTGGAGAAAACTTTCTGCCCATTTGTTTGACCTTTGACATAGATTCGCCAAATCAGCCAAAGTGACTTCAGACTCAGTTTTATAAAACTGAGCGTGAAATAACTGTTCCAATTGTTGCCATGTTTGAATAGAGTTCGCTGGCAAGTTGATGAACCAGGAGAAAGCTACTCCTGTTAATGAACTAGGGAAAAGCCTCATTTTATGGTAATTGGTTACATCACCACTTTGCAATGTGAATCGTCCTATGTGTTCTAGAGTAGACACCTCTCCTAAACCGGTAAACAGTGAGAATTCTGACACTTTATACCCTCTAGGCCATGGATATGCTTGGTCTACCCAATCAGGATATGACTTTGTGTAAGTCAGCCTAATGACGGGACGCACCCCAAAAGCCATCTGATCCTGTACGATTTCCATAATCTGATTCCTCAACATGACGTTGGGGTCATATGGAATTCCTACAGGTTGGTTAACCAGTTGATTTGCATGAGGCCTGATATTTGGTCCTTGATTGGCAACAAAGTTACCATGATTAGGGCCATTACCATTAGCCTGAACATCTATTCCCTCATTAACACATGGGGTATTCTGTCCATTGTTTAGGACATTATCTCTTATATTTGTATTACCCCCCAAGTTAGGTATACCACTACCATTGTTCTGATTTGGCACTGCAGTACCCCCTTGGTTTGAAGTAGAGGGACCAGAAAGTGGTTCTACCCCTTGGTTCGGATTTAGGACTGAGGAATTATGTCCCACAATTGTCCTAGTTTGAAAGTGATTTGCAAGAGGTATAACCGGTTGACATATTTGGCCTACTAACTTATTCATTGTTTCGTTCAAAGTGTTTAGTTGTTTGGCCATGTTGTCATAGTGTGCATTCCCATTTTGGGTAAATCTTTCCATATTATGAATACTTCGAAGATTTACCTGTTCAACGTCGTCTTGTGTGAGTTCTCCAAGTAATGCACGCATGGTTCGAGGACTCAACTCCATCATTGGTTCGTAACGACTGTTACTGCTCTGATTCCGTCCATCTGTTCGTGGAGAGGCATGCTGCTCCTCATATCGCTCGATCACAGACTGGATTCCTCCCTGACTTGCTGCTTCCTTATCGGATCTCTGAGGCATATTGTTTCAGCTTTTGTATTTTCAACACCAAACACCACTCTTCCACTAGGCGTGCCAAATTGTTTCGCGCGGGTTAGTCGCTAACAATTAAAAGGGATCAGATGATTGTATAAGGGACAAACCTCTTGAGACAAAGTCCCAAAAAGGGGTGTTCTTTTATTGGTGATGACTTTACAATTGGAAATTAAAAACAGAATGCCTCCAAGGGGCGCAAGCACACGAGTTACTGAAAGAAGTGTTTAAATCTAAGCTAAGGAAATTAAAATTACATGTTCTCTGTTCGAGAGTTTTTGATTCGGTCCTTTTGCTATATGTCTTTTCTCCCTTTTATACTCCATGGATGATCTCTTTGTGATCAACCGCCTAAAAACTGTTTGATCATTCTACAACTGCCCACTTTCCTTGTAATGACCAGCTTGTCATGAAACTGCCTTTTTTAACTGCTGCCATTATTCTTCGTCGTTCAATCGTTTTCGATTGAATTCCTTGAATCATGGAACGTGATAGGGTTGCTTTAATAACTGCTTTGATAACTGCACTTCTTGATAACCACAACACTTTATATTTGCTATGACCTTGGGCGACTTGAAGGTTTGGGCGATAATAGAGTAACAGCTCTGGGCGATTGCATGGCACTCCATTCGTTCAGATTCTGGGCGACTTGCAAACTTGGACGATGGCGTTACCGCGTTCTTGGGCCTCCCTATTTGGGCCTTCATCTTGAATTATTTGATTGGGCTTTGTTCTTTGGGCTATCTGATTTGGGGACCGTCCAATTGGGCTTCATTCCTTGGGCCGTTCGATTTGGGCTGAATTTTTATGTGTCAACAATTTAAGACATAAAAATAAAGTTGAAAATCATCTAAGTAAGAAGATAAAAATTCTAAGAAGTGATAGAGGAGGTGGATATTTTTCTAGCGACTTTAATTTATTTTGTGAACAACAAGGTATTATCCATCAATGTTCAACACCTAGGACATCTGAACAAAATTGTTTGGTTGAAAGAAAAAATAGAACTTTAGTTTAAAAATAAATGCCAAGTTAACCTATGCTAAGTTGCTATTTAATTTGTGGGGTGAAGCATTATTAAGTGTATGTAGAATACTAAATAGGATTTCTTCTAAATTTATACAGGTTTTGCCTTACGAATTATGAAAATGTAGAAAATCTAACATTGGATACTTCAAAGTTTGGAGGTATCTTGTTTATTGTAAGAACACAAGCCCCAATATGACTAAATTAGGCCTAAGAGGCATTGAATGTACCTTTGTTGGATACGCTAATAATAGCAAATCATATAGATTATTAAATTTGGAGACTAATGTGATTACTAATCACAACGATGTAGAGTTTTTTTTTTTAATATTTAAATTCACTATCTTCGAATAATGAATTAAGAGAAACTATTAAAGAGATCTCAAGGTTTAGTGGAATACAAGATGAAACATCTTCTAAAAATGTTGATGAATCTAGTAAACCTACACATGATGAAATATCTTCTAAAGATGTTGATGAGTCTAGTGAACCACGAAGAAGCAAGAGAACTCGAGTTGAGAAGTCTTTAGAATTCGTAGAATCCTTGCATTTTGAACTTGTAACATCTGACCAACTTATTCTCAACTTTTTTTTTTTTTTTTTTTTTGTTTACTTAGTAGAGGGAAGTGATAAGAATGTTATAAGAACAATTCCTTTTGTTCTACAGTGAAAACTGATCCCCAAGACTTATAGAGAGGCTATGGTTTCTCGTGCTAATCTTTTGGAAAAAAGCAATTAACGATGAAATGGATTCAATTATGTCAAATAATACAAGAGCACTTGTCGATTTACCATCCAGCTCAAAACCTATTGGATGTAAATGAGTGTTCAAGATAAAGTAAAATGTTTATGGTTCTCTTAATACCTTTAAAGCTAGATTAATAGCTAAAGGTTATCAACGAAAGGAATGAATAGACTATTTTGATACTTATGCACCAGTAGCTAGATAATCAATTAGGATATTATTCGAATTAATTTCGATACATGACTTGTATGTTCATTAAATATATGTCAAGACGATATTCTTAAATGGGGATATCGATGAAGAGGTTTAAATGGAACCTGAAGGGGTGTGTAAGTTGGTGAAATCATTATACGGTTTGAAGCAAGCACTTAAGAAGTGGAATTGAAAATTTTGACTTAGTTATCATATCATTCGATTTTAAACATAATTGTGTAAATAAATATTTGTATTCTAAATTATGTAACAATCTTGTGATATTTATTTGCCTACACATTGACGATATGTTGATTATGAGTAATCACATGAGTGGAATAGAAGAAATGAAGATGTTTCTTTCTTCCACATTCAAGATGAAGAATTTTGGACAAGTGGATACCATCTTGAGTATCAAAGTTACTAAAATTAGTGGAGGTTATAATTTAAGTCAATCACATTATATTAAGAATGTGATAAATAAGTTCAAGCATTTGAACATAAAAAAATTTAGTACCCCTATTGATCCAAGTTCAAAACTTATGAAGAATGATGAAAGATGAGTTGCTCAATTGAAGTACGCATGTGTTATAGGGAATCTAATGCATGCAGTTCAGGCACAAGGCTGGACATAGCATTTGCAATTAGTAAACTTAGTAGGATTATTAGTAATCCGAGCAACGAACATTGAAAGGCTATTGGAAGAGTTCTTGGATACTTAAAGAAAATCAAAAACTTAGGTTGACAATATACTAGATTCCCGACTAAATTAGAAGGATTTACAGATGCTAGTTGGATATCTGGCACGAAAGAAAGTAAACTATTTTGGGTTGGGCATTTACGCTTGGAGTAGAAGCTGTTTCATGGAAATCAAATAAAACAGACATGTATAACACACTCAATTATAGAATTCGAATTTGTAGCGTTATCAGAAATCAGGAAAGAAGCTAAGTGACTTAAGGATCTACTCTATGAGATACCTTTAAGACTAAAGAACACATCTTCCATACCTATCATGTGTGATAGTTAAGCCATGTTAACAAAGCACACAACGAAGTATATAATGGAAAATCTAAACATGTGAGTTTAGGATATGACCACATAAGGAAATTAATCAAGAGTGGAATAATTTCCCTAAATTATGTTAAGTCAATTGATAATTTAGCGAATCGTTTAACTAAACATTTAAATAGAGATTTAGTAAATTCTAGTTCGAGTAGTGTAATGCCCCGACCCCTAGTGGACTGGAACGCTACTTACTTTACTTAGCTTAGCCGATGGTTTAGTAACAAGTGTATACGTTTTAGTGGAAGCTTACATCTTCGGATAATAATTTAAATAACAATACTTCAAATACTTTAAACAAAAACACTGAATCATTTTTCAAAACAACAAAATGTAATTTATTTGAAGAAAACATAACTTGTTCTCGTATTCTGCGTTATTCAAAACTTTAAAAAAATAACATTGGAAAATATTTCATAAAAATAAATCCAAATCACTTATTCACCGGATTTCCATAGGCTCGTTGCATCACTCCCCATCTTCTCCTCCATGCCCGAGATAGAATTCCTTCAATCTATAGAGATGGGGTTAAATCTGTGAGTTGAAAAACTCAATATGTGTCATAGGTACATTCGTGATCAAGTTATACATTTCAAAATATTAACTTTATAACTTTTCATACATGCCGTACCCGGAGGCACCTTTGACATGAAGGGGTATGCCGTACCCGAGGGCACCATTTGACATACGAACATTTCTTTCACATAGAGGGGTATGCCGTACCGGAGTACCGTGTAACATACAACCATTAACATAGAGGGATATGCCGTACCAGAGTACCATTTGACATACAAACATTAACATGAATCGAAACTTATAACTTAACACGATTAAACACATTGCACCTCTACCTACCTTGATTGATACTTTTGAAACTTTGAAAATTTGGATTGAAAACTTCGATGAAACTTGGACGTTGAAAGAAATGCACTCCTTGGATGTTTGAAAATCGTTGAGAATTGATGCTCGAAAACACTTCTTAAACTTCTAGGAAAAATAATTTTCCTCCCTTTCTTTTTCTCTCTTGGTAACTCTTTCTTTAGTATGTAAAAGCTCTTGCTTTTGGTGTGAGAAAAATGAGTGAAATGAGGTCTCTATTTATAGGTAAATATTCCATAACTTAAAGCAAATGAAGGGTCAAATTTCATTTAAGAGAGAAAACATGGGTGCCATTTAAGTTTGAGGTTAAATGCTTCAATTTAGTGGGGTTTTTATTGCAAAAAACGTGGGTGGCCCTTTGAGAAAATAATTGATGAAAATAAATATTTAAATTCTAGAGAAAAATGAGAATTTTTATTTCAGGCAGTTTAGGTCGACCGGTTGTAGTCCGGTTGACACTGCACAATTTTCAGTGTTTCTATCATAACTTCTTCTCCCGATATTCGATTGAGGTAATTCAAAGTGCATTGGAAAGCTAACTCAAAGAGCTACAACTTTTATTTAGATATCATTTTCCAAATCGAATGTTTCCTATGTCAAAAATGGGTCTCAAATGAGACTAAAAATCTGAAGTATACTTTAGTCATCCAATATTCACGTCTTAGTGCCACTAAGGTGTTTAAAATTATTTAGGGTTCTACATCCTCCACACCTTAATTAAAATTTCGTCCTCGAAATTTACCTTCTGATTGGGTGAATAGTGTTGGATACTTGTCTTTGGCTTCTTCTTCTTTTCCCAAGTGGCTTTTTCTACGCCGTGATGATTCCACTGTATCTTAACCAGCCGAATCTCTTTATTCCTTAGTTTATGCACTTTTCGATCCAATATCTTGATCGGTAGTTCCTCGTACGACAAATCTTTCTGTACCTCCAAGGTTTGATAACTCACTACATGATTAGGATCATGTACATACTTCTTTATCATCGATATATGGAACACATTGTGTACTACCGATAATTCAAGTGGCAAAGCTAGTCAGTAAGCCACATTTTCGACTCTATCAAGTATCTCGAAAGGTTTGATATACTGGGGTCGTAGCTTGCCTTTCTTTCCAAATCTAAGTACACCTTTCATCGATGCTACTTTCAGAAACACTTTATCCCCAACTTGGAATTCTAAATCCTTCCTCCTTGTATTTGCATAACTCTTTTGTCAATCATGTGCTGCCTTTATTCTTGCACAGATCTTATCGATTACCTCGACCGTCCTTTCAACTATTTCTGGTCCTAAAACTCTCTTCTCTCCGACTTCATCCCAATGAACAGGGGATCTACATCTTCTACCATAGAGAGCTTCGTATGGTGTCATTCCAATAGTTGCTTGGAAACTGTTATTATAAGCGAACTCTACTAGAGGTAAGTATGACTCCCAATTACCTCCTAGATCCAAAACACATGTTCTCAGCATGTCTTCCAAAGTTTGGATGGTCCTTTCAGACTGACCATCGGACTGAGGGTGATATGTTATATTAAAGTTCAGCTTCGTTCCCATATCTCCTTGTAGACTTTTCCAAAATTTGGACGTGAACCCTTGGGTCTCTATCAGACACAATGGATACAGGTACACCGTGTAATCTCACAACCTCTTTAATGTGTAACTGTGCCAATTGGTCTAAACTGAATGTCATTTTCACTGGAAGAAAATGAGTTGACTTCGTTGGTCGATCCACTACTACCCATATAGCATTATTTCCTCTTGCTGACTTCGAGAATCCAACCACAAAGTCCATCGTGATATTTTCCCATTTCCATTCAGGTATATCTAGTAGATTTAACAATCCAGCTGGTTTTTGGTGTCCTGCCTTAACCTGTTGACATACCATGCACTTCTGCACGTACAACCCTATACTTCTTTTCATATTTCTCCACCAAAATGTATCTCGAAGATCTTGATACATTTTCATATCACCGGGATGTGCGGTGTATAGGGTGGAATGAGCTTCTTTTAATATCTCGTTTCTCAAGGTTTCATCCTTAGGTACGCAAATTCTTCCTTTAAATATCAGTGCCTGATTCTCAGCTATTCCAAAATCCTTTTTCTTATCGGTACCAACTTCATTCTTAATCTTCTGCAAAAATGAGCCTTTATTTTGTGCTTCTATAATTCAACCTCTAAGAGTAGGTCGAATTATTAAAGCTGCTAGATGAGCAGTGACTTGTCCTGGTGTGGTAACCACTTCGATCTGCAACTTTTCCAAGTCCTTGACTAACTCCACTTGAGAGGTGGGTAGTGACGTCAATTGTCCCATTAATTTTCTACTTAGAGCATCGGCCACAACATTAGCCTTACCCAGATGGTAGTGAATAGCGCAGTCGTAACCGTTCACCAATTCCAACCATCGTCTTTGTCGCATATTCAATTCCTTCTGTGTGAAGAAATACTTGAGACTTTTGTGATCTGTGTAGATATCACACTTCCGTCCATACAAGTAGTGTCGCCATATCTTCAAAGCGTGTACTACCACTGCAAGTTCTAAATCATGCGTCGGGTAGTTCTGCTCATGTTTCTTCAATTGTCTTGAAGCATAGGCTATCACTTTTCCATTCTGCATTAGTACACATCCCAATCCTCGCTTGGATGCGTCGTTGTATATAACAAACCCTTCCGTACCTTCAGGTATTGTTAATACAGGTGCTGATTTCAACTTCTGCTTAAGTTCTTGGAAACTTTGTTCGTATTTTTCCGTCCATTGGAATTTTACTCCCTTCCTTGTAAGCTGCGCTATTGGTCTAGCTATTTTGGAGAATCCTTCTATGGATCTCCTATAATATCCAGCCAATCCTAGAAAACTTCGTACTTCGCCAGCATTTGTTGGTGCTTTCCAGTTGGTTACTGCTTCTACTTTTGCTGGATCTACTTCAATCCCTTGGACAGTAACTACATGTCCAAGAAATCCAACTCGTTCAAGCCAAAACTCGCACTTCTTGACTTTGGCATACAGCTTCTCCTTGCGTAATACCTCTAAGGTCTCAAGTGCTCTTCATGTTGCTCTTTACTCTTGGAATATATCAGAATGTCATCGATGAAGACTATGACAAATTTATCCAAGTATTGATGAAACACTCGATTTATCAGGTCCATGAACACTGCAGGTGCATTGGTTAGCCCAAACGGCATCACCGTAAACTCGTAGTGTCCATATCGAGTTCTAAAAGCTGTCTTAGGTATATCCTTTGTCTCTACTTTCAATTGATGGTATCCCGATCGTAAGTCGATCTTGGAAAATAACTTAGCTCCTTTCAGTTGATCTAACAGATCCTCGATCCTCGGGAGTGGGTACTTATTCTTGATGGTTAATCGATTTATCTCCCTATAATCGATGCACATCCTCATGCTTCTATCTTTCTTCTTTACAAACAACACTGACGCACCCCATGGAGATACACTTGGTCGTATGAAGCCCATATCTAGGAGTTCTTGCAAGAGCTTCTTTAATTCTTGTAGTTCCTTTGGGGCCATTCGGTATGGGGCCTTAGATACTGGTGCCGCCCCGGGAATTAGGTCTATGGTGAATTTCACTTGTCTATCGGGTGGAATACCAGATAGATCTTCTGGAAACACATCTACGAATTCCCGTACTACTGGTACATCTTCAACCCTTATCGTCTCTTGTTTCCCTCCTGAGATACTTACTAGATATCCTTGACATGTTTCTTTTCTCAACGTCTTCTCAGCTTGTAAAGCCGATACTAGTCGAATAAGGGGTTTCGTCTTCATTCCAAGGAACGAAAATGGTTCCTCTCCTGGTTTCTGAAATGATACTTCCATTTCCTTACATCGGATGGTGGCGTGATTACAACTTAACCAATCCATGCCTAGTATTACATCAAAATCCTTCATTTCTATCATGTATATGTTCGCTTCTATTGGTCTTCCCTCAACTTCGATACTTACTGACTTGGCTATTCTATCAGTATTCAAAGGGTTGCCTGAAGGAATACTAACTTCTAATGTACCTTCCGACTTATCACAGGTAACACTAGATTTAGCCATAAAAGTTGTTGAAACAAATGAGTGTGTAGCTCCTGAATCAAACAATACATAAGCAGGTGTATTGGCTATCAGTAGAGTACCTGCAATGACATCAGAGTTTTCCTCTGCATCCTGTTAAGTCAATGCAAAAACTCGTACAAAGAAGATAGTATTTTATTTCTTAACATAAGGGAAGCTATTACAAGGATTTAAATCTAATCCCTATAAGTTCTACGGATCTTCTTTGGTGGAGCTTCATCTTCGGAGGAGTCTTCCGCCTTAGTTCCGGACTCTATGTCCATCTCAACCTGTGGCTCAGGCTCAGAATCATTCTCTAAATCATCCTGGGGTTCTTCTTTGGGATCTTCTTCCTCAGCCAAAGGTTCCTCCCAGGCTCCTTATGGATTACATTATCCCACAAATCAATCAGGGCATGGCAATACCTCTCAAACTCGAACAGGTTTGGGTTGCCTTCTAACATTTCATCCCTAACCGTGACTCCCATATCTCCCCATTGAGGTGGGAGGGAGTGTATGAGGTTATTTATGACCTCAATATGCGTGATCTCCATACCAACATTAACCGCCGTCATGCATGTCTCATAGATGTCATACACATGTTCGCTAAGCGGTCGGGTCGGATCAGTTACATAGTTTTCATAGGAATGAATAGCAATTCTACAGTTCAACGCTTCTCTATATGCCCTAGCCGTTCTACGAGCTATATCTGTTGCATTTTCACATACATCATACTTTTTCTTTGCTTAAAGAAAACATGCAAATATTTAAACTTTTATATCATGCAATTCCCTTTAAACCCTTAGCTTTTGCCCAAGTCCATTACATATCTTTAAATAACACATTTCTAAATCATATCAAAGTATCATAACATAAACATAATCATTAACTTTAAACATGAACATACCTGGGCCAAAAGATGAGATTGATGGATGGATGCACGATGCTATGGAATACTTTAAACTTTTCATTTTCCTTTTATTTTTTTAAAAAAACATACTTGGTCTACAGAACCGGCTAAACCTTGCTCTGATACCATGCTGTAACGCCCCGACCTCTAGTGGACCGGAACGCTATTTACTTTACTTAGCTTAACCGGTGGTTTAGTAACAAGTGTATATATTTTAGGGGAAGCTTACATTTTCGGATAATAATTTAAATAACAATATTTCAAATATTTTAAACAAAAACACTGAATCATTTTTCAAAACAACAAAATGTAATTTATTTGAAGAAAACATAACTTGTTCTCGTATTCTGTGTTATTCAAAACATTAAAGAAATAACATTGGAAAACATTTCATAAAAATAAATCCAAATCGCTTATTCACCAGATTTCCATGGGCTCGTTGCATCACTCTCCATTTTCTCCTCCATCCATGCCCTACGTAGAATTTCTTCAATCTGTAGAGATGTGGTTAAACCTGTGAGTTGAAAAACTCAATAGGTGTCATAGGTGCATTTGTGATCAAGCTATACATTTCAAAACATTAACTTTATAACTTTTCATATATGCCGTACCCGGAGGCACCATTTGACATAAAGGGGTATGCCGTACCCGAGGGCACCATTTGACATACGAACATTTCTTCTACATAGAGGGGTATGTCGTACCGGAGTACCATTTGACATACAACCATTAACATAGAGGGATATGCCGTACCGGAGTACAATTTGACATACGAACATTAACATGAATCGAAACTTATAACTTAACACGATTAAACACATTGCACATCTACCTACCTTGATTGATGCTTTTGAAACTTCGAAAACTTGGATTGAAAATTTCAATGAAACTTGAACGTTGAAAGAAATGCACTCCTTGGATGTTTGAAAAGCGTTGAGAATTGATATTTGAAAACACTTCTTAAACTTCTAGGAAAAATAGTTTTCCTCCATCTCTTTTTCTCTCTTGGAAACTCTTTTTTTAGTATGTAAAAACTCTTACTTTTGGTGTGAGAAAAGTGAATGAAATGAGGTCTTTATTTAGAGGTAAATATTCCATAACTTAAAGCAAATGAAGGATCAAATTTCATTTAAGAGAGAAAACATGGGTGCCATTTAAGTTTGAGGTTAATGCTTCAATTTAGTGGGGGGTTTTTATTGCCAAAAACGTGGGTGACCCTTTGAGAAAATAATTGATGAAAATAAATATTTAAATTCTAGAGAAAAACGAGAATTTTCATTTCAGGCAGTTTCGGTCGATCGGTTGTAGTTCGGTTGACACTGCACAATTTTCAATGTTTCTATCATAACTTCTTCTCCCGATATCCGATTGAGGTAATTCAAAGTGCGTTGGAAAGCTAACTCAAAAGCTACAATTTTTATTTAGATATCATTTTTCAAATCAAATGTTTCCTATGTTGAAAATGGGTCTCAAATGAGACTAAAAATCTGAAGTATACTTTAGTCATCCAATATTCATGTCTTAGTGCCACTAAAGTGTCTAGAATTATTTGGGGTTCTACAAGTAGGATATGGTTGAAACTCTTAAAATAAAAAGGTCCACCAATGATGGCAACTCTACTTGTCATTACTTAACAAGTGATTTACGAATTCAAAGGATAACAACAAGTCATTCGATATGTGGATAGTTTCAGTATTATATATCCTCAATAACTCCATTCTAATTATATAATGTTGGTTGACATTGAAATGAGGGTTAAACATAAATCTTTCTCATTACCATAGCGAATCTTCCAAAAAAAAAAAAAAAGAGTTTGTATCGAATAAAGTATATAATTCGACCTTCTTGTGCTAGAATTTTGACCGTACAATAAGTATTATTCTGTTTACATAACTCAATTCAATTCAAACAAAAAAAAAAAAAATGTTCTTAATAAAGTTTGGCATTAAATACAAGTATATTCGAAAGTAAGAAAGATATTGGAAAAAGTTCACCTAAATAAACTTGAAGATGGTGTCGCTTTAATACAAAGTTAGAATCTCTCCCAAAAGATTAAGCACCGTATTAGCGCTAAGAGAGGTCGAGTAAGTTGAGATTGTCGCTGGTTGAAAGCTCCACACCACTTTGTTTGAGTTAGTTAAATTTAAATCGAACATAAATCCCTAGATTGATGCTCTCCATTCCATAATCGCATCAATCAATGGCAGATTCTTTCAGATTTCAATACCGGAATAGCAACAAATTCAGATTCGACTACAAACGCACGCTCTCATTGCTTTTCTCATCCCGTTGGATCCTCTTTACTCTCATTTGGGCCATTGGATTCATCCTAATTGTCGCGTGGCAAAGGACAGCTATCGATCGGTTCTGGATACCACCCCCCCGCCCCATCCCGAGGCTTCGATCTCTTGTTTTCAGTCTCACGGATTTTGGAGCAGTTGGCGATGGCGTGACTTTAAATACGAAGGCTTTTGAGAGGGCGGTTGCAGAAATTCGAAAGCGGGGTGGCGGCCAGCTTAATGTGGAGGCTGGAAGGTGGCTCACAGC
Organism: Olea europaea var. sylvestris; assembly: GCF_002742605.1. NCBI lineage: Eukaryota > Viridiplantae > Streptophyta > Magnoliopsida > Lamiales > Oleaceae > Olea > Olea europaea. Next base: position 33,775,572 of record NC_036246.1, on the reverse strand, counting down.
TCCTTTTAACCTTACCAGCCATATGACCCTATTTCTCTCGGAAAATTCCGTTGTTCTTGGAACTGATGTAAGTACCCCTTTTCTTGTATTACCAAAGTGGACTATGCTTGTACGTAGTTCAGATGGCTATCGTTGGTGAAGGGTGCAATATGGTTACGAGTATTACCTTTTGGGGGTGGGATTGCTAGTAGCTTCTCTTAACATGGAATTGGAGCGCGTTAGTGACTACTGGATAGATGAGTGAGTAGCAAGCGCCATTTTTCCTGATAACTGTTCGGAATTGTATTCGTCTACAATACATTCCGTTCCATTCCTCTGTATTCTAATTTAATATCTGATTAATAAAATGGCATTGCAAACGTGCTGTTGGGAATGTTATAAAGCCACTGTGTCCGTGCTTGAAATGGATGGATAAAGTCTTACCCGACATCTGATGTCCTTTATATAGATAAAAGCTGACCTTGTCTTGAACCACATCTAGTTGACTTGTATGATAAAAGTAGGTTTATCTCATAATTCTTGTTGTAAAATTTGGTGTTCTTGTTTCTCATCCACTTCATCAAACATGGCAAAAAGAAGCAAAGAGAGAGTGAATATGTTTGTTAGTTATCGATTTGCTACAAAGCTATATTTGATGTGCTAAACTATATAAAAGGACCTGGGTCAAGTTTGAAGTATAAAATGAGGCCAGACAGGCCTTGTTGACTTGCCAAATCAAAGTAATTTGATGTTTTCCATCTTACTGGGGTTGATATTATTACTCATATTGGGTTCATATCCTTATCATTCATTTTGGGGGAATATGTATCAGTTTTCCTGAAGTGCAGCTTCCTTTTTAATCAGAGATGACTCATCCTTGGAGATTGGGAGTTCATTAACATGCAGCCACTTTTTTGACAGTTGCCAAATGAATCATGGATATAGAACTCTTTTGGGAAGTCATTTCATCTTTACATTATTTTCCCTTGGTGTCTACCTCAGCTTGTGGTTAGTTTATGACAAATAAAGTTCTGGATAAAACCTTAAAACCCTGAAAATAATCTAGTCCACGTTTTCGTAACTGAGAATCGAGAAGAGTACATGTCTCAGGATAACCAATCCCACCTCCTCTCCCAAATGGGATGCAGTGGTGGCCAAAGATGAGCTATCATATTCCAACTTGAAACTCTTGCCAACCCAGGATAAGGGATTTTTGCCTTAATCAGTGTAGCCATCAACTCAATACGGATGGAACTTGATACTGTAATTAGAAGGGTAAACTCTACTTTCCCCTTTTCAACTCTCTAATTCTCGACCATGCTCTCTTGTTCCTGTATAACTAAGCTTTCTTATTATTGGTTGTCTTCAATAGCCCTGTGTGATTAACATTGATAAGAATTGTGATCAGACCTAGATAAAATGGCAGTTTTGACCTTGTCTTAGAAGTGGGATGGCATCTTTGGAGCTGGAGAAGACGGAATTCCGGTTATATACTTGATTGTCTTTTCAATTAGCCAAGATGCATGAAACTCCGACAGGCCTTATTATGCTCCCACGTAATCCTCTTGTACATTTAACCATTATGGCCATTTTCTGTTCAATTCCGTTTGGCTTCCTATCTTCTCCACTCTGTAGCCTATTCAATCCCTAAAATTATAACTTGAATTGCAAATCTTTTTAACATGAGCATGTTAAAGTGAGCTAAATTTTGTTCAAGGAAACTCACATAATAGAAACTACGAGGAAGTAGCTAAATTCATATTGCTCAGTGTTGGGGAACATTGGACATTGTTGAGCTGTGTATATTTGCTCTTGAGCTTTGAATTGTTATTTGCAATTTTAAGGAGAAAAATGAAGTAAAAGTTGTCTCTCTAATTTCATGTTTTCAATTAGAAAGCTTTTTTTTGAAACATGTAGATTCTGGTTTCATGTTTTTGACACGTTCCTATAGACATTCAGCAAGTGTCATTTTCAAAATATGCATAAAAGAAACAGATTGTAGTTTGGAATCTTAGAATTTCCAGAAATGATTGTATTTTCAATTTTGCTATGTGAAATTATTAAATGTATTGAAACTTCTCCAAGATGATTAGAACATAAGTATGTTTTCCACACATATGTTGGAATAGAAATATCAAATTATTAACACAAATAATTCATGTATTCCTGATATATGACAAGGTCCATTACATTCCATAAACCTATCTGAAAACTTCTAATTAAGCTTTGTTTTTTTCCCTCTGAGCCTTAACGTGACAAAACTTTGGATCATGGTGTGCATATGAACTAACAAGAACAATTTTCCATTGAAAATTGGTTTCGAGATGTCTTTTAATTTGGCAGTGGTACGATGAATACCTAATTTCTTTCTTCTGGACATGTAGCTTCTGTTTTCTTGCTGGCTTGTTACTATGACATGTCTTGGGATTAACTGAAAGAAATATGGAGAAGCTTCTGGTTGCAATGTTTTCTGGGATTTTTTATTTTATTTTATTTTATTTTTTTTCAAAAATAACTCTGTCAATGTTATATGTTAATTTTGTTGGGCTGCCAGAATAATCTGTTCTATGAGCCAACCACATTAGTGTCAATGCACTTTATTCTCTCATTACACGACACAGGATGAAAATCATTGGCCACTGATGCCTCCTTTGCCATCATATGGATATGGAAGAGAATGTCCTGGACCACGCTATGGAAGTTTGATTCACGGTCAACATCTGAAAGATGTTGTCATAACAGGTCAGTTTATTGCGTTGATCACCGCTAAATTTGGAGTTCAATCTTTTACATAGTTTTCTTTCTACAAATAAAAATTACAAAAATAACTCATTGGATTTACAAGTAGCGTTCCTGAATGAGTCCACCACTACTTACGTGTTTTAAATCTTCGTCAAAGTGATTAATGAGTGAGTAACACCTCTTGATCACATAAATATTTTTCAAATGGAAGACAGAGACTAATTTATTTCTTATTATATGCAATATATTCAGCTGCTAGATCATGTGGATCAACTGATGCAATTTAAAACATAATGTTAGAACAACAAACTAAAGCCTTATAACTTGTGTTTAATGATTAACTTGTTGATGAATGCTAGAACACACACTCTCTATTATTCCCGTGTCTATTTGTTTACGGGATTCATACTGCGACACAAATTTTTTCTCAGACTGTAAAGAATTATGTTTCCAGTTTTGTCAGAAAAAAGTGTAGGCATTATTTTATATGGAACAATTTAGCAAGGGTTCACAGAGACGTCATTTATTTGGAAATATGAAGAAAAAAAAAGTAAAAAAACAGAGAGGGAGAATGATGCAGAACTTACAACAGAAATAGAAATAGGGAAGAGAAAGAGAAAGAGAAGAAATAGAAGAAAATGGAGAAGAATATATTTAATAATTAATCGAAGTCTACAAATAATGAAAACCTAGTTGCCTTTTATTAGGGCAAAGAAGTTAAAATCAAAAGAACTTTTAATAACCTTATCAAAATGTTAAAATAATCTACTCTAAAATAGACATAATTGGAACCAAATGGCTTATTCGGGAATTTGAGGACATCATGCCGGAAGAATTATCAAAGAAATTACCACCAAGAAGGACGATTGATCATGAGATTGAACTTATTCCAGGCGCCAAACCTCCCGCTAAGGCACCATACTGTATGTCTCAGCCTGAGTTTGAAGAGCTTAGGAAGTAATTGGGAGAAATGTTGGAGAGTGGAATCATTGTGCCTGCGAAGTCGCCATACGGAGCTCCTGTATTGTTTCAGAAAAAGGCCGATAGTTCTCTTAGAATGTGCTGCGACTATCGAGCCTTGAACAAGATTACTGTAAAGAATAGCTATCCTATTCCACTGGTTGCGGATTGCTTTGATCGACTTAGTTGGGCGAAGTATTACACAAAAATTGATCTTAGGTCCGGATACTGGCAAGTTCGGATCAAGGAGGGGGACGAAGCAAAGACTACGGTGGTAACTAGATATGGAGCCTTTGAATTTAAAGTAATGCCTTTTGGTTTAACAAACGCTCCAGCAACATTTTGTACTATGATGAATCAGGTACTTCACAGGTTCTTAGTTGATTTTGTCGTGGTGTACTTGGATGACATAGTAATCTACAGCGAGATATTGGAGGAACATGTCCAGCATGTGAGGCAAGTTTTTAATCGGCTACGGGATAATGAACTTTATGTTAAGCTGTCTAAATGCTCATTTGCTCAGACATCTATCAGTTTCTTGGGTCACATCATTGAACAAGGTAAAATCGCATGGATTCGAAGAAGGTTACAGCCATCAAAGATTGACAACCACAAAAAACCGTACATGATGTACGTTCATTTCTTGGGTTATGCAATTACTATCGAAGATTTGTGAAAGACTACTCAGAAATTGCACTGCCACTTATTGAATCGACAAAGAAGGATAAGGATTGTGATTGGTCATCCCGATGCTAAGCTGCTTTTGAAAGGTTGAAGAAGTCCATGTGGACGAATCCGATTTTAGCCTTACCGGATATGGCTAAACCATTTGAAATTCATAAAGATGCTTTAGATTTTGCACTTGGTGGAGTCCTCATGCAAGAAGGACATTCGGTAGCATATGAGAGCCGGAAGTTAAACCAGACAGATCGTCGTTACTCGGCACATGAAAAGGAATTGTTGGCAGTAGTCCATTATCTCAAAGGATGGCGTCACTATTTGCTTGGGTCTCCATTTATTGTGAAGACAGATAACATTGCAGTTAGTCACTTCATGTCCCAACCAAAACTGTCGAGCAAACATGCTCATTGGCAGGAATTCCTTTCAGAGTTCAATTTTATGTTAGAGTATCGTCCTGGCTCTAGTAATCATGTTGTTGATGCTCTTAGTCGACGGGCCGATTTAGCTTCCATCTGTTCCGTAGCTGCTCTTTCAGGGAGCGCAGTCTCCACAAACACTAGAGACCAAATTCGGGCACTTATGGAGAAGGACCGGGCTATCCAATATTTGGTCGACCTCATCAAGCAGGGTAAAACTCGACAGTTTTGGTTTGATGGGGAACTAGTGAAGACAAAGGGAGACCACCTATATGTTCCTAAGGGCGGAGATCTGAGGAAATCACTAATTACAGAATGCCATGACACAATTTGGGCAGGACATCCCAAAGAGGAAAGCACTTGTGCACTACTGCAACGTGCATACTACTGGCCTCAAATGCGGGACGACATTGCAACATATGTAAAAACCTATCTTATTTGTCAGCAAGATAAGGCAGATCATCAGAAAAAGGCGGGCTTGCTGGAGCCCCTTTTCGTCCTAACCCGGCCATTCGAAAGTGTATCGATGGACTACATTATTGGGTTGCCAAAAGTTGAGGATTTTGGCACTATCATTGTCGTGGTGGACCGTCTATCAAAATATGCAACTTTCATTGCAGCGCCTAAGTATGTATCTGCGGAAGAGACAGCTCAACTCTTCTTCAAACATATTGTCAAATACTGGGGGTTGCCTAAGGACATCGTCAGTGATCGAGATCCTCGTTTCACTGGCATATTTTGGACTGAGTTGTTCAAACTTCTTGAATCTGACGGACAGACGGAGCGCTTCAATTTTATGCTAGAAGAATATTTTTGGCACTTTATCTCTACTTTGCAGAAAAACTAGGTAAAACTTTTGGATGCGGCCCAAATTTGCTTCAATGCCCAAAAGAGCTCTTCTACCAATAAGAGTCCTTTTGAGATTGTTACTGGCCCTCAATCGCTACTCCCTCATACAGTGGATATCGAACGAAGTACCAAGTCCCCTTAAGCAAAGAACTTTTCTCAAGAGTGGAAATGAAATATTGAAATTGTTCGGAGTTATCTTGTGAAAGCTCAAAAACGGTATAAAAAGGCTGCAGATCTAAAGTGCCGTTTCATTGAATTCAATGTTGGAAATCTGGTAATGGTTAAGCTTTCCGACAGAAATGTTTACAAACCAACAAGAGGGAAGGACTCAAGATTGTCGCCAAAATACATTGGACCATTACCCATCGTGAAAAGGATTGGAAGAGTTGCATACAGAATTGAACTCCCTTCATGGTGTAAAATCCACAAGGCCTTTCATGGTAGTGTTGAAGCCATACTTTGCGGATAAGGAGGACGCATCTAGAAATGAGCCAAAGCGACCTGTGTTTGAACTAAAGAAAGCTGGAAAGAAGGTTGCTGAAGCTATTCTTGACTATCGAATCACTCGAGCTTCTAGAAAAGATCATCAGGAGTACTTGATCAAATGGATGGGATGCAGCAGCGAGGAGAATACTTGGGAAAGAGAAAAGATCTCGGAGTCTTCAAACCATTAATTGAAGCATATCATGCATTGATGGCACCGAGGACGTCGCCAAAACAAATGGGGGAGAATGTCAAGGACTGCAACTTTACTTAGTCCCTTGACACTATCGCAGCCGTAGTTTGCCCAACTTCGGCCGCACATTGTAAATATTACTTCCAGTTTGAGTTGTAATTTTCTTTTCATTGTAGTAGTCATTTCAGTTATAAAATAGCTATGATATTGGTAAACGTTTAGTATGATTCCTCGTCTTTTAAACGTCTACTCCTGTTACTTATGTTTTTGTTCAGAATGCTATTATAGGGGGTATTAGTCATTCAAAAATCTTTCAAGCTCACTGGTGCCCACCCACTGCATCAGCAATTGTAATTTTCTGCTTTCATCAATTGTAATGTTCAGTTTTCATCAATTAATGTTCAATTTAGTTTCAATGTATTCAAATTCTCTATTGTAAGTTTTCTACAAAATTGTAATCAAATTTTCTTTCATCCCGACGCGACCGAGAAAAGGCAGAAGGTAGTATAGCGGAGCAGACTACTGCCGCACGGTGTCCCTTTCTATGCCAAGAAGAAAGGCACCCCGTGAAACCTGAGAATGTTACTCATGGTTTTAACCAATTCCTCGTTTGCATGCATTAAGGGATCTTCCATTCCTATTGCTTTTCGTCAGTTTGTGCTTCGTTAATTTAAGGTCTTCTATAGTTCATAATAATTTTGGAGGCATTACATTTGAGTTGGAAAATTTTTGTTCGCAGAATGGATTTTGGAGATGTGATGCCTTTTGGTCTTTTGGAGTTGATTTATATCATAATTGAACGTTTAATAAATTTAATGTACACCAATTAGCCCCTACTGCAGTTTTTCTTTTGAATGGCATATTTTTCTATGTATAGTTTTAAAATTCCAAGTAATATATTGAGAACATTTTTTGAATAACTAATCAACAGGACATAATGGTACTATCAATGGGCAAGGTCAGACATGGTGGATTAAGTATCGTAAGAAACTTCTGAACCACACACGAGGTCCACTAGTGCAGCTTATGTGGTCAAGAGACATTCAGATATCTGATATTACTTTGCGTGATTCTCCATTTTGGACGCTTCATCCTTATGACTGTCAAAATATTACTATCAGAAATATAACCATATTGGCGCCGCAGTCTGATGCTCCGAACACTGATGGAATAGATCCTGGTATGCTTGAATTCAATTATTCTTTTGACATGAATTCATGATAAGTCACAATGTTGAAAGGAAAGGAAATTCTTAAAAGAAATAGGAATCATTATATGTGTGAACCAATGATTATTTATAGAGCAATAGAAACATGTTATTCTATTCAAGCAAACCAGAATTGCAAACCTGTGAGGTCATATTCAGTGGTCTGTGTCCAGGTTAGCTACGGACAAGTCATTGTCAGGGAGAAGTTTGCCAGGCAAATAGGGACTTCAATTAGAAACGAACTTACAGACTTGTCCATTAATAATACAGCGATGGCTGAATGAATTTTAGACTTTTACTATAACAGAAACATATATTCATTTATTTTAGTTCTAAATTCTTGCATTTTCCTCTTCATTTTTGAAATGATAAGTTTGTTACCCTTTCCATATATGTTGCTTGTCGTTGATATACAGCCAGCTCTTCTCGTAATTTATGTACGGCATATGGACTTATATTGTAGCTGGTGGTCTCTGCAGATTCATGCGTGAATATGGTGATAGAGAACAGTTACATAAGCGTGGGCGATGATGGAATTGCTATCAAGAGTGGATGGGATCAGTATGGAATTGCTTATGCCCGGCCTTCAACCAATATTCTCATTCGTAATGTCACTGTGCGTTCAATGATAAGGTGACAGTTCTATATTGTATTCTGCTTCAGTGCATGCATATTACCAGTTGATGCCATTACGCATAGCTTGATCTAACAAACTGCTCCTTTGATAGAAGTCTCTAATTCTGGATGTGAAACCAAATTTAGGATGGATCTATCTTAATACAGAAAAAGTAGTTTAACTAATAGACACAGTGGATGTATGGACCTTCCACTGGTTCTCTTGTTGACTTCCTTCCATGCCTAACAGTGCAGGAGTATCGATTGGCAGTGAAATGTCTGGCGGAGTCTCGAATGTAACGGTGGAGAATCTCATTGTTTGGAACTCCAAACGGGGTATTAGAATCAAGACAAGCGCTGGTAGGGGTGGATATGTTCGACAAATTAGCTACCAAAACCTAACATTAGATAACGTGCGGGTGGGTATTGTGATGAAGACTGACTATAACGAGCATCCAGATGAAGGCTATAATCCCAACGCCCTTCCATTCATTGGGGACATAAGCTTTAACGGGATTCGTGGACAGGGAGTTCGTATTCCAGTCCGTATCTATGGCAGCCAAGAAATTCCTGTACGGAATGTCACATTCCAAGACATGCTAGTGGGAATAACCTACAAGAAGAAGCGAATTTTCCAGTGCTCTTTTGTCCAAGGACGCGTGATTGGTAAGATTTTCCCCAAGCCGTGTGAGATTCTTGATTTGTATGATGAAGAAGGACGTCTAATTAAGCAATCAACGTCTCAAAATACTAGTACGGACACAATAGACTATGATTCTTGAGAAGTGAAGTTGTTGGGACTTGAATCTAAATTTTCCTTGCTGTCAATCTTGCCTCTGAGAAAGACCAACTGCTTCAACAACTTGGGGTTGGATGTTACAAACTGCTGAACTTCAACATCTCGGAGGTTTGATGGAGCCAATTATTGAGCTTGACTCTTGTGAAGTGATAAAGAAAGGGAATTTACTAGTTGTTTAACTGCAAGAAGATGCTCATTCGTGATGAAACAATAACCCATTCCTGTATCTGTGACACGAGATCTGGTACCAAGCGGAAAGAGAGGGACTGTGCAATCAGGCAAGAACTGATATAGTGGTACTTATGTTTTGTACATTAAAAATTTGCAAATTACTCTCGTGAAAAAAACCTCATGATTATTTAAAATTTTCTATTATTATCCATGTTGCTTGGATCATTGTTATAAAAAAGAGTAATGTTATTCATTGCCATTGATGTAAGTACGAGTCTAAATGACAATTACATGATATTAGATGATATATTCATTAAAATGCAAATTCACATGATTCGTTTAATTGAATCTATAAAATGTAGCAATTTAGATTGTGCTCTACCGCCACTGGTGTTAGACAATATTATTCATAGGAAAATGCTTATTGTACATGACTATTTACGTAATGTTTTACATAATGATAATGTGTTAAAATGTGAGTGGGAAAGTTACTCGATTGATGGATTCAATTAAATCTCGTCACATCATATGTTGATAAATCATTATGTAAATTGTTATGTAGATGTAGTACAATGGTTCTTATAAAAAATAAAGCAAGATAAGTTAGTGGATCCTGGGTCACCGGTTCAACCACTAACTAGGGTAGTTGAAGCGAGGGACAATTTCAATTTTATATTCTATACTATTTCTATAGAAACTTTTTGTAACCAAAAAACTTTGGATGTGACATGCCCATGTAAGAGCTTGATTGAAATTTGATTCTAATCTTAAGTCAAAATCAACAATTAATTTCAATCAAACATTTCATCAGGTCCACAACTTTTCAACTACATATTTCCTTAGTTTTTATCAAAATTCAATTTTAATCTATATAAAGCAGAGACACGATTATACTACACAAATAATTATTAAAAAAAATCATCAATCAAGTATGCATTTACCATTATAATTTTATATAATGAAAGAAACCTAATGTTCAGTTACTTCAATTTCAACAGATTTAATTTCTACAATCACAAATATAGAATTTGTACTTTTATTAGCTATTCCAATGAAAGTGTGTAAAGAAAAAGGGCGAGGAACCTGAGTTAATTGTTCTAATGGTCACTGAACTTAGATCCATATCTTTGATTGGTCACTGAAGTTTAAAATGTCGAGTTTTGATCATTGAACTTAGGTCCATATCTTCGATTGCTCATTAAAATTAAAAATGTCGAGTTTTGACAACTGAACTTTGAAATATGCCGTACGTTATTCACTAGCATAACTGTTTAACTTTGAAAAATATGAAATTTACAGTGAGTAATGTATTTCAAAATTCAATGAGTAATATACAACATTTTTCAAAGTTCAGTGGTCAAAACTCGATATTTTAAATTTCAGTGAGCAATAAAAGATATGGACCTAAGTTCAGTGACCAAAACTCGACATTTTAAATTTCAATGATTAATGAAAGACATGAACCTAAGTTGACCATTGGAACAATTAACTCGAGGAACCTACTAATTAATGAACAATAGGCAACGCGCGGAAGAGAGCAAGAGATTTGGAGTCTCTGATCAAGAAGCAGTACTAAGAACATAGTTAGAAAGCTAATACTTGTTTGATTTCTTCCGGTATTTATTTTGTGTACAAGCTTTAGGATTTGGGCGATATCTGCTGTGAATTTAAAATTGAACCGCTTGGGTTGATTAGTTCGCCCAAATCAATTTGGTTTCTGTGGTCAACGCCTTGTTTGGTTAATTTGAAGACCCCGACCTGTTTAGTGACATCCAACATATGCTAGTCTGATGAGAAGTCTCTCATGTCAAGGGTCAATTCGGATCTCGACATGCATTGTAAAAGTACAAGTGGTACCCAAATGTCTTTGGTGGAAAAGAAAAATGGTGAATCGAACATTTTTCAGGCTTCTTCAAGCAAAATCAAGGTTGAAGAGAATCATGGCATCTCTGAGGATGAAACGAATGATTCCTCTGTTGATAAACAGGTGCCAATGATTTCCAGGAAGGATTCCATTGGAGAGTTGTTGCTCAATCTCCCTAGGATAGCATCTTTGCCGTAGTTCTTGTTCAACATCTCAGAGGATTATGAGAATCGAGCTAGATAATCCATTTGTTATTAAGGGTCGACTAATTTGCCCCTGTAACTTGTGTATGCATGTGCCATAGTAGGTTTATGTGGATATTGAAATTGAGATTAATGAAGAATCCCGATTGTTGGTTTTGAATGTCTGGGTTCATCTTGAATTTACCTTTCATTGTAAGTACAATGAGCACATACCTTTTTGCATTTTATTTATGTCCTGGCTTCCGGTTTTCATATTGAAGATTCGATATAGACTTTCACCAATCTTTATAGGACCTTCGACTTTGTTGGTTGCTAAATACCATCGAAGTCTATTTGACTTATCCTTAAATTCTATGATTTGAGTTCGTGTTGTTATTGTAAATTCACTGAATCAACAGATTAAGTCAATAAAAAGATAGGAAATTTGGAATTTATATGGTCTATCGAATACTTTGTGGTGTCAAAAAAATTTAAAATACATCGAAATTCATACATTGCTATGACATTAAGGATCTCTGCTGCAATTTTCTCGAGGAAAAATAGGTAGAAGGCAAAGCTAACCTAGTTTGGTGTGGACTACGTAAATCATTTTTCTTTGTTCCAGTTAATATATCAATATATCAATGTATACGAAAGAAATGAGAATGTGTACTGGATTTCAAGTTGTAGAAACAACCCTACAAGGTTAACATGTCAAGAGAACTGGTCTAAGCGTACAAAAATTATTGTATTGAGCAAAATGCTATAAAATGACAAATATCATCCCACTGAGGAAGACGAAATAAAAACTAATCAGTATTTTGTGCAACTTAATTCATTCAGTATTTCAACAGCAACAAACCATGCAGAATTATAACATCTTCATACACATTCAGTACTGAATACTCTCTAACTCACCTTACATGGTAATCAAATAAAAACTACAAGAGCAAAACCAGGAAGAAGAGACAATACATCTACAATAAAGCATATTTTAAGACTTCGGGATATAAATATACAAAAGAATAAGGCACGAAAAGAAAAGAAAAGAAAAAATGAAATTCAGGGCTCGTCGGGTCCATCATCCTCTTCTGGTTCATTCTCTTGTAACATATTCATAAGCATTGTAATTTGGTCTTGCAGCATAGCATTTGTTCTCTCTACATCAGTGCGCTTGCTTCGTTCTTCGAGTAGCTGGAGTTGAAGATGCTCTAAGACTCGAGCATCCTCTTCTAATTGCACATTCAGGCCATCTATTTCCCTATCCTGCATGCATTACCTATTGTTTAAGCAATATCTTACGATTCAATCATATCAGAAAATAGGAGCCAAATGGCATAAGCACCTTTCGATTTATTTCCTGTACTGCAATCCTTCGCATACTCTCGACAACGTCAACATTTACTAGCTTTCGCCTCTTCCCAATCAGCCACCCCTTTGGATAGCTAGCGGATTCAAAGTCAGGAGGCGGAAGTAAGGATTCAGCTGAAGGTCGTCGACCACTTACGGGTTCCAGTGGTTCAAATAAAGCCTTCCGTTTCTCAGAAAGAACGGAAACACTGTTTGATTCTTGCTGGTTTTCATCCATGATAGTATCTTCTTGTTTTTCCATCGCTTTTTCAGTTTTGGAATCATTTACTGCACTGTCTAGATTCTTTGCACTCGTTGCTGAAAGAAGTGACCACCGAGTATGAACCATGCAGGGACCAAAAACCAAGAATTTGATTCCGGGGGGTGGGGGTGGGATGTGTGCACACTAGACAGAAAATGTAACTCGATTCCCAATATCCAGGCATAAGGCTTTAATGGAAAAAATAAAACTCCTCCACATGTTAGAGCGTGTTGAATACAATATTTAAATAATATGCGTGTGGCCCTATCTCTAGCTCAAGCTTTTAGAACAAGTGATTCAACAAAACCTCTAAAATTTCCAAATTTTTCCCCACGTATGAACCTCACATCTAAAAATAAGGAAGCTCACTGTTAAACTGTACCGTAAGACAAGTCATGATTCAGGAATACGTGAGTACAAGCTTTCGATTATTTTCCTTTTTGAACAATCAATAAATAAGCTTTCTTGAAACATAAGTAGTGTTACACAGTTATAGATGCTAAAGTAGACTTAGCTTTGGAGGCACTCTGGAAAATAAACTTGAAACTTTCAAATGTATGATGCATCTTTATATGAAATATCACTAATAAATGTTAAAAATTAAAAAGATGGTTTGAGACATCACATGACTGATGACTAGCAAATCCATTTCCAGTTTGCATATGTAGTAAATACATCCAATCAGATGAGTGGGACACATCACATGCATAATGCATGGACAAGTCCGATGGGCCAACTGAGATCCGACTTGACCTCATAGACAATCATTCAGTTTGATCAACTATGCACATTAAAGATGTGCAAGGACAACTAGCCTTGCTCAGATGAGCAGACTATCAAGGAATGCTCAGAGGGATGCTAAACGAACCTAACCTCAAAACAACTCTCTACAAAAGAATCTGGCACAACCAAAGTCAATACTTTCAACAAGCTCCAAAACTGTAGGGAGAAGCATTTGGATAACACAGGCTGTGTGTCATACTTAATGGTGTAAATAATTAGTGGGTAATAAATTATGGGTCCTACGAGATGCGTGAATAAAAAGTATTTTTTTTATAGTGCCAAACATGCTAGAATTAAGAAAGTGGTAACCACATAAGCAACTACTCCTCCACTAACTGAAAAAAATGCTCTACCAAGGGGAGAACTTCCATGCGTAAATCAACTTTTAAACTCGTTTAAATAGTACTGGAACCCCACACGCAAAAGCGAATATGCAAATCCACTCAGCAAAATTGTTTACTTGCTTTCGATAAACTAAATTATACCGAAGTAACTACTAATTTGACTATCAGAATGTCAAGAGTTAGGAACTAAAAAATGAAAAGCTCTTTCAAGCAAGAAATGATCCATCTGACCAGTCAATAGATTCTAAATATACAAATGCATTATAAAGATGGGATAGCATTGTCATTACTATGATTGTTGCCATCATCATGAAGTTATTCATGGGAAAAGTATACCAATCACTTGTATAGTTTTTTTGATGAATTTTATTTAGTATAAGCAAATTCTTCCTCTCCTTAGCTTTTCTTTATGTCCTCGCGATATCTTTAATTAGCTTGAGTACCTTAAGGTGCACATAAAGAGAGTAGTGAGAAATATTCATGGACATTGGTCCTAATGAGTAATATACAAAATAATTGTGGGACCATGTTATGAAATTGAAATAACTTAAATTGAATATCTACTAAGAAAACTACGGTTAACATTATAGTTTCTCGGCCTCCTAAAAAGAAATTACAATCAAGCAGCATCAATTTGCAAAACAGTAGGTTTACATTGAACAAATAAAAAAGAAGATGGCTCCACAACAACAACTATTTCAGCAAATCAATGAACTATAATTGTTGCATTAGATAGAAAAATAGTATACAAAACCATTGTATTCATTGGATGTTTGGTCAAGTTTAAAGTAGTATTAACAAATAAATAACTAACTTTTTGGGCGGATCAAAGTTGCAAATATGCAAGTTACTTATTTTGAAATAATCTTTATCTTATGTCAAAAATAAGTGTACATTCTTAGTTATACGTAAGAGGAAGGTAACATTTTCAAACATGTTAACACACAAAAGTCACTTAAAAGTAAAAATAACTTGCTTAAAACTCGAAACTACCCCCAACAATTTTCTATTAATTGATTAATCAATAAATAATTTTTTTTTGAGAGGAAAATCTTAATTTCAAGGACCAGAACAACAATACACAATGTTCCAATTATTCCAAAAGTCAACGTGCATAATTATTGAACAAATCATTCTTTTATTTAAGCTCCCGTTTGACCTCCCTCTTTTGAAATGAAAATGGGTAGAATAGTATTTTTTTGAAAAATGAGTAGTTGAAAAGGAAAGAAAAGTTTTATGTAATATTATTTTATAAAATATTGTGTGATTGAACATAGAAAAATAAAAGAGAAAAGTAATTTAACGGGGGCAAACTGGGCTAATAAAGGTCGAGATCATTCAAATAAAACAGAAAAAAATTTGAATAGTCTTAGCACAAATAGCTGGTAATCAATTCTAACCATGGTTAGCTAAAGAATAAACCTTCGAGCAAACCCAACGCCCATCCCTACCCCACCCCCTACAAAAATAAATTAAAATAAAAATAAATTTGAACTCGTAAATATCAAGAAGAATTTCCTGTCTTACAACTGCAGCCTGCACATAACTAGCAGAAAAGTGAATCAAAATTATAACTTATAATTGAATTTCACATAAATCTACTAAAGAAAATCATTCCATCAGTTAGCGAATACATCAAATAAACAAAAAATAATTGAAAAAATAGGAAAATAAACTCATTCCTATTGCTGTTTAAGAAAAAGTATATAAACGAACCTGATCTTTTCCTAGATTTCCAAAAAACTGGAGTAGAAGAAACTGGAGAGAACCCATTTAAGCTCCCTTCTTCTCCTCCTATTTTCTTATTTATTTCCTCCATAAACCCAGCTGTTAAACTGACTAAATTAACAACTTCCTGGTCTAAATTATATATACACTAATTTTCTGCTAACCGATTAGTATTTTCTCCTCGTAATTGTTGTAAGCTAATTTTCACAACTCCCAAGATAGAAAAATATGAGGGAGGGAGAGAGAGAGAGATTACAAAGTCCAACCCCAACTTCAAGGAGACGAAGATATGAATGGATGGAGGGCTGAGATTTGTCGTTTTGGTAGTTGATTGTTGTTGCTCCGTTTCTTGTGCCATTCTAATGGGTCCCACTTATCAAATTTTTTTTTTTTTTTTTTTGGGGAAAAATAGCGAACCATAAATTTTGGCGCACGAGTTTTTTGAAACGTAAACTTTACATCCTTCCTCTTTTACGTTAAACGTTTTTGGGTCCCTACCGACATATTTTACCGTACGCAGGAAAATTAATGCATTACTCTCACTCCTCAAACTTTTCAGGTAGTATAAAAATGACATCAAACCTTCAAAAGTGAAATTTTGGATTCTCAAACGTTGTACGGAAATTGACAATGTAAAAGTAAACTTTGTACTGAGTTTTCACATTAAATTTACATTATATTAAGTAAATTGACGATTTCATCCTTAATTTTAATTTACTCGATAATTGCCTACAATTTTACCATCCATATTGTAGGCCTACTTTGTAGGACGACTTGATCTCTTAACTTTAAACACAATGGAGAATTAGAACCTCACTTTTGAATGTTGAAGCGTTATTTTCACACTATTTGGAAGGTTCCGAACTTGAATCCTGAATCTCCTTACGTTTAGTTAACGAGTTTAAAAAGATAGTCTTATCTTTATATATCTTAAATTAACAAAAAAATTAATGAAAAACAAGAAAATATACATTTTTTCCTTTCCCAAGCCACCCTCAAAATAAATTGGCAGTGATTAGCTATAGTTGTAGTCTCTCTTAATGGAAGTTGAGTTGGGATAGGGAGGAGGAGAAAAATAACTTTTTTGTTCTTATCTTTTAAATGCTACAATTTGAAGATTGGGGACACGATGCAATACAAGTGAAAGTTCGGGACCTTAAATACTATTTTCCCCTCTTCCCCTCTACTCATTGTTCTCGTGGGATTTTTCAAGTAAAAGGATATACGGATATTTGTATTCTTGTTCCAATAGATAAATAAAATTATTGGTTGAACTGAAAATTGTTATAGCAAAATTTTATAAAAACAAGATAGGCACGTGTAGTACTAATTAAGACTGTACAATAAAATAATTAAAATAAGATATTTATTTTGTTATATAATTTTCTTTAGTGTTCAACCTACTTTGCTAAATTTGTATAGATGATTATTGTACAATATTATTCAGTGTAATAAATAAGATTTTAAGTTATTTTTGTTCATTAAGTTTTATTTGTGGTGTCAACATTGTATAATCAAGTACTATATATTTAAATATGAGGATATTTCATTGGGTGTCAAAATTTGAGTATGAATTATGAAAAATGTCATCTTTTAAATTGTCTATCAAAAATGTCAGTTTAGGACAATTTTGCCCCTCTGAATCATTACAATACCTTTTGTGTCCTTGTACCAAAACAGAGTAATTGTCAGATGAAATGACAATTAGTGTTGGAAACCAAACCCAAAAAAAAAAGAAGAAGAAGAAGAAACAAAAGAAAACATAAAAAAAATAAAATTACACATAAAATAAAAATAAAGGAAGGAAGAGAAACCGAAAGACACAAAATCCCCAATCTCCCTCGTCTCTCTCACTGCAATCGACCATCTCCCGGCCGTCGACGAAATTGGGAGTTTTGCTGCAATCACCCGCCGACCCACCGTCGAAGACCACCGGCAGAACCGCCCACCGTCGAAGACCACCGGCAGAACCTTCGGCGTCAAAGGTCCTATATGATTCTTCAGGTTCGGTGTTTTATTTCGATTTGGTCACTGCCATGTAAATTTTTTACTTTAATCGGAATAAATGTTGTTGGTTCAAGGAGGAAAATGTAATCCTTTGCTCGATTCTATGTTTCAAATTCTTTGAATTCATTTTGTGAATAAGTAAAAGATCGGACTGTTTTATCAATTTCGTTTAATTCTTCATCTTTGTTGTTCAGTGTGCTTGAGCTCTTCGAGCTATGAACCGGTAATTTTCCCTATTTGGTGGAAAAAATTTTAAGTCGATTTCGGTTATTTTTTTCTTAGTTTGTTGTTGATGCAGATTTGAGTGGTTTATATTTTTTCCTTCAAAAATATCTTCAATTAATTTATTTTGAATTTGACTACTGCCACTGCTTTTTCTCGTTAGGCCAAAATTTTGAATCTTGTATTTCTTACTTTTGTTCTGACCATTGTCATTATTGTATTTTGATGATTTTGTGTTTGATGGTGTTACTTTAGTCATTTGCTAGGGATGTTCACAAGGATTATCAGACTGTTAGAAGCTGGGATTACTTATCTTCCTTATGCTTCAATTTTTCGCTAAATGTTAAACTCTTATTACTCTAGCATGCTTGCTAGGATAACCTTAGAAATGAACTAAAATCTTACAGTAAAATGGTTTTTGGATGAAAATTTTAAACTTTAAGTTTTTGCATTCTCTTTGATAAACTACATATTTGAATATGGAGTTTGTTTTGTTGTTACAATACTATTGTTTTCAACTGACAAAAAGTAGCCCCCGTTTGATGGCCATTATTTGGAGTTGGTTCTGTTGTTACGATACTATTATTTGTAACTGCCAAAAATAGCCTCATTTTGATGGCCATTATTATGAGAAAATGGAGTTTTGAATAGTGATTGTTTGAATAACATATGGTTAAGTTGATTTTATGTGCAAAATATTGTATTGTGTAATTATATGGTTGAAATGAGTATGAGAATTAACGAGTGTTGAAATAACGGTTGGTAATTGAGGCTTAATTTGTGTAACTTCAAAATTGTCTGCCATCTTGTCCTTTTTAAATTTTAAGTAGTTCCACTAATGAATTTGTGAGGATCTAAGAGCCTCTCGGTATATTTTTAGGCACTTTATCTCATTTGAGGCCCAAAAAAATTTGTGATGCTTAAAGATTTTTGTTTGGAGGGTCATTTTTCAAATGCAGAGGGAAGTGAGTTGGTTTGATTAGATACCCATTGTTTGCAATATGAAGCACGATAAAGGCTGTATGCTAAGTTCTTGTCAATTTACTCGTATCTATTCAGAAAGAAACTGAGGTATGAACAAATCATAGAAACTACTCTCTTGTGGCTTTAGTGCTCGCAAATTGTGGAGAATTAATAAATAGTATGGTTAGATGGAAAGGAACTTCCATTTTACCTGGTTAAAATTTTATTTTAACATTTTTCTTGTATCTGCCCCCATTATTTGCATGTAGCAAACAACAATGCAGCTTGTCATTCATTTCATTTCATAATAGTCCTCATCTTTGAGTATGTGTTCATATCCTACAAGCAAATGTGTTGTATGACATGTTGAACGAATTTCTCTAATGTCTTCCGAACCTTATTCATAATCTTTGATTTTTCTCCATCATTTTGTAATGAAATGTGGTCATACTTGACGTCTAATGGCAGACATTGCTTTTTTTGTAGAAATTTGTTGGCTTATCTATATCTGAAGGCTATATTGCAATTGGCTAGGAAACAACTTTTGAGCATGGAGAAGTGTACATTTTGGACAATGGATGAGAGGTTAAAAAGGCATCATTCAGTTAAGATCTGTTTGGTTAGATCTATATATTTGGTTTCTCTTGACTTTAGTTTTAATTCCATCATTACTATGTGATTCATGCTACTGGACTATCTTATGAAGATTGTTGCGATTTCATGTTTTTTCTATAGCATGTAGTCTTACATGTAAATTCTGGTGTAAAATCTTGAATAAAGTGGAGGTTAAAAGTTGAATCTTCCTTTTACGCCAAATAAATGACTTATCTCCAATTTTTGAAGTTGGACCTCAATCATGAAAACTACGAGTAGTTTGTAGATATAGCCCTTGTTTGATCCCCATTGCTGAAATTAATGCATTTCGAATAGTAAATTGATGGAGAATGTATAGTTAAAAATTAAAGAAAAGCTTTGAATTTACGTTTAATATTATTTTATTGAACAATGTTTAGTTGAAAATGAGTTTTGAAAAAAAGATTTTTAAGAAGAATGGAAATAAAAAAAGGGCATAAAATTGACTCGCGACAATATTATTATTGGAAAATTTACTAGGCAAGTTCTAGGTTTATTATTACTATTTTTAGAGAAAATCTAATTCATGTCTATTATGTTGAGATCCTTAATGCATAACCATATTTTAATTTTCTAGGAACAGGGACATCAAATTGATGTAACCAATAGTTAAGACATATAATTTTTGTTTATATGTAACTCTATTTCATAGCTAACTATATTATAGCACGTGCTTTGCACGTGCGTCTCACTAATTTTATTTAAAAATTCAAGTATTGAGTCTTATTTATTTATTTACATTTCATTAATATGCAAAGTCGTCATATTACATCCAACTTTTGTCAATGGTTTGATCAGGGCAACATCTACAATTTAGATTATGTGACTGTTTTGAGCAAATGAAATGAGAAATAATTTAAATGGAAGTCTGTTAATTTTCAAGGAATGCCATTTTGGTTGTGTGCATAACATAGGTTCTTTGTGCAATTCAAGTGAGGAAATTATTGATGGAAGTATTTACCTTAAGAATTCTTGAAACTCCAGTAAATGCTGTATAACTTGTGGTGCATTTCTTGATAATCTATGGAAACAACCTTTTTGTTAGACATCTGGTGCTAAGCATGCTGAGGTGCACAATGCATTCCACTATAATTTTACTTGTGAAATGAAATATATTAAAACCACTTTTCTTAGGATGCCTTTTATAGATAACATTTAGAATTGTACTCTGATGTGGAACTTGTTGAATTATATTATACTTTATGAACTTGTAGAATTATATTAAACTTCGGGCAATTACCTATGAAAAAAATGTTATACTTCAGGCAATTATTGTACAATTTTAAAAATACGTGGGAAGAAGTTTATATAATGTACACATCTGTTGAGAGGCCATTGTTTAGCTGGTTATTAACGGTATTGATTTCACGGGGAAAAATTTGTAAATAACTTTTTAGTTCATGTTGATTTTTTTCCCATAAATTGTCCTTGTTCAATTCCTTGTTTCTTTCAATAGCGTGCTTGCCACAACTCTTCCGTTCTTATGTACAGGTAGTCCCGTTTAATTGCTGACAACATTTATCCGTTCCATATCAAAGCAATAGCACGCCCGCCGCCGTTCGCCACTACCGTCGCTGTAAGCTTCTCTCTTCCCCCCTCCCGCTTAGTTTTCTAATTTTCATTTATTATTTCCTTCGATTTAATTTACAATAATTTGCATTTCTCTTCAAGTGATGTGAATCTCATTTGAGTCCTTGCATGTCAATGTTGTTCGCCTGCACATGTCAATTTAGCAAGTGGACCAACTCCCAGATAACTGTCGTACCTGAGGTTTCACCTCAGTTTTTCTCCACAGTTAACCCTCTAAACCATCGGTATTCGTAGGTCTCGATAGATGATCTGTCGGTACCGACTATTGACTTCAGTTTTTCTCGACAGTTCACTGTTCTGGCGCCTCATTTCCCTTCATTAAATTGCTATATACGTTACAATTATTTATGTTCATTCCATAACCCCATTTATATGAATATACCTTGCAGGCATGATGGAGTTCGAATTCCGTATTCCGGAAAGTGCAAGGTTGCGGGCCCACATTTCGCAACGTAGCAACCTCAAGTACGTCAAGATTGTCATGGACCAATTCGACGAGCGACACCGGGAGGACTTCCGCAACACCTCTCTTGGGTATCTGGCCGTCGTTCCGGACATTCAATTCTCTGCCCAACTCATCCAGAAGCTAGTTTTCAGAACCATTCGCACCGATAAGCTGTATGGGCTCTAGTTCAGCGTGCAAGGGCATCTCATGAGATTCGGTCTAAGATGCGGTGCATTCCCAAAGGGTGCTGAATTCAATCGATTGCTAGAGAGGAGGTGGTTGAAAGAGAGGTACTTCAAATCCAATGACAAGATTTCATTGGCTCAACTGCAGTCTGCTATGGCCCGAAGTTCGATGCCTCGAGCTGATCGCTACAAGCTAGGGCTGGTTCTAATTCTTGAGGGAGTTTTCAATGCTCCGGATAATAATGTCGGTATCCATTTGCCTACATTATCAATCGTGGACGACCTGGACTTATTTTTTGCCTACCCTTAGGGTAGGGTCGGATATAGGCGTCTGTTGCACGGATTTCGGTGTACTTGGGCAAAAAAATTTCAAAAGGCAAAGAGGAGGAAGGAGAAGGAGATTACTTACACAGTCCACGGCTTCTCCATTGCCATGCAGGTATGAACATTGGTTGCATTATTGTACCATGCTCGATTTTCATCTCCGGTAGCGTCGTTCGTAGAATATTATGAAACTGAATTTGTGTTTCTTCTTCCCACAGGTTTGGGCGTACGAGGCACTTCTGGAGGTTGGGGAACGTTTTACCGAGCGAGTAGGTGAACGATTGCCACGACTTCTTCGCTGGTCGGCAAGGAAACAACCACAGCATCATACGTATGATGCATTCTTCAAGAATATCAAGGTATACATAGAATAGGATTGCAAGTTCCATTTCGATAGTTTCGTTACAATGTTGTGCCTTCTAATTTGAGTATTGTAACCTTGTTTTGCAGCTCCACGTGTACACAACACTACGGCCCACCGATGCTGAGGTGCAACAACCCTATTTTTTGACTCTCGTGTCGTACGATGAACCCCCGATTCCGATTCTGGATGACATTGCAAGGATCGTTGTCGCTCCACAGTTCAATGCATCGAGCGACGACGGTCATGATGGCAGACATGCGACAAGGGAGGATTCCGAGGAGGAGGCATCTGAAGGAGGAAGAAGTGAGGAGCAGACGTCAGGAGGCGATGAGGAAAAAGGTGCGTTGGGCAGTGATCCAGATGGTGAGGACAGTAAGGATACTGGCGAGTCTCACGGTGAGGGCTCTAGCGCCGGTGAGGACACCCGTGGAGGAGCTAGGGGTACCTCTTCCTCACCTCGATCGCTGCGAGACCCTTCTCCAGAGCGACGGAGCACAACGCAGGCAAGAGTCGTAGGAACATCTGCACCTGGCCTGACCAGAGGGGATGTGGAGGAGCTGCTCTTGGACCAAAGAATCCTATTTGAAATGCGACTCCGGACAGTGAAGCTCGAAATCCAACAGCGCGTGACCTCAGAATATACAAGTCTTTGAGAGTTCTTAGCTACCCTCGTGGCCTGAGCTGGTTCGACTATCGCAGAACCTACGACGAGGGTCGAGACGGAGGCCGACGTCTTGGGTTCTTTACCAGAAGGTATGCCTGTTACCTGCGTACAGCTTTTACTTTACAATTTTAACCAACATTCATCATTACTCATCATACCTCTGTCTGGCGTAGTATTGTTCTTGTTTCAATTGTGACGTAGACGTCTATGGAGGACCCGCGAAGCCATGCCCTATGAGTCGGACATCGCAATTGACACAGGAAATATGCAAGGTATGTTGTTTTCATCTGACGCAACACACATTGTGCCAAGCCAGGATGATTTGAACCTGCCAGTGCCCGCTACAAGTGAAGACTTGCAAGGTACTGCGTCCTTTATGAGGATTTTTTTCAATTGTATTTAACGACATGTACACTTACATACGTGTTGTACTGGTCAGATGCAGGAGCCACAGAGCCCTCAAATGACGCTGGGGATAATGATAAAGAGGCGGACGGTTGCGATGCGATGGATGGCGATGGTAAGTTAACTGGCTATATTGGTAGTGGTTCCATTACGCACTTTTGATCACATGCAATTTTGGTAACTAACTTGACCCGTCTCTATTTTCTATAGGCGTTGTCACTGAAGTCCCAGCTTCCGGGCCGGTACTCGAAGCACGAGCCGGAGTTCCTACAACGAGACGATGCTTGGCACGGTTGCACCTGCTCGTAATCTCTACAAATTATGAGAGACTGCAGCATTACAGATTCAGTGTAAGTTTAGGATCACCTGCAATTCGAAGATATGATTATTCGTACTTGTAATGCATGAAAATGTTTGCAATCGAAATTTTCCAAACGCTTGGGATCACATGCAATTGAGTTATACGATTCTTCATGTTCTTAATTCATGACACGTTATTGCAATCGCTCAATTGTATAACCTTTGGCATATTTGTAATTTAAGGCATTTATTTGAACGTAGGTTGCAGAGATGGGAGCTCGTTCAGACGAAAGCCCGTTAGCCAAACGTCATATTTGGTGAACGTACATGAGATGCAGCGCACAGTGACAGCGTCGAGTTTTATATTTTTTTGGGGTGTAAAATTTTCGTCGAGTTCAAACAGTCGATGTCCTAAATTTGTTCGAACTGGACATGTAATTACCTATATTTGAAATGTTTAAAGGGAGAAGTATTTGTGTTGCAATGAAGCCCCTTGGCTCGCGTTAGGACGGCATATATCCGCTGTAGTCGTAATTTATTGTTTCGATTATCACGTGCGAGCGCATTAATAATAGTCGTTAAATTTCAGAAGATGAGCCATTGAAAATGTCGAAACCATGACAACCACAAGTTTCGAGCTAGAAAATGACTTTATATTCGTTTCATTATGCTTCGTGCATTGTCTAACATGTACGTTGACATCATGAGCCACATGGGTGAGACCCTGTACCCTTTTGAACATGGTACAAGTAGCTGGAAATTAGTTTGACAATATTTTAGTTGCAGGATATCCCCAATGCTTAATAGTACACAAGATTTATGAGCCTTTAAGGTCCTACTAATTATGGGAAAATGGGGATAAATGTACACTTAATTTATTGAACAATCACACCAATTGGTTTTCACATTGACAAGGAGATTGGACATGGTGGTTGGGAAGATGATTAACATATTTGCTCCCCATTCTTCTTGCTTATAAATACAGGACGTGAGTTCGTTGTATATCAGAAACAACCTAATTGAATACCATTCTTAGAATTAAAAGTCCTCACACACTATTCGTTTCATCAATACTTTACAACATCGATATAATGAGTTCGTCCACAGGAAGCACCAAACCGTTCAACGTCAACGAGCCAGTACCAGTTCCCAGTTCATCTCCGTTATTTTCAATTTAAATTTCGTCAGATGATGAGGAAGCTAACCCTCGTATTGGTAGAAGAGCCATTTCCCCCGTTCCATTTCCCAACTTGGAAGATGTAGCGACAGAGTGTGTGCAATCACCCAACGCAGTGTTCGATGAGGATTTCGAGGTCGATGCTGGATACGAGGGAGGAAGTGACGATGACAAATACGGGCTGGCGTACGTCCCACATAATGAGGTAATTATCATCTCGTCGGACGAGTCGAGCGAAGACAGCGGGGGACAAGGCTCAGTTGTGGAGGACGAATGAAGTGACACCCATCTTTCGTAGTGAATAAGTGATGCGTAGTCCTGTATTTTGTTCTTCTTCTATTTGGTGAACACAATTGTAAAGGTTTGCATTACCATTCCCGTAGGATGCCACGGATGGTGTATTTCGGTATCCAACTGTCGAGAATGACAGAGACAATCTGTCGGGACGACAAATGAAGTGTCGAGATTCTGCAGCAGTATTTTGTAAATGGACCCGTATTTTGTAAATGGACCCATATTTTGTAGTAAGTGGACCTGATGTTATGAAATTGTATTTATCGTGCGCTCAATTGTGCTCAATTGTGTGGAGCATTGACGATGTTGTGAATTTTAATCTGTTTCGTGGGGATTGAAAAAATTCTTTTCGAGTGGATAAAAAATCGGAAGGTTTGTAGAGTGGGAGGGCAAATTCTATGGTTTGAAAGATATATTGTCTCATACGATTTTGCGTGTGCGTATTTGGAATAATGTAAGGTGATAATGGGTGACGTTGACCGGATGTTAAAAAATGGGGCGCATCATGCCGTCAATCCAGTGAACTATTTAAAATGTTGCAATTTATAATTCACTTGGTCGGGATTGAAAAAATCATTATTACGTGGACAGTAATTTATTATGCGCACACCTTAGGTGTTGCTTACTACTATCAACTATGTAGCATGATCGTGGAGTTGGAGGGTGAGTTGTACGCTTTTAAATATGTTGTGTCCTGTAAGATTTGTGATTCTATTTGATTGTAGGAATGAAATGTATAGTTTACCATGTACGTGAACCTGATATTTAATGCGGTGCACGTTTTCGTCAACTGTCGAGAATGAATGAGACATCTGTCCAGGCCGACAGTTTAACCGTAACTATGAAAAACTTTTCAATTATCAGAACTTAGCCAATGTCAGTTCATAGGTGTACGAAGAATGGTAGATACATCAGAAACGTGGAATTATGATGTGACACATGGGTACAATTGATAACAAAATTATAATAAATGCATTGATTAGGTACAAACGACATGGGTAAAAAGTAAACATAAAACTTCGGCCAGTCACAGAAAAGAGCTTATTTGAATGGGCCGTGGTACAATGGGGTTTGAACATGTGGTCCGATTATGATCGACTCTACCACAGCGAGTGCA
Source organism: Olea europaea var. sylvestris (assembly GCF_002742605.1). Lineage (NCBI taxonomy): Eukaryota > Viridiplantae > Streptophyta > Magnoliopsida > Lamiales > Oleaceae > Olea > Olea europaea. The sequence goes on along the minus strand of NC_036246.1, from coordinate 33,749,274 downwards.
TTTCCTTAGTCGTATGGTGGACTCGTGTCTGGATCGATGACGTCGTGTGGGTGGTCTACCTGGAGGACGACGTACACTCGGTGGCAGAATAGAAGTACTTGAGATTTCGTTCGGGACAATCCAGTCCACTTCATGCGTAAGAGGATAGATTGCTTCGCTGTAGGCATCCCTCTAGTAATTCGATGTGTAATACGGTGCGCATAAATCGTACAATGACTTACCTCGCAAGCAGGCAGTTAACTTGCATGAATGCATGGCATGCGATTAAGCTGAAACTCACGACAAGTGCACGTGTTATCGGAGAAGTCCATGATGTCCATGTCATTGGATAGTCCAACTTGTGTTAAGTTCTTTCTTGAGCTCGAAGCCTTGCACCTGCTTCGAACATTGTCCTAACTCGCTTTTCATCCTCGATGATAACACGACACTACATGCGGTTGTATTGGTTCGACGTTCATAGAACCACTTCTGCATAGTTTGCCGAATGTGTTCGACCAGCCATGTGATCGGCAATGAACGTGCATGTCTCAACATTGAGTTCAAAGATTTTGCGTTGTTGTTTGTCAATATGTTGTAACGTTGCCCAAAGAATAGTGCTCGTGATCAAAATGAAAAACCAGCTCGCTCCAAATACCCATACGCTCGTTCACTTACCCTACGGATCTGTCCCATAAGTCTTTCAAACTCTTCGACCCGAGAAGCTCTTGCAGCTCGTTTGAATAGAAATATTGCACTTGGCGTTGTTGTACTGCTGGATTAAGTTCTTCTCCAAATGTCAAATACAGTTCCCATGCTGAGACATAGGAAATACATGAGCAATGGCATTAGAAATACTATTTTTCCTATCGAAAACAAAATCCAATTCAGCCGAGTCTCCTATAAGCTCTTTCAAGTTTGACATAAACCACATCCACAATCTATTTGTTTCGGCATCGACGATCCCCCATGCTAGGGGATAAATCTGTTTGTTGGCATCTTGGCCGGTTGCCAGCAGAAGTGTACCCTTGTATGGACCTTTCAAGTGACTATCGTCAACATAAATAACGGGCCTCAAGTAGTGTATGGAACCACGAATGCTTGCACCGAAAGCCAGGAAGAAGTAATGAGACATGTTACGGGAATCAACTTCAATGTGGGTTACTGTCCCCGAGTTACTCTCTCCTAGGACATGACAGTATGACGATAGTTTTTGAAAACTATCCCTCGGTGTACCGTGTAGCATATGTAAAGCAGCCACCTTACCCCTATGTGCTTTTTGGTAACTTATTTTCACACCATGTGCGTTACGACGAAAATCTACGAAACATGTGTGAACATTGTTGAATTTACGGATCATGAATATTGCAGACTGCTTCACACTCGAAGCCCGTAATATTCACTTGCAATTATCGGCTGCATATACCACAGTTAACATTTTGAGGCTTGACCTGCTGACCTTAAAAAGGAACTTGTCTTGCAAAGCAAGCACACGAATTTTGGAGTATAGCTCTTTCTTACTGAATAATATCTGCCGTTCAACAAGATCGGATGTACTTACACTTGTAATCCATTGGTATGTATCCAAACTCTAGGAATGTGATGACATTCTCTCGTCAACGTCGGCAATATTAGCACCATTTGTACCATGTAACGGCTCGTCCAACATCTCATCTAATGGTGCAGCCCCAACGTATTCAATTGGACTATCCGTTACATTATTGTTTGGGGCTCTAGGCTCATGATGGACGTCATCGTTAGCATGGGAAAATCCGCTGCTTCGAACGATGGGTCATGCAAATTTGTATCCCTCCCCATGTCAACACTCGGCAAATCAGTTTCCAAAATAGTAGTGCAGAGGGCAGTTTCCGTATGAACAGATTTGTATCAAATTAGGTCTTCATCTTCACGTATTTTGGCCGGTGGTAAATTGAAGTTCGGTGCTCTGAACTTTAATTCAATTTTTGTACGTGGATTAATAACACCAAGTTTGTCATTTAACAATAACAGAAGACCGGCTACGGTAATATTTCTCTGCACTAAAATGGAAGTGGTTTTGTCCCCTGTCCACTTCCATTCGTCATCCACGTGAATGAACTTTCCTTCATATGACACGATGAATATGAAATGATTGTCCATACCTGAAATATTGGGATTAGAACGATAAGAATATAGATTCAATGGATGTGTCAATATGTATTAGCATGGAAGTGACACTTTCCAATATTTAAACTGATGCAAAAACATAAGGTGAAATGAAGGGCTTCAACAGTTTTCAACTGTCAATTTCGACAGTTAAAATGTCTAACCCAACAGTTATTAAATGTTGGGTTCGACAGTTCAACTGTTGACAAGCTTCGGACATGTTTGGTACCTTGTTGAAAACATTAATGGTTATAATGAATTCTCAACTACAACAGCTATATCATCACAGCATCTGTCTAGAAATAAATGACTGAATGCTTCATTAAGAACATCATGATTAATAAGAATTTTTAAACCATTCTTCACTTCCATATCATGTTGTTTTTAGCATTTAAAAAAGACAAAGCTATTCAATAAAAATATAAAAATTCGTAAAAACTAACCTCTTAAAATGGCTGATGAATCCAATACTTGTGTCTTCTTGATCAATAAATGAAGAAGAAGGATGAAGTGAGAGTTTGTTGGAGAAGAGATTTGGTTGATGTTAAAATGAGATTTTCTACTTCTTTTATCTTTTCTTGTTTTCTTGTAAATTCGTATTTATACATACAATATACATATATCCAAAGATTGTAATATATAAATTTAAATATCCATGATTATAATACCTAAATTTAACTAATCAAATCATAGCATTAATTGAATTGGAAAGGTAGCATTAAATGCTCCTAAAAAGGGGAATGAAGGGTAAGTTGGACATTTCTAATTGAAAAAGTAACATTTTTGATAAAATTTGGTGCCCATGCAAATTTTTTGTGCATTTTCAAAATAAGTGACATTTTTGATGATTCTCCTTTAAATATTATAATAAAAAATGTTGATGACTAAAAATGACACGACAAATTTAAACCAACTTAATAGAAATTTAGTGAAGTGATTGCAGGAATTTTGAAAAATTAAATGATAATTTCATTGATTGAAGTTTTGAATGTCTTCGAGAGAATGGTCTTGTGGAGGACCATTCGACCCTATTTATAGGTTTGAAGATCATGCCACTTGTCTGCTTAATGTCTTTTCAACTACAGTTGACATAAAATTGTGTGACACATCAAGAACTCTGATTTTTGATTGGTTTGTTGAGGTCGATCGTGCAAATCATTATGATGCTTTTGTCACAGCTATGGCCTCAAGTAATGATAATTTATAATTGGGTAATCATTGTTTGCTTGTAACTGGTTGAAAATGAGGTACTGATGTCATGGTTACCATGTGTTATGTAGAGAGTGATCGATAATGGGGGTGGGTAGTGTGATAGGCATGTAGAATCATGTTGTCTTTATAAACTACGATGACATTTGTCTATGATCTCATCACCTATGAGTTCGATCTCGGGGCTAGTAAACTATTTATTTAATGACATGGGAGGTCGGATTCTAACCAAAAAAAAATAAAAATAAAAATAAAAATAA
>NC_036246.1:33740856-33745501 GCF_002742605.1 Olea europaea var. sylvestris | reverse complement strand
AAAAAAAAAAAGAAAAAAAAAGAAAAACACGTGTGGCGCAAAATTCATTGGAGGTCATGTGTAAAACCGGGAAGATACATTTATTTCCCTTCCAAAATAGAAACCAGCTGCCCCTTCACCCCAAAGCAGAATCCAGCCGCCACTCATTCCCATCTCGATTCACCGGCGCATTGCACCGTCTCCGGCGAAGAAGCCGCCGTACAAGAGGTTGTTTGGAGGATTGATACCCATTTCGATTTTCTCGGTGGTTTGAAGAAATGGAGTCGACTTGGCTATGGAAATGAAGATTGTACCTTTACACATTCACTTTCAAATCTTTGCTCGTCATTTCCAGCTTCCTCCCCTCGTCAAGCCGGCGGCGGGTATTGACTTCTTATTGTTTGAACTCATATATTCTACCTCATTATCAGTAAAAGAAAATACGAATTAAATTAACATCTAATGCGTTGGGAAATGTATGATGCATCTTGATTAAGAAGGCTCTTGGTGCGAATATGATGCATTTTGTTGTGATTTTATTTCAATCACTGTACTTATTGGAAATTCGTATCTATTGTCTAAACCTTTCTCTCTCTGATTTTCTGCTAAATTGACTTTATTTAGCTCTCTATCATGCTTCATTAGTCTTCATAAAAATTGAAAAAGTGTAGATTTGTATGTATTTAAGGGGAAAAAGGGGGAGATAAATTGAGCTCTTTATGTGTTTATGCACGGGTATTGCATTTTTCTTTATATTTCATTCTCTACAACAACGTGATTGTATGTCTTGTTATGCCATACTTCTATCAACAGTTACCCCCTCAAGATGGACGAACTTATGATTCTCCCAGGGAAGATACGTGTGCAAATGCCGACACCATTACAATATTTTTCTTGTTATGCCATACTACTATCAATAGTTTCTCAATTATGTATCCAATATTTAAACTTTTGGTATTGTACGTGAATCAATGTCCCTTTTCTAGTTTTCAAGAAATAATCAACGTAGGAGGACCATTTCTTTGACTTGATTATTTTGCAGGCAGTTGGTAAGTTATACAAGAAGTGAAGATGCCAATTCAAAGAAAATGAAGCTTGCTACTGAATGCTATTTTATCAAGATGTCAAGCTATATGTAATTTGCTATTGTGTACCAAATAGGAAGTTGGTAATTTGCTAGTGTGTTGTAAAGTCCCACCAGTTTAGGCGGCCGAATTCTCATCAATTCAATGTGGTTTAAAATATTCTTGGTATTTTGCTACAGAAAATGACTTCATTTTGGCTATAGGTTTTGGTACTTTTCGTTTGTGTTATTTGTTTTCTCGCTGCGTTTCGCTGCGTTAATTATGTCATTGTTAATTTAGATGATAACTTTATGTCAATTTAGATGATAAAAAGCAACAGATTTTCCTTTGAAGTCTCCCCATAGCTGCCTTTTCTTGGGATAATGTGAACGAAATTTCTGCTGCTTTTGCTGGGGATTTTGCGCACAATTTGTTAGTCAACAGCAAAATGTAAAGGCGGGGGAGGGGGAGAACACACTGCAACCATGTTCACCAACTATGATCCTTACTCATCCATTTTTGTCTTGCAAACCACATTGGAATGCAAATTAGACTTACATAAAACTAAGGCATCATACTACTGCTTCAACCGAAGACATGACTCAAATCACCCCTTTAAACCGAGTTCTTCCTTTCCCATCACATTTCTCAATTCCTTTTTCCTTGTTAAAAGTCATGTGTAATGAAATGTCGGCGCTGCGTTTCTCGCTAATTCTGGCTGGCCCATCAAATAATATTGGCAACTCTTCGTCTTTCTTGTCGGGTGCCTCATTGACAACATCGTTAATGGAACTCGATCCCCCGCCTAAAGCTTCATCTTTCACCCAATCAATCTATAAAACGAGTGACCAATCTACATAGTTTTCCTTCGTGGGTTCACTTTATGGTCAAGCATGGTATCTATTCTTCGATCCAGACAGAGAAAAAGTGAGAAATTCATTCGTGTCCAAAGGACTCAAAAACAATATAAACCTTCAACAGTGCACGAATTCGAAGAAAACCTCGTAATCCACATCATAATCTATGTCAAAAACCATTATCCAACCTGCTAACCCATTTTTCAATCTCAGAATCCATGGAAGACAACTATTTAACAAACATTTACATTACCGCTGGCGAATCGTGGCTGCCAAGGGTGTAAATGTGACGGATGAGATGTTCTTTCGTCGACGCCAGCTGGTGGTGACAGTAAGTACGACAGTCGTCTTGGCTTTGCGAGGAGTTGTGTGTGTCGCTGTAATTTGGGGGAAATCAGGAAGAAGGTTCATGGTTCAATTTGGGGGAAATACGGGAAGAAGTCGTGTGTTGTTTTCCTTTTCCTTTTATTTTAGTGCCACCTCAACCATTTTAAATTCTTGTAATTTTTCTGTCAAATGCGTCATGTACCCATAGCGGGATTGTATTATAAATGGTCCAAGGAAAATGCTCCAGTAACAGGGTGGCTAACCGCCCCCCTGACCGAACCTTACAAATGGGAGTGGGGCCTGCAAAAATACATATGCCCTCCCCCATATTTGTGGGATTCGGTCGAGGGGCGATCAACCCTCCATTCTCGTAGCACGCCCCATGGTCCAAACGTATTCCATATCTAAAATTTTTTAAATTACACTCTTATGTAATATTTTATATACATTAATTTTTGAAACATGTTAAAATGCAGCCTGTCAAATTAGGGATTCATGACAAGCTCTTCAACGTAGGTTGTAACAATTAATTTTTATATTAAAGAATTCCAGTTGCACGTTTAGTTCTCAACTTTTATAATCCCAGTATCAGTTTCTCAGCGTTGATTGTTGTATAATTGGCCCTTTTAACCCCCCTTCCTTTCTTTGGGTCAAACTTGATGTTGGCGTCACGAGAAACGAACATGGTCAATTTTTTGAGAGGCATAATCTTGAAATTTTTAAAATTGCAATTTTAGTTCCATCTCAAAATTGGCTAGACATAATGTCTATTTGAGATACAAGTAAGCGAATGAATCGCATAAAAAGGCATACTAGATTGTGTTAAACATGGTATTTTTTAGATATGTTGAACTCGGCCATAGCATGCCGAGAAATGCCATTCACGCCAAGCTACAATCTTACACTTTTAAATTTATCTTAAATTAGTTATTGTTGAAAAAAAAAAGAAAAAAGATTTTAAAGCATTTTCGATTTACTTAAAAATTATTTTTTTAGTTCTTGATAAAAGTTGATAAAAAATAATAGGGAAAATCGCAGCCGAGGTACCAAACCTTTTGTTTATTAGCAGACTTTGCCCAAACATTTTATTTGTGCCACTGGAGGTACCAAACATTTCAAAAATTCGCACCCGAAGTCTAAATGGATGGAAACTGTCCATTTGATCGTTAGTTGACCAAGAAAAGTAAATTTTGACCTATTTTGACCAAATTGGAATGGATAAAATGGTAACTTGATAATTACAATATTAAATAAATTGAACAAAAAAATCAAGAAAAAATAAAAAAATTAAGAAAAGAAATTAAAAAAGGGTTGTCTTCTTCAACCTCTCCACCCACCCCACCCCACCCCAACCCAACCCAAGGCCTCCTGCATTTCCTTCAAGGATTCTGCTTGCCGATGCTTCGGACTCATGATTTCCAAGAAGAAGTACTTCTACACCATTGATGATGACTATTTTGTAAGTTCACTACCCCCATTTCTCCATATGTGTATGTTTCTGTGTGTGAGTTGACGCGGTGGTGAGTTTAGGTGGATCTGATTTGGAAAGTCAACATGCCATTAGAATAGAATATTGCTCAACCCATCACCACCTCCCCTAAAGATTTGTCAGACCCCCACATTTGGGGGGGGGGGGAAGTAAAAGAAAAAGAAAAGAAAAAAGGTTCTCGTTTATTCTTCTTCTAAAGCTTTTCTGATAGCTTCTTACAAATTTGCATTTCTCCAAAATGGATTCTCAATCCAATCCTCAAATATTTCTGGGTTTGTCTCGAGATATCGATCTTTTCCTATGTTTATGCCAGCTCTCCGGAACCCACTTAACGGCGGAAGATGGTGGTGAGTCGGTAACACGGTTGGCTTCTTGGTGGCGATGAGAGGTGTTTTGGCAAGCTCTGCCACATGCACGGTGGAGATGGGATGACAAATGGAAGTATTGGGGTTAACCGACAATGTGGACTGGTGGTGGGATTGAAATACGAGGAAGAGAAATTGGGATTGAAGGACTGATTTGGAGGACAAAGAACTGAGTATTTGATAGAGAAATTGTTGTAAATTTCTTGATTTTATTGCTTCTAATGCTGATTCTTTGGATTGAGCATAATGGCTCCTTGATGTACCCCATTGCGTTGAACATAATGGGGGTGGGGTGGAGAGGTTGAAGAAGATAACCCTTTTTTAATTTCTTTTCTTAATTTTTTGATTTTTTTCTTGATTTTTTTGATTTTTTTGTTCAATTTATTTAATATTATAATTATCAAGTTACCATTTTACCATTTCAATTTGGTCAAAATAGGTCAAAATTTATTTTTCTTGGTCAACTATCAGTCAAATAGACGGTTTCCATCCATTTGAACTTCGGGAGCGAATTTTTGAAAGGTTTACCTCCAATGGCACAACTAAAAGGTTTGGACAAAGTCT
>NC_036246.1:33733874-33736307 GCF_002742605.1 Olea europaea var. sylvestris | reverse complement strand
TACAATAGCAACCATCAAACTTATGAATCAAGACTTGATGTGGTTGGATCAGTTCAATGATACAAACTTCACGCGATGGCAAGTCAAGTTGAAATTTCTACTTACTGCATTGAAGATCTTCTATATTTTGGATACGGAATTGGCTCCACTACCGGAACCTACAAATGGTGAGCCGAGGTAATCAAGGCTGAAAGATAGAAACGACAAGAAGATGAATTGATATGCCACGGTCACTACTAAATGCTTTTATATGACTTATACACAAACACAACTTCTGCAAAGAAAATTTGGGAAGCATTGGAGAATAAGTACAAAGCGGAAGAGGAAAGTACCAAGAAGTTTCTAATTTCTAAATACTTCGACTTTAAATTCCTTGATAATATCCCTCTTCTTCCCCAAGTACACGAATTGCAAGTCATTGTCAACAAACTAAAAGCGGTAAAGATTGAAATCCCGGAGACCTTTCAAGTGGGAGCCATAATTGCTAAACTCTCAGGGGCTTGGAAAGGATACCGAAAGAAGATCATGCATAGTTCCGAAGATTATTCCTTGAAACAATTGCAAAAGCATCTTCGGATAGAGGAAGAATCCAGATTGTGTGACAAGAGTGAAAACTCCTTTGAGGGAACTTACAAAGCTAATGCTGTTGAAAAATTGAACCGCCAACAAAATCCAACAAGAGAAAGCCTTCGAGGAACTTTAACAAGTCCAAGAAGAAGACCAAATGAGGGTGTTTTGTGTGTGAAAAATCTGGACATTATGCAAAAGATTGTAGACACCGAAAATAAAACAACTTCGAGGAAAAAGTGAACTCCATCCAAGAAGATAAAATCGTGGCCACCGTAAGCAAAATAAATGCAATCAAGGAAAAGGTTCCTGGATGGTGGTATGATACTTGTGCTACTCTACATGTATCATATGACAAAACTGTATTCAAAACATATCATGAGGTGGATGGAGACCAAGAGATTCAAATGGGCAACGAAGTTTGATCCAAGGTTATTGGAAAGGGAAATATTGATATCATCTTCACTTCTGAGAAAATTGTTACCTTACCAATGTATTACATGTTCCAGATATGAATAAGAACTTAGTAAGTGGTAATCTCTTAGCAAAATCAGGTATCAAATGTGTATATGAATCCGGTAAACTTGTATTCTCCCTTAATGAAAATTTTGTTGGAAAATGCTGGTCAAACTTTGTACTGTTGACAAGGAAATAAATAAAACTAATTTCACTTATGTTGTTGATCTATTTTCATTATGGCATGTTAGATTAGGACATATTGGTAAAAATAGTATGAAACGTATGAAAAAATGTGATTTGATTTCATATGATGAAAATAATGGACATAAATGCAAAACATGTGTAGACTAAAAAATGACTAAAAAGCCATATCAAAGTGTGAAAAGGACCTCTAATATCTTAGAATTAATTCATACAGATATATGTGAATTAAATGGCATGTTAAATAGAGGTGGAAATAGATAATTCATTACTTTTATTGATAATTTTTCTAGATATACATATGTGTACTTGATGAAACATAAATATGAAATTTTTGACATATTTAAGGTATATAAAAATGAAGTTGAAAATCATCTAGGAAAGAAAATAAAGACCCTAAGAAGTGATAGAGGTGGTGAATACTTTTCTAGTGAATTTAATTTATATTGTGAACAACATGACATAATTCACCAATGTTCTGCATCTAGAACACCCAAACAAAACGTTTTGGCTGAAAGAAAGAATAGGATCTTAGTATAAGTGATTAATGCCATGCTTATATATGCTAGGTTGCCGTTTAATTTATGGGGTGAAGTTTTATTAAGTACATGTAAGATACTTAATAGGATTCCTTCTAAATATACAAAGGTTTTTCCTTATGAATTGTGGAAAGGAAGAAAACCGAACATTGGATACTTCAAAGTGTGTGAATGTCTTGCTTATTGCAAAAATACAAATCCTATTAGGACCAAATTGAGTCCAAGAGGTATTAAATGTGCTTTTCTTGGATATGCTAATAATAGCGAATCTTATAGATTGCTAAACTTGGAGACCAATGTGATTATTAAATCAAGTGATGTAGAGTTCTTTGAAGATTTGTTATCATCGGATAATGAATTGAGGAAAAATATTATAAAGAAGCTATGGCTTCTCGTGATAGCATTTTTTGGAAAGATGCAATTAAAGATGAAATAGATTCGATAATGTCTAATAAAACTTGAGAACTTGTTGATTTACCACCAGGATCCAAACCTATTGGATGTAAATTCATATTTAGGAGGAAATATAATGTTGATGGTTCTCTAAATACCCTCAAGGTTAGATTAGTAGCCAAAGGATATCAACAAAAGGTAGGAATCGAGTATTTTAACACTTATGCACCGGTAGCTAGAATAACATCAATTAGGATATTATTCGCATTGACTT
>NC_036246.1:33717045-33731077 GCF_002742605.1 Olea europaea var. sylvestris | reverse complement strand
CTTTCAAACCATTTGCGGGAATACCCTTAAACATCTCATAAACATTGGAGAGGGGGAAAATAACGTTTGAGGATAGCGATCCCGCGTTCAAGCCTTCACATTTGTTGTTACAATTTTTTGATTTTGTGATGATCAAAACAAATACATTAAAAAACATTGAAAACATCTTACAATTCATACTTTGTTTCGAAAATAATCAAGTCCTGGTTTATATTCATATTCATTCTATCTTCGTGTTCTTCAAGTTTTGTAAGAATTTCACTTTGTGCTTTGGTGAAATTCTTTACAAAGCTTGTTACAATCTTTCAAACCATTGCCGGAATACCCTTAAGCATCTCATAAACATCGGAGAGGGGGAAAATAACGTTTGAGAATAGCGATCCCGTGTTCAAGCCTTCACATTTGTTGTTACAATTTTTTGATTTTGTTCCTATTGTTGCCATACTTATTGTGAATTTCCTTTTTGTTTATTCTTCATTCCTCCAATATTTACAACACATAGGCCATAAAAAAACATATCCAAAATAATGTTATCGTATATCCAGGTCGGACTTCGCAGCAATCGCGATGCTGTGCCACAACCATAACCAACTCACTAAACTGCCAACATAACCACCACCTTGCAATCGCAACTAACATCACAACCATTTCAAATTCCACGGAGTGGCCACTGAGCTCATTGTCGCTTCGATCCCAACACCTAATAGATTTCTCCAATCCACTATACCGCTCTCCCTCACATACCACATGTCCAGTGCCCAGTGACCCCTTCAAATGCTGACATCTTTGTCTCTAGCACAACCCGTTCGCACATCACACTCCACAAGTCTTCCTATCCTTTTCTCTGCTCTCTTGATTTTCTTCTTCACACACAAAAAATTACCGTTGAAAAATGCTGAAGCACGAGAAGACGCCATTAGAATATATCACAAGCAGCACCATGATAACACCTCCGGTGCCTCACATGACGGTCGACTGTCGCTCGCAATGACCATTTGAACATTGATAATAGCCCATATTTTCCCATCCACCTTTACCCTGATTGGCAGTAAGCCTCACGATAGCAAATCTAAGAGATGCAACGTGGTCACAAGAAAATATGGAACATCGAAACCAACACCACCCAAAGTCTAACCCGTATTTTCGCCATGGCTGCACCTGAGGCTGTGGGCTCAGATATGAGAGATACAAAGAGGTGAGAGAAGAGAGAATAGAGAGGTAAGAGGTTTAGAGAGAGAAAGAAGGAAGATATATAATTAGCATTTGGGATTGAAATTGTGTAGGATGGACTAATTAATTTTATAATACTATTATTAATTATAAAAGCTTGAATCAATATCTGATTTTAAGTTTGATTTTTGAATTGTGATCTCTAAAATTCTGGTTTCATGTAATTTCCACTACAAAAATGTTGGTATGATATGGGCCTAGAGGTGGATAATGATTTCACATTGAACAACAATGTAGGGGAGCAGACTCCAGAGTCCAAATATGCTTCTCCATTTTTGTTGTCCCTGTAACTGTCCTCCTTCCACTAAAATCACGACTCATCACAAATTCCACAAGTGATTTTTATAGTTTTTAATTAGAGGCGCTTTTCCCATCAGATATTATTTTCCCAAGTCGACTTGACTTATAAGTTGTCCCAAGTCCGAGTCCCGCTCCATGGTTCAAATATACCACTAGTACGAACTAGGTCAACTATTTAATGAAATGATATTAATTGAGCATGTTTTCCATTTCTTACCTATGTGTGAACAACTATTTTTCGAGCATGCATTTAGCTTCAACCTCAAAGAAAAAAAGAAAGAGAGTCTCACAATGTATTTTCACAAATCAAGAACTATGACCAATTTTCAAATCAATTAGGTGAACTGTAGCTGAAATCCCTCGATATATCTTGATTCCGGGCTCAGAAAACAATCAAACGAACACCGATTTATCTCGACTCGACCCAAGACTTTCGCTTTCACTTTAGACAGACCTCTTTGCCTCTCCGGTGGCTCTCTATTAGTGTCCACAAAGGACACACGGTGGTGACTACAATGGAAGAAAGAATGGACAACAATGGTGGAAAATCTCTCTCTCTCTCTCTCTCTCCCCTTTTCCCCAAGACCAGCTGCCCCCTTTCACTCACCATTGCACGTTCAATCACTCACACTGAAAACTGCTGGAATAGATGGATATATATAGGTATAGTTTAGGTCACTCCAATTGGGCCTAGGGTTCACTAAGAGGGCTACCAATTAACCTAAACTAATGGGCCAATTTTCAACTCCATATTAATCACTAAATGGTCCAACTAACCAAATAATCATCCAACCCAAACCCGAGCCATCCAAAAGTGTAGTTCGTCTCTGAGCCGAGCCAAGTCCATGGTGTCGATAAATAATCCAACAACTGTTTTAAATCATCGCCCGGATTATTGGGTATCAAAAACCCAACAATCTCCACCTTGATGCCCAATAATCTGCAAGCAACCAAAACACACAATTTATACTTGCACAATCAAGGTAATCCAATAAAATTGGAATCATAGATCTTACCTCGTGTTTCGAACCGATACACATACCATACTTGCTCTATGTACTCACCAGGACTAAAGTCAAGAATACCCAAGTAGAAACAAGTATTCACAAATGTCTACCACATTTAAAACATATTTTATTTTTCGCACTTGCCTTAGATCTATACATGCCAACTATACTAAATAATAACAACAAGCAAAGTATTGACATATAATTCACACAGAATAGTCAAGTAAACTTTCCTAAGGTCACATGCAATTCTATCGGTGTAGAAAAAATTGATGACAAATTCACATAGAATTTAAGACAATTAATTAACATGTAATTCCTAGGTCTAACAACAGGCAATGGTTACCCCAAACCTAACGTCACCCCACATGACGACTTCTAACGCGAAAAATAAATAATTAACCTACACATTAATTTTAACTGTAATAATAAAAAGCAAAGAATACGATACCGAGCGGACCATGTCTGAAGGTCAGTAAATATCGAGAGACACGAATTCACTACTTTAGGATCATCACTATTCATCCTAAAGTCAACAGCAATCATAGCAACACAAAAACAGCACAGGCACCTGAACGTCCAAGGGCAAAATCGTCCAACTTTCACTGTATTGCTCCAAACTGAAATCTGAAAACACTACAAGGTCCGTCTCATCTCCGACAACATTCTGTCTTTTGGAACCCTCGCCGAAATCTCTCTCACGCGCCTCCATGCGCCGATGCCATATTCCTCACGCGCCTCCGGCGTCGGCGCCGAAGACGGCCATGCGCCACCCTTCCTAAACCGTCTTAGTTTGCATAGTCCAATGGTGATGTCCGCTTTTCCAAATTCTTTTTGGTTTCACCAGAAAACACCAAAATAGATCCGACAGAAAATTGAAAAACTGGACAGTTTCTGCCTCTGATTTTCAGATCCGTTTCTGACCACTTCCAGCCCATTTTTAGCCCCAAAAATCACAGGTTTATCAACAACTCAAGCTCTAATACCATTTGTAGCGGAAATCCCTCGATAAATCTTGATTCCGGGCTCAGAAAATAATCAAACGAACATCGATTTATCTCGACTCGACCTAAGAGTTTCGCCTTCACTTTGGACAGCCCTCTTTGCCTCTCTAGTGGCTCTCTATTAGTGTCCACAAAGGACAAACGGTGGTGACTACAATGGAAGAAAGAATGGACAACAATGGTGGAAAATCTCTCTTTCTTTTTCCCCAAGATTGGCTGCCCCCTTTCATTCACCATTGCACATTCAATCACCCATACTGAAAACTGCTGGAATAGATGGATATATATAGGTATAGTTTAGGTCATTTCAATTGGGCCTAGGGTTCACTAAGAGGGCTACCAATTAACCTAAACTAATAAGCCAATTTTCAACTCCATATTAATCACTAAATGGTCCAACTAACCAAATAATCATCCAACCCAAACCCGAGCCATCCAAAAGTGTAGTTCGTCTCTGAGTCGAGCCAAGTCCATGGTGTCGATAAATAATCCAACAACTGTTTTAAATTATCGTCCGGATTATTGGGTATCAAAAAACTCAACATGAACTGTTTTTATTTTCAAAAAAGTACGGAATACCATAGAATGAGTGATTTTCGAACTAATTTTTTATAGTTAATCCGATATATACTCATTAAAGAATTTTCGGCAAAGAATTCTACCCATAAAACTTCTACGTTGAAAATATAAGAAATTTCACAAAATTTACACCATGTATATAGATGTAATTACACTTCGCATACCGTATTTTATAAATTTACGTTTTTACATAATGATTACGTAAAAGCACCATTGGCTGAACAAATTTATAAATATGCCATTATAAATAGTTATATTAAAAAATGAACTTGATTGAAATAACAAATCACATCTTATATACCATCTTATGTAACGTTTTGCATACTACTTTCTAATTATTATTTTTTAATTGTGATTTTTTTCTGTGAAGGATGAATTTTTTATTTTTTATTTTTTTATTTTTTGGGTGTGGTATTTAAAAAACTCGCTTTCTTCGTTTCCTACACTCTAAAATCATATTAATTCAAATTATTTTTTACTAATTTAATAAAATATAATAAAAAAATATAACTGCTTCATTTGACTCTTCCAATATTGTAAAAAAAATTAAAAATTAAAAATAAAAATAAACTTTTCAATTGATATCTTCTAATTAATACTTCTTTTCCATTGAATAAAAAATTAAAATATTTTTATATTAGTTATTATTTTGTAGCTAAATATCAATTTCTTATTTATGTAATATTGAAGTAATTTTGTATGTTAAAATTTACTAAAAAATATGGGTAATTTTATTGTTATTATTGCAAATGATTTTTCTTTTCTGCGAGAAAGCTTCATAGACGAGAAAATATATAGATATATTTAGTAAAAATATATAAATTTGTGTAAAAAATTAAAATGAGAGCAAAATTATTTAATTAATGGTGCAGTGAAAATGCTTTAGTAAGTCTTAAGTATGGAGGGAAAGATAATTGAGAAATAAAGAAATTTGTTCGATGAAAATGAAATAGTAATTGAACTTCCGAATAATAAAGAAAAGTTCAAAAAAGTATGTAAAGTGCTGCATAATGTAATGCAATTATACAAAGGATGTGATTTTTTTTTACCATAAGGGTTTTGATCTATTTAACCATTTTTAATTGTAAATCCGTAATGTCGATAATAGAAGTTTTTTTTTTTTTTTGTTTTTATAGTAACTAAAGTTTAGATTTTGAATATACGACTGCAAAGTGTAAATACACTCTAAAGATATGGGATATTTTGTAAATTTCCCTTACAAATATTCAACTGAATAACTGTATAAGATAAAAGAGTCTTCTCGGACAAATATATATTATTAAAATATTAAACTGTGATATAAAATTCAATTGAATAGCATAATTGATTTCTGTATAAATTAAAACTATGTCATTATAGCGAGTTGTCAAAATTTTAATGAAAACTCACTCAAATTGGGTTAGCAAATCTAAACTTACAAGGTGTTCTTCGCGGTCATTGGCCGAATTTTTTAATTGTTTCGTATTTATAATATTTTTATTTCTTACAATAGGTTAATTTGTTCTCTTACTAATAGATAATTTGTTCTCTTGCTAATGGACATGTATACTTTTAAGCTAGCTAAATGTTTTTAGATTAATTTTATAAGTAAAATAAAAAGTTATTTTTGGCACAAAAACTTTATTATAATAAATCCAATCTACTTGAGAGGGAATGTGTTGAAAGATAAAATTTAAATAAAAAATCATCGACAAAATTTGCCATGGAAAAAAAAAAAATCCCTCTGTAGATTCTGTCACTGATTGAAAATCTTTTGGTGCTAATTTAGTTCTAAACTGTTAAATCTATTGCTGATGCTTTAATGCATGATATTCTATAAAAATACATCATGTTCTTTTGGTGGACCAAAATCATATAATCTGTTACGTTCCTATCTGAACCATTTCGAAAAGACGCTTCAGAATATCTGAATCACTTTGGAAATGATAGTACAAGGTATCCACCACCAACCTGAAGTGTTTCCGAAGTGACTTCGCGCATTGCTAAAGTGCTGCGAGGCACAAAACAATTCTGGTAAACCGACCGAAGTGTCCTTGACGCTGAAGCGCAATGCGCCGCCACTTTCAGAAAAAGAATCTGTATCAAGATTCTCTCTGCCCCTAAGGCCCAATTGATTTGACGTCTCCATGGGTCTAGTTGATGTGACGTATTAACTTTATGTCAACTCAACTCAGGAGAAGTTATTACCCGCCCACTCTATAGATGCGGCCGATTGACGCCTATGAGAAGACGCCTCACGCCGTCAGATGCATACACGTATCCCACATCCAACGATTCTCTTCACCTATAAATACTCAAGGTTTGACAAGAGGTAAGGCTAATGAAACTCTTGCAACTTAGCTCTCCATAACAAGAAAATATATATAATCTCCTCCGCACTCACTTGCACAACCCGGACACTGTTCCGATCATCGAATACTAACTTGACCGTCGGAGTGTATACGGCCACCATCATCCGAGCTGTTTCCGGCCGTGTGCATCTGACCGTGTGTTGATTGCACACAGGGAGGATCAAGTGGAGCAGCTATCGGTTGGCCACGTAGGAGGTACAATTCGCGAGGTCAACAGATTGGCGCCGTCTGTCGGAAACTTCCCATCCAAAGTTCTACATTCTCCCCGGAAAAGCCACCGAAAAACCATTGACTTACCCTGAAAAGGGGACGTTCTTGAAAAAGAACAAAGTCGAATTACAACCCAGATTTTTATCACCCTTGAAAGAGGAGTAGATAAGATGAGCTCCAGCAATGAGGACGCAAACCCCAGGATGGACGCCTTTGAAGAAGAGGTGCTCCGAAACAATGTCACTCACCAAAGGCCCTATCACCGGCGTCGCCGAGGTGAAATAACGGCCATGCTCACAGAAGGAATAGCCCAAATAGCTGCGGGTATGAGAGAGATCGCAGCTTAGAATATGGCGATGCATGAATTCTTCATACGAGCCCAAGGTCATCAGGGCGCCCAAATGCCCCAAGAATCTTACCCAGATCATGAAGTCCCTGCGTCTCATTCCCGAGGCCATATGAGCCAGCACAGAGAACCCTCCTCGAGAGAGAAGTGGGTACGGAAGTCACATCCTATGTGCAAGGGAGCCAGCCAGCAGAACGGCAGTTGGGGGACAACTTCCCACTAGAATGTGAAGCACAAAGGTCAGTCAGTGTTTTTGACCGGATAGGGCGGGACCCTAGTTATAGGGCCCGCTCAGTGGAAAGATCAGTTCGACAAGGGGAAGAGCAAGAACAAGCACCCCTTCTACCTAGAAATAGGAAGGAGAGAAGAAACTTAGTTGATTGGGGTAGCCGAGGAAGAGCACCTCCACCTCCCTAGAACATGCAAGATGATGGGGACTCCGAAGGGCCGTGTCGATCTTACGAGATTGATGATGATGATGATAACCTCCCTTTCTCAAGGGAGATCCGAGGCTCCCCAATGCCTGCGAACTCGTACCACCTAAAATCCCCAAGTATGAAGGAAAAGGGGACCCGGAGAAGCACCTCACAAAGTACATGACACAAATGAGTCTCAGGAGAGCCTCGCCTGCTTTGAAATGCAAAGCCTTCCACCTTACCCTGGCCGGAGCCGCCGAAGTGTGCTACAGCAGGCTACCTCCCCTGAGCATTAGGAGTTGGACAGAGCTAAAAAAGGCTTTCTTGAACCAGTACCTTTCACGCAGAGAAGGAGAGGCCCCGGTGCAACGTCTACAAGATATGAGACAAGCCCCTAGAGAAATTCTAAAAAGCTACCTCGCCAGGTTTACGGACTAGATCACCTACTGCGGACAGATCAATGACAGAGAAGCCCTTCCAGCCTTAAAAGGTGGCCTCAACATGAACACTTTGTTCTGGAGGGATGTGCGCAGTAAGAATCCTACCACTTATAACGAACTGATGGAAATGATGAGAGTTGAAATCGTCAGTGAAGAGATGATTGATCACCGAAATCGTGCCACACGGGGACTCCCTTCGCCTCAGAGACAGGTAGGTTGAGGACCTGCAGCGTACCTTGTCACCTAGCAATGGACCCAGGCAGCACATACAATAGCTCCCACATCCGGACAGGCACTAGCTTCTGCCACACTAAATACAGTGTGGGTATTGGCATACGAGAATGCCCCTGCTGAGGCGGGATCATCTAGGGGTACTGATAGTAGTTGAAAGAAGAAGAAGAAGCGGTCAAGCAGACCTTTAGCAGGGGCAAGGTTCTGCACCTTCTACCAACTCTATGGACATGACACCAGCGAATGCAGAGACGTTCCACGGTGCTCATATCAGAATAACCCACATCCCTTCCGGAGGGACGAACATCCCCGCAGATCCACCTCCCCGAACAGGGGTGAAAGGAGGCATAGAGATCAATCACCCCGAAGAAGAGGATCGAGGGACAGAGGAGAGTTCGGATAGAGAGATCAGGCCCTATTTTCTGGAAGAGGCCAAATCGTCAGGGAAATTGACACGATCATCGGGGGACCTCACATCGGTAGCAACACTAGGAATGCCCAGAGGAACTACACAAGGGAAGCAAAGGATCTGCCAATGCTCACGTACATAGTCAACCAGTCCCAAGAAGCCAACAGGATAGCCCCGATTACCTTCTCCCAAGAAGATGCACAAGGAATTCACCACCCTCATTGTGAAACATTGGTAGTAAGAGCCATAGTAGTAAGAAACGAACTCAAACGCATGCTTGTCGACAATGGCAGCTCAGTGTATATACTGTTTGGCTCTACCTTCAACAAAATGCAAATTGAACACAGGCTAATCCCCATGATCGACCCAGTATTTGGATTTACTGGAGACAGCTTCATCCCACGAGGACGAATTACTCTGCCCGTCAAGACGGGTTCAGCTCCCCTAGTGGCCCAACATTTCATGGAATTTTTTGTAATAGACCACAAGTCAGCCTACCACGGAGTATTGGGCTGACCCACCTTGAAAGATCTTTGGCCAGTCACATCTATCTATTACTTGTGTATGAAGTTCCCAACTAAGCATGGAATTGCTACGGTTCGAGGCGACCAGATGGGCTCCAGAGCATGTTATCTAAACTCTCTGCGGAAATCAGAGCCCCGCACTGTTAATGTAATCATAACAGATGTTGTGAACGAACCGGACCTGGATGTGGAAATGCTCGACGTCCCTGAAATAGGGCATACCTCCGACCAGGAGGAAGACGTCGACATGGAAAAGGCCCCTGAAGAAGGGTACCCTCTTGACGAATTAGACCCCCGAATAACTGGCTTAGAACCGAACGCAACCCCAATGGAAGAACTTGAAACTTTCTCCATCAACCCAGAGGACTCCAGTCAAGTCTTGCGAATAGGAATGACGTTGTCGCCCAAAGCGAAAGAACAAATGATAAGCTTCCTGAAAAGGAACATGGATGTCTTCGCTTGGAAGCACGAAGACATGGTAGGAATAGACTCAGGGATCAGTTTGCCATTGCCTAAACATCAACGCCTCCTGTGCTCCACATCGGCAGAAAAGATGAGCCCTCAACCCGGAGAGGTACGAGGCGCTCAAAGACGAAGTCAATAAGCTTGAAAAATATTTTAATATCTTGTATAATGTTGACGGAAGCCGATTTTTGGATATGACATGTTGTAAGAAGTTTCCTACCTTAAAATAAAATTTCATGAAGTTTCGGGGTCGATAGCTATGTAAACGAATTTATTTTGTCATATACCATACGAGATAGAAAATAAAACAGCCTTGTTTTTAGTTTAGTGGGATTTTGGAAAAATATTTTAACATCTCATATGTCGCCAACAAAAGCTGAATTTTGGATATGTTATATTATGAGAAGTTCCCTACTTTCCCTTAAAGTTTTGTAAAATTTCGATCTAGATTACTATATAAACGAGTTTACTTTAAAACTTATTGCGCAAAAATGGGAAGTCAAACAACAGCATTTATTTTTAAATTCTTACCTAGAATTTCACGTAAAAAAAATGTATTTATGTATGTATGTCACATGAAGATATTAGGAATTAGTTTCTTTTCTATTGAGTTATGTTGTCATTTATTGTTCTTTAAAAAAAATATTCTTAAATTAAATCTTTATAATTTCCTCTAAAAGTTTAGCTATTTTTTTTTAAGTTTACGGTTAAAAGTACAATTAATCTTGCGACGTTCTATTCCTTGCGGGTCGGGGCGTTACAGCCAAAGCCATGAGCCTTGTCGAGGTAGGAGTCCCATCACATCGTCGGATACACTTCAATGAGATTGGTAACGACGAAACTCGAATGAGCGAACTCCACTTCCTTGAAAAAAATGAGGGATACCTCCCAAGTGAAACTGACCAAGTATCAAAGGAAGATGACCCGCTATCACAACTCCAAAGTCAAAAATCGAACTCTTTGGTTGGGAGACCTCGTCCTTAAAAGGGTCTTCCAATCGTCAAAGCTAACTGGGGCGAAGTGTTTGGACCAAATTGGAAAGGTCCTTATCGCATCTGTAAGGAGTCTCGACCTGGTACTTTTGAAATTGAAGACATGATAGGGAGGGTACCGTCTCATCAATGGAACGTCGAACACTTGAAAAAGTACTATCAATGATTAATGTATGTTCCGATCCGATTTCCATGCTGTTTAATTAGTGTTTGTCACGATCCGATCTCATTTATAACTTCTCTATCTTACTACGTGTTGAAATTGCCTTAGTGATGGATGATGTAACCTCTAAGTAATAATACTTCAGTTCTTTATGTCAAATCAGTTATTGAGTTGTTGCCCCGATTATTCAATATGTTATTGCTCCGATCACCTTTTATCGACTCGTTATCGGTAAGTGGTGCTTATCATTCATTTACTGAAGTATGAACAATTCAACACAAGAAAAAAGAGGAAGCACTAATACTTTAAGGGAAAAATTTTCATTACATTCATTTTAAAATCAAGTTACAAAAAGGGAGGCTGAAGCCCTTACAAAAATAGCTCTACTCTACTGGGGCGTCGTCTACCCGGGCCACCGGCTTTTCCTCTTGGGGGGGCCTCTTGAGCTTCCTCGACAAACCTATCAGGTCGGCCTCTAGTAGGCCCATCAAACTCTGCCTCCAAAGAGAATATGTCCAAAGTAGGGTGGACCTCCTACAGCCGACCCAACAGTCCCTGGGCACTCCAAGAGGCCCAGTAGTTGGCAAAGTCGTCGTACAGGGGATGTTCGTCGAAGTGATCAATGAAATTTTGCACAGCTGGCTTCCCTGCCGGCTTCAGCTTCCCATTCAAGGAAGCAATCTCTTCAGCCTGGGCTTCCACCTTCTGCTTCAGCTCAGCCTTTTCCTTGTTGGAGGCCTCCAGAGCTGATGTGGCCAGGCGGTGGTGCTCGTTGGCGTGATCAATTCGCCTCGTCAGAGCAGCTACCTGGCACCCAGTTTCGTGTAGCTACTTTTTCAGCCTTTCAACATCGACATTGGCCCTCATCAGCTGGGCCTCCGCCTCCTGCTTTGTTGAATTCAGTTCAGAGACCTTCTCCCTGGCGGCCCGAACTTCATCCCCATACATCATCGCTTCCTCGAGGCGCTTAGCTAGGTCGATGTTCTTGGCCCTCAGATCTTTGATCAGTCCCTCCAACTGAACACTTGTGCTGAGGGCCCAGGCTATGCATGCATTGTTGGCCGCCACCAGGTCTCCGACAATGCACGAAGTAGTGTGGTCCTTCCACTCATCGGTACAGTACTTGTTATGGACCACTACCACCGCCGCCGTCTCAGGCGGCAGAGCCTCCAGCACTTCTTTGACGGGCTCTTCGATGTTTAAGCCCAAAAAATCCACCTCCTTTGTAGGGTGGGCCCTCTTTCTCTTCCACTGCCCTGGCACTTGAGACAGGAGAGGATCGAAAGTGGAGCTTCGGCCAGGACAGCAGGGGGCAAGGACAGCCACGGAGGGTTCGGCAACCTTCTCCCTGAGGACCACCCCAGTTGGAATTGTCGTCTGTCTCAAAGCTGAGGATGGCTTCGCCACGGTGGCCCTCTTCGAAGAGCCCGAAGCCTTCTTGTCCTTCCTAAGAAATTTTACCTCGGGGTCTTCTTCGACCTCCTCATCCATCGGAGGCTGAAGCCTCTTACTGACATCAACCAGATCCTCCATCTGTTTCTTGTAGGCAGATGAGGAGGTCTTCAGGGCTCTAGCCTCGACCATCATCTTCTGAATTGTCTTAAAATCGAGCCTCAGAGGCTTTTTCTTGTTGAAGTTATCTTCAAGGGAACAGACAAGTTATTACAAGTTTGAAGAGGTTGAAAAATAAATTAGTACAAATTATCAACGCGACATTTCCACTTCGTATCTCTACCTTGGGAAGCCATCAGGTCGTGTGTTACGAAATGAATGTCCTTCCTGATCAGCTAGTGATAGGACCTCTTCTTCGGGGGCAGCTGGTAGACGATGCAAATTATGTCGAAGTTGTCTGTCGATAACTCACATTGAGGAAGGGAACCTTCAAAACAAAAAAAAATGACAGTCAGGATCCGAACCGAAGAAAATAAACAAAATTGCAGGGCAACAATACTCACTAAGTGTGGAATACTTCGTGGGGAACGTAAAAGGCGCCAGGGGGTCTCCCTCCATCTTGTCCCATCTCCCGATAGCCAAGCAACACAAGCTCTTCTATTCTTTAATGGAGCTCGATAGCATGAATGGAGTATGAAAACCCCATGAGGTCTGATAATACCACCTCCTCGTCTTGTCCCCCCCCAGCCGCTACCTTAGGGATGTATAGGGTCTGAAAAATCGAGAAGGGCATCTCCACCCCCAGCGACGCCTCCTTCCATAACATCCAGGACCCCACCATTTGGCTCCAAGAGTTTGGGTTTAGCTGGGCCGGAGCTAACCCGTACGATCTCAGCACTAGCCTAAAGAAGGGATGGAGGGGGAGCCTAAGTCTGGCCCTGAAAAGTGCCTCACTCACGGCCACACACCCCGGCCTAGGATGGCAGGCCCTCTCATTAGGCTCCGATAATATCAGTTCTACACTATTAGGTATTCTATATTGAGCCCTAAGTCTATCCAAATCGATTTCTTTCAATTTCGACAGGTAATCTGAAGCCCCTCAGTGTTCTGATTATCTACCGAGCTGTTAGGCCTTCTCCAAATATTTTCTTCATCCAATATTGCCTCGGAGATATTGCTGGGCGTCGCCAAAATAGGCTCATCCACCCTCACCACCTCTAAATCCCTTTCCGAAGCCCCACTACCGTCCAAAGCCATTGGAGAATATAAAAATGTAAAAAAACTTGGAAAATACTTACTGAAACTCAAGAAATTGGGGGGGGGGGACCTACGGTCTAAAAAGATCAACAAATGGTGAGATATTGTCGAAAATTGGAAATGTCGCTTGAAATCGCTTGCCCAACCCCGAAAAAACGCAAGAATCGCGAGAGGAAATGGATTTTCTAATTTCGCAAAAGTAAAAAACTATGAAAATGCTCAAGTCCGCCTTTTATAGAGCGTCCCAACTAATCTCTATCGTTGAATTCAAACGTGATCAATCTAGGCCGCCCATCACATCTTAAATCTGAGCCATTGAAATGAAATGCCAAATTTAATCTACGCCCAAGATCTAGCTGTGACCCTTACGCTCGCATAAAATGCGTCGCCTCGATCACCGTCAGTCATCTACAATAAGTAGCCGTAGCAGCCTTTTCTGGGAATGGGCATCGCACCCAACTGTCACCTTGAAAATACGCAATCGCTATCAAATCATTTGATGTCAACAATCCTCACCTCAGTTCGAAATCCTCAGCTTTACAAAACTTAGACGTACCTGACACGACGTCCCTGTGGGTCATCGCCTCGGTAGATGCGTTCCCCCCTAAGCCTTACAAAGCTTTAGCCATCTCTCAACGCATCGTCTCCTGTGGGTCAGTGCATCGAAAGCAGATGAGCTCCCCATAGCTTTACAAAGCTTAGACGTACCTGACGCG
>NC_036246.1:33709704-33716637 GCF_002742605.1 Olea europaea var. sylvestris | reverse complement strand
GATGCGTTCCCTCCTAAGCTTACAAAGCCCTAACTGTCTCCCAACGTATCGTCCCTAAGTCTCACGAGGCTTTAGCCTTTTCCCAACTCACAGTCCCCTGTAGGTTACGCTTCAGGAGAAGCTGAACACCTACCCAAATCTCTTCGAAAACTACACATCTTGCCCTTCCATGCCAGTTCTCTATCACAAATCAAGGCAGGCATACTCGATCGGGAAAACAAGTCCACCCATGATATAAATATTCATGCCTGAATTTAGGGAGGACCACTATTACGCCCCTATCTGAACCACTTCAGAAAGACGCTTCGGAATATCTGAACCACTTCGGAAATGATAGTACAAGGTATCCACCACCAACTCGAAGTATTTCCGAAGTGACTCAGCGCGTTGCTAACGCGCTGCGAGGCACAAAACAATTCTGCTGAACCAACCAAATTGTCCTATACATCAAAGCGCAATGCGTCGCCACTTTCAGAAAGAGAATCTGTATCAAGATCCTCTCTGCCCCCAAGGCCCAATTGATTTGACGTCTCCATGGGTCTAATTGATGTGACGTATTAACTTTATGTCAACTCAACTCAGGAGAAGTTATTACCCGCCCACTCTATAGATGCGGCTGATTGACATGAGCAGACGCCTCATGCCGTCAGATGCATACACGTCCCACATCCAATGGTTCTCCTCACCTATAAATACTTAAGGTTTGCCAAGAGGCAGTGGTAATGAAACTCTTACAGCTTAGCTCTCCATAACAAGAAAATATATATAATCTCCTCTCACTTTCACAACCCGGACACTGTTCTGATCATCGAATACTAACTTGACCGTTGGAGTGTATGCGGTCGCTATCACCCCAACTGGTTCTGACCGTGTGCATCTGATCGTGTGTTGATTGCATGTAGGGAGGATCACGTGGAGCAGCTATCGGTTGGCCACGTAGAAGGTACAATTCGCGAGGTCAACATAATCAATTGTCTGTAAAATAGTTCATGTCTTCTATTTGTAAGGAAATAATTGTGAGGGGTTTTAGCAGCTTGTCACATAACAAGTGGATCAAGGACCATCTCCAATGACTTGTACTTTATTCTTATTAAATTTTTTGCTTTAAGAAAAATAGCAATTGGGATACTACGTTCTTTTCGTGGATGCTTTTGTTGGTTTATTTGTTTCCTTAGATTCTTCGATGTTAGGTTAAGTTGTGCACGTGTCCAAAGTTGGATATTTCTTAAATAAGAAAGAAAAAAATATATTTTATTATACACCGAATAATAGAGGACCCCAATGTCACGTGCAAACTCTTCAAGATATCATTAATTAAAGATGAATTTGAAAACAACCATATTTACACAGAAGATAATCCACTTGCAAACCAAAATTTGTTCTGGTTACGTTAAACATTCATGATAAAAAGAGATGCACAGCTGCGTTAGACTATCAATTGATTCCTTATCTACGCTTTAAGTAATTAATTTTTTTTTTTAAAAGTTATTTTGATAGTGCGCTTAGGATATTATCCAATGGAGATAGCATCTTCACATTTATTCATTTAAAGTTATCAACTCTACCACTTTTGTAATTTTGGAGGTTAGACTTAAGTCCTCCTTTTGTTGTACCAATATTTATAATTCAATAAAGAGAGATGGAGAATCCAAACAGTATGGAGATCTAAAATCTCCATTTAGACTTTGGTATTTTCTCTTTAAAAAATTGACAAACAAAATATGATATCTTTGTGAAATAAATTCTGGAACGAACTACTGTACCTATGGTGGGTTCAGTAATAAAAATTAAAAAATAGTGGGTTAAGTTTACAATAATTACTAAAATAATGTTAACATAACGATTCAAGTGGAAGGGTTAATGTGCTGCTACATCATTTTATCCTAGTTAATATTAAATAAAGAATTAAAAATATATTTGTTGACCCCAAAAAGTGTTGCCAACAGATGTCGGACCCACTCGCGCACACGTGAGCAAAAGTCCTACACGCTAAGACACGTGGACGGTCTAGAACGAACGAATCAGGGGCGTGGGAGTAGCTCAACGACGCGGGACGAGAACGTTCGAAATCCGACGGGATGTTCTTAATCCGATCGTACAATGATTACCAATAGGTGCTCATGCAAGTGCATGTAAATATGTATGGACTCGTATTGTGTTGTAAGATAATGTGAAAGAGAGACTAAAATGTGGTTCTTGTATTGATCTTGCATTAGCCCTTTCAATGTTATGCAAGGGAAGTATTTATATTGTTACATGTGAAATGGCAGCCCTTAGATGAGATAGCACGTGGTCTCATCTCCTTAATTCAAACATCCAATCCTAGGCATCATTCTTGACTTGCTAGCTTGCTACGCATTTATTGCTTGTGCAGAACCACCATTCTAGTGATAAGACTTGACATATGCACTCATGATAAACGTTCCATCAATCATTCAAATATGATCTTTACGTAGAAGATCTCTTGGGAGAGGTGATCATGGAAGACGTTCCTTCATGGTTCGGGGGCTTCTGCCGCTCATGCATTACTTCCGCTTCGGGGCTTCGAAACTCTTCACAGGTCTCGGTATATGGAGTTCGGTAACTTTCAAGGCCTCGGTATATGGAGTTCGGCATGAAGGGCCTCGGCCATACATGCCACCTCGACTGGAGTGCCACGTGGCTCGGATTGAGTGGGCCATAGGCCCAAGTTTGTTGGCCAAGTATGACAACACATAACAATAGTCCCCCAAGTCCAAGTATAGTCATTTATGTAATGCGTGGAATTTGATGAAGTAAACCAGTGGGTTGGGTAAAAATTGAAAGAATTTTTGAACCCAAATAATAGTCTTCCAAGTCCAAGTATAGATATTTATATCTTGGTTGGAGTTAGAAATGTGTTGCTGTGGGTGAATGATGAAGAAGCCGAGGTGGTGGAACGAACTTGCGAGGCTTGATGGCTTGATGGCTGAATGTTGGAGATGAAGCCGACATGGTTGAACGAACTTGCGAGGCTTGATGGCTGAATGTTGGAGATGAAGTTGAGGTGGTTGGGAAATTGAACCTGCGAGGCTTGATGGCTGAATGTTGGAGATGAAGCCGACATGATTGGGAAAATCGAGCCTGCGAGATTTGATGGCTGAATGTTGGAGATGAAGCCGAGGTGGTTGGGAAACCGAACCTGCGAGGCTTGATGACTGAATGTTGGAGATGAAGTCGAGGTGGTTGGGGAACCGAACCTACGAGGCTTGATGGCTGAATGTTGGAGATGAAGCCGAGGTGGTTGGGAAAATCGAACCTGCGAGGCTTGGTGGCTGAATGTTGAAACCGAACCTGCGAGGCTTGATGGCTGAATGTTGAAGATGAAGTCGAGGTGGTTGGGGAACCGAACCTGCGAAGCTCGATGGCTAAATATTGGAGATGAAGCTGGGGTTCATTGACAATAATTGTGCCTCGACAGTTGTGCTAATGATTTGATGTTTTGCGCATGGTTTCGAGGAAAGGTGGCTGAACCGTTGTGACTTTCAAGGTGCCCGCCGCCGTCAAATTAAAATCGTAATTATTAGAACAGCTGGAGCTTCTAGAAGCAGACGCGTTGGACGAGATGCGTGGGGGACATGCTTGAATCTGAGGCGTAGGTTTAAAAAACTGTTTGAATTCTACGCCTCGGATTTGATTTAAACTGAAGGGTTCAGATTGAATGAGATTCGATCTGACGGTGGGGGTGCGTCTGGATCCTTTATAAAAGGCGAGAGAACTCCCATTTTCAGAATTTTTCAGCACTTGCAATCTGATTTCTCCTTTTAGAGCTTAAACATTCCGGCGTTGAGACAATTCCGTCCACTGCTTTTTCGACAAACTCTATTCGCATAGTTTTTCAGTAGGTATTTTTCATAGAAAATCCTCTTATTGTGTTCTTAGTTGCTTTCTCAGATCGAGTTGACTTCGGGTAGGGAGTTGGTCACTGTCGCGTCGTTTGGTCGGGGGTCTAGTTATAGGGGGACTCCGAGGTTGAGCAGATTGCTATGACCGAGGAAGAGGTAGATTACAATGTAGAGTGGGGGGCATCTAGAGTCCCTTCGATTATGACGTCGAAAAGGTTGGGGGAGATAAGGAAGAGGTACTGTGTACCGCATTATGTAGAAATGCTAGTGCCCGAGGCCCATGAACGAGCCTGTTATCCGAGGCCGGGGTGCGTGGCAGTGAGCGAATATTTATTTAAGGCAGGTATGCATCTTCCTCTGCATCCCTTTCTTCAGGGCTGTGCTGAGGAATTTCATGTTGTCGCTGACCCAGGTTCTGCCAAACGGGTGGAGCCAGTTGGTCGGCTCGTATTTCCTGTGGAAGGAAGTGTCGCTTGGGGAGAACATGACTCTCCATGTTTTCATGACCCTATTCCAGCCTAGGATAATAGGTAAGGAGTCCAAGGGGTGATATTATTTGACTCGCTGGGGGGCCCATGCACCTTTTGTGGTGGGGCTGCCTTCTTCCATAAAGGGGTGGAAGGAGTCGTGGTTCTGGGTAAGGGACAGGTGGCAGGTGGTGGAGGGAGACAAAGCCCTGTCTTGCATAGTACCAACCCAGTACTACGAAGCTCGTGAGTCTCCCACCCTAAGTAGTTTGCATTCCATTTATAGCTTTAATTTTTTGTCTAACTGTTGATGCCTCATTTGCAGATTGCAGTACGAGGTTAGAGCTGAGTAGGGAGGAGTTTGAAGTGATAGAGGATATTTACAAGAAACCTCTAAAGCTTCGCCACTTCGATCACTTCATCGACAGGAGTCGTTACTTCCTGGACTTTGAACTGATGGCCTCCAAGGGTATGAAGCTCCGACACTGTATATTTTTGTGTTTTCGTTTTGGTACTAACGCGTTGTGTTCTGCAGATACGTTTAAGAGGAAGGAGTACCCAGCTCCTGACATGGCGTCCATACTGCGGGCAACTTCCACTGTGAAGGCGAGGCCCCTGAAGCTGGGGTCAAGTGGTGCCAAGAAGGTCCGAGGCAGAGTTGAACGACTCTCCAAGGACAGCACCTCGGGGCTTCTGAAGAGGGGACACCCAGAGGCTAGAAAAGGCCAAGGAACCTTGGGGGAAGGAGAAAGTCCCTGAGGAGCCAAAGAAATGGAAACTCGTGCACATTTCCATCTCGTCTGGAAAATTTGGGAGTTCTGTGTCCCAAGGCAAAGAAGCCGGACCGCCGAAGCTATTGGAAGCCACCTCGAAAGCGGTTAAGATTGAAATGGTCAGGCATGCAGAGGCCGATGAGATGAGAGAGGAGGCTGTAAGGAGATAAGCTGAGGTGGCTGAGGAGGAGGCTGCCAAAGAGAAACCTGTTCGAGTACAAGGCAAGTCTCCGAGCTTCCTTGCCGGCAGGGAGGAGCCTCTGGCCCCAGCATTGATGGAGGTCCTGCCACCTGAGATCCTAAGCGCCACAGAAAGTTTTTATAGATTCTGGACGGATCGGTGGCAGCTACACGCCTCCTCCTGTGATGCGACGGACTTGATTAGGGCTCTTGTGAGCCAAAGTGTTAGGACCTTTGGTCTTGCACTGGAATGCAGAGAGGCACTTTTAGACGAGGACCACCGCCTCAGAGAGGAAGACTGCCTCCCTTGCAGAGGAGCTAAAGGCAGCCAGGGCCGAGGCTGAGGTATGTAGGGCCCAAAAACTTGAAGAATCGGCCAAGTTGGAGTCTGCCTTGGCCCAGATAGAGGCATTAAAGAGGGAGGTGCATGAGTCCCACTGCGAGGTAGCCTCCTTGACAAAGAAGGTGGAGGTTTCCAATGACCACCAGTGGGTGATAGCTAAAGCCTTGGAGAAGGCTAACAGGGAGCTGGCAGGGGCCCAAGATGCATACAAGTTCATCGAGGGCCAAATTAAATGGTATGTCGATGATGCAACCCATGCTAGGGAGGAAGCCTAAAATGCAAGGGAGGAGGTAGTGAAGGACTACATTGCCAATTTTCACAATACTGCGGAGTACCAGAGCTTCAGCACCTACTGGAGGAACTTTGCTTATGCCGAGGTGATGGAGCGGGCCGAGGAGTTGTACACAAATCAGGACCTGTCGCAACTCAGGTCGGAGTTTGTGGACGAGGTGCCTCAAACCCCAGCTGATGAGGCGGTTGGAGATGAAGCAGCAGAGTCAGGAGAAGCAAATTCTGACGCTCAAGCTGCGGAAGTCCCAGCTGCAAAAGCACCTTCATCACCTTCCCAGGCTTAGGATAGTCTTCTTTTCAGTTATTCATGATGTACTGGCCTCAGGCCCTCCTTTGTAATTTCAATTGAAAATCATAATATCTTTTTCGTTTAATGTTGTTTCTTTCTCTGAAGTGTATTGGCCTTGCTAAGTAATTGAACGTAATATTGATTGAAGAACTAAATAACTTTAATTGGGTATCCCAACTCCAATTACTTTAACAAATAAATTGTATGAAAGTTATGACCAATATTGGACTTAAGCAAATGAATTGTACTTAAGCTTAATAGCCGTAACTTGAGGAGGTCTTAAGAATAAATCATTGCAGCCGGACTTGGAATTTTACTCTGATTTGTGTATGAGCCTCAGAGTTCAAGTGGTACAGCATGGTGGATGGTGCAGTTATGTTGAGTCTTCTCTCCTTGACGTTCAGCCTCGTAAAAAAGGGAGGCATGTGCATGCGCCTCGGAGTTAAAGCGAGGTGGCCCAAATATGGACGCTTCCCTTTCCTCCGAGGTGATGACGCTTCCAAACATGATGGATGGTGCAGCCATGTTGAGGCTTCTCTCCTTGACGTTCAACCTCGTCAAAAAGGGAGGCATGTGCATGTACCTCGGAGTTCAAGCGAGGTGGCCCAGAAATGGGCGCTTGCCTCTCCTTTAAGGTGACGACGCTTCCCAACATGGTGGATGGTGCAACCATGTTGAGGCTTCTCTCCTTGACGTTCAACCTCGTCAAAAAGGGAGGCATGTGCAT
>NC_036246.1:33704622-33708414 GCF_002742605.1 Olea europaea var. sylvestris | reverse complement strand
GGGCTGACCTCCTCCTTAGCTTGTAGGCCTCAAGCTTGTCAGTGGAAAGTACCTAGTCTTTAAGGTATGCTACGATCGGCTGCATCCAGGTGGGGGTCCCAGCGACCCACATGATATTGGGGGCCTCGGTCGATGGTAGGAAGAGGTGCTCTAGGTACTACTGTGAGTAGTTCTGAATCCTTGCTACTAGTGAGCTTGGAGAGTGCATCCGCATGAGAATTTTGGTTGCAAGGGATCTGGGTTAGTTCGAATTTGTCAAAGAATGGGATGAGGTTCATCACCATTTTCAAGTAGGAGGCCATCATTTTATCCTTGGCTGAGAAGTTACCATTTACTTGGCTAACAACCAGCTGGGAGTCACTGCTGATGAGGAGCCTCTTTACTTGCATTTCCTTGGCCAGCCTGAGGCCTGCAAGTAGTGCCTCATATTGTGCTACATTGTTGGTGGCCTTGAACCCGAACCTCACCGCTGAGTTTAGCTTATGACCTTCAAGGCTGATGAGGACTACTCCAGCACCTGAGCCGGCGTCTCCAGTAGACCCATCCACGAATAAGTTCCACGTAAGGGGCTCGACGGGTTCCATGATTTCATCTACCTCGGGTAAGTTGGTGAATTCTGCCACAAAGTCAGCCAAGGCCTGACCCTTGATAGCTGCCCTAGCCTTGAACACGAGGTCAAATTCACTTAGCTATACTGCCCACTTCAACAATCTTCCTGAGCTATCGGGTTTTTGGAGTACCTGCCTCAGGGGAAAGTTTGTCAGTACATGGACGATATGAGCTTGGAAGTAAGGTCTCAATTTCTTGGAGGCCGTGATCAAGGCCAGAGCGACCGTTTCCATATCAGGGTAATGGGTTTCCAGCGATAGGAGTGCTTTACTTATATAGTAAACGGAGAGTTGGGTGGTCCCCTCTTCTCGGGTTAGAACCGAAATGATAGCCTCATTGGAAACGGCTAGATATAGCGGTAGGGTCTCACCGGGCTTCGGTTTGGAGAGGAGGGGGGCCTGCCCGAGGTGCCTTTTTAGGCCTTGGAAGACTTCTTCACATTCCTCGTTCCATTGGAATTTCTTCCCAGCTTTCAGTACTTTGAAAAATGGAAAGCATTTGTCTGTAGCTTTGGAGACGAAGCGGCTAAGTGCGGCCACCCGCCCGATCAAACTTTGCACTTCCTTTGGCTTTTGAGGGGACCTCATCTTGCATAGGGCCTCAATCTTCTCCGGGTTAGCTTTAATTCCACGTTGATTGACCATGTATCCTAAGAATTCGCCGGAGGCCACCCCAAAGGCACACTTGAGAGGGTTGAGCCTCATCCTATATCTTCTCAAGATTTGGAAAGTGCTGTTGAGGTGCATTATGTGGTCCTCTGCCTCCAAACTCTTTACCAACATGCCATCCACGTATACCTCCATTGTCTTGCTGATGAGGTCCATAAACACTTTGATATGATCCAGGAGTCGAGCCCGACGAAGGCAAGTGCGAGACAAGACCCGTTGATAGTCGATGGCGGACAAATGACGCGATCAAGGGCAAAGTAAGTGAAACAAGCGATGGGATTGCTCGTTCAAGAAATCATTGATGGAACCATGTTTGGGACTCAAAATGGAGCAACTTTCATGTTCGGGTCGAAGGCCGAATCAACTTGGATCAATTTGTTATCAAGCGACGAAAGCGGAGGCTGAAAACAAGTCTATGTGGCCACACAGGCAAAACAACATGTGGCCGCACACATGCATATCGAAAACCAAAAGACAAATTCTTGTTGAACCATGCGATCACATGGAAATACACCATGCGGCCGCACAAGCCAAAAAATTGGTGAATTTTCTAATTTTGGCCGAATTTTCTAGTTTCGAGAGAATTCTCATGAAATCAAATTATTACCATAATTTGATGGTTTTGGACGTTTTTATTCATTGGTATAAATAGGAGAATATTTTTCATTGTAAGAACTTTTGACTTTTGACTTTTGCTTAATATTATAGAGAAAGAATTGTTCTTTCAATTTCTTGTTCTTCTTGAACAATCTTGGAACTTATCAAGATTCAATTTCTTGTGGCGTTCTAAACAATCAGATTGTGGGTTCTTTTAATTGTAATAAAGGGGTTTTGGGTTCTTCATTAATCTAGGGTTTTTTGATTCAATTCTTGGGGTTCAAGATCCAAAACCGGGTTAGTATTGGCATTCTTGGGTTCCGCATCAATCTCGTTGTGGGTTTCGTAGTTTCCATTGCTACGGGGTTCGTATCAGTTGGTATCAGAGCTTTGACTCCAATTTAATCAGGTTATATCCTTTGTTTTCTAATTTTTTTCAATTCCTTCTGTTCTTGTGTCCAAAAGGTTTTCTTTATTCTTTGATCCAAAAGTTTCATCAAAAATCTTCAAATTCCGTTTTTGGGAGAAAATCAATTTTCGTTTTCTTTATTGGTTTTGTTATTGATTTTCGGATCTTAAAAAAAAAATTTACTGTTCATCGTACGGTACTGTTCATCCGTACAGTAAAAAAAAACTTGTTAAATATTATTGATCCATCAAATACCAACTTTTATTATTCATCATCGTTCCTAAATTACTTGGACACATTAAATCATTCCATTCCTTCAATTCAAGTCAAGTTTTAAAAGTTTTCTTTGAGTCCTTTGTTACAATTATTGAGTCACATCCGGTTTAGGGAATTCTACACGATTTGATTGATTCATTGATTGTTCCTAGAAGCAATTGTTGAAAGAATTGAGTGGTAAAAGGCAGAGAGGTGAGATTAATAGAGGGTAAAAGCCCTTGTGTGTTTTTGAGTGACTTTTGGTGAGGCAGTAAAATAAATTTTTAGTGTTAGGATGTCAGAAATGGTAGAATCAAACTCAAGCCGACAAGGCAATATTAACAATGCATCGGAGGATTTGGTGCTGAGGTATGAAAGGGCGTTTGGAGATGTGAGAGATAGGTTGGAGAAGCAGGAGGCTTGGATACATCGGTGGCTAATCTTAGTCGGGGGCATTGAGTGGATATATCCAATGCCAGAGGACCGGATAGATGGGAGCTTAGGAGGGAAAGGCGAGAGGAGTATGGATATGAGAGTGACATAGGCGAAGATGAATTTCACGGTGTTGAGATGGGAAGGATGAAGAATAGAGGCAATAGGTTCGACAGACGGGGTCGGAATGATCGCGGGGAGGAGTTGGATGGAAATTTGG
Organism: Olea europaea var. sylvestris; assembly: GCF_002742605.1. Lineage (NCBI taxonomy): Eukaryota > Viridiplantae > Streptophyta > Magnoliopsida > Lamiales > Oleaceae > Olea > Olea europaea. The sequence continues at coordinate 33,705,224 of NC_036246.1, read as the reverse complement.
GAAATATAAAAATGACAGTTCCTTCATTCAAAGGAAGGAGTGATCCCGAGGCATACCTGGAGTGGGAAAGGAAGGTTGAAATGATCTTCGAATGTTATAACTACTCGGAGGAGAAAAAGGTGAAGTTAGCAGTTTTGGAGTTCAGTGACTATGCAATTTCATGGTGGGATCAAGTGATTACTTCACAACGTAGGAGTGGGGGAAGACCAATCAGCACTTGGGAGGAATTGAAGTCATTGATGAGAAAGAGGTTTGTTCCTAGCCACTATTACCGAGAGATCCATCAAAAACTGCAAGGTCTATATCAAGGGTCGAAAAGTGTAGAGGACTATCATAAGGAGATGGAAATACTCATGATTAGGGCCAATGTGGTGGAGGATCGAAAGGCTACCATGGCACGATTCTTGACTGGGTTGAATAGGGAAATTGTCAATGTAGTGGAGTTGCAACATTATGTAGAGTTGGAAGACATGTTGCATGTGGCTATGAAGGTAGAGAGACAACTGAAGAGGAAAGGGGCAGCTAGGCAGCCGTTAGGAACTTCGAGTGTTAATCCATCTTGGAAGCCAGGGTAGAACAACAACAACAAAGGTGATAAAACT
>NC_036246.1:33682934-33702915 GCF_002742605.1 Olea europaea var. sylvestris | reverse complement strand
TTTCTCCTTTTGAAATTGTTTATGGTTTTAATCCACTAACACCTATGGATTTAATGCCTTTGCCTGTGCATAAACGAGGTAGCTTGGATGGGAAACGAAAAGCCGAGATGGTGAAAACACTCCTTGAAAAGGTCAGGATGCAGATCGAAGAGAAAGGAAAGCTGATTGCATCAAAAGCAAATAAAGGAAGAAGACGCGTTACATTTGAGCCTAGAGATTGGGTCTGGGTGCATTTCAGAAAAGATCGTTTTTCAGAACAGAGGATGTCAAAATTGCAACCACGAGGCGATGGACCGTTTCAAATCATCGAGAGGATCAATGACAATGCATACAAAGTGGATTTACCAGGTGAGTACAATGTTTCGGCTACTTTTAATGTATCTGACCTCTCTCTGTTTGATGCAGGTTCAGATTCGAGGACGAATCTTTTTGAAGAGGGAGGGGATGATATGATCCAGGAGTCGAGACCGACGAAGGCAAGTGCGAGACGAGGCCCGTTGATAGTCGATGGCGGACAAATGACGCGATCAAGGGCATAGCAAGTGAAATAAGCGATGGGATTGCTCGTTCAAGAAACCATTGATGGAACCATGTTCAGGACTCAAAATGGGGCAACTTTCATGTTCGGATTGAAGGCCGAATCAACTTGGATCAATTTGTTATCAAGCGACGAAAGCTGAGGCTGAAAACAAGTCTGTGTGGTCGCACAGGCAAAACAACATGCGACCGCACACATGTATACTGGAAACCAAAAGACAAATTCTTGTTGAATCATGCGACCGCATGAAAATACACCATGCGGCCGTACAAGCCGAAAAATTGGCGGATTTTCTAATTTTGGTCGAATTTCCTAGTTTCGATAGAATTCTTATGAAATCAAATTATTACCATAATTTGATGGTTTTGGACGTTTTTAGTCATTAGTATAAATAGGAGAATATTTTTCATTGTAAGAACTTTTGACTTTTGACTTTTGCTTAATATTATAGAGAGAGAATTGTTCTTTCAATTTCTTGTTCTTCTTGAACAATCTTGGAACTTATCAATATTCAATTTCTTGTGGCATTCTAAACAATCGGATTGTGGGTTCTTTTAATTGTAACCAAGGAGTTTTAGGTTCTTCGCTAATCTAGGATTTGTTGGTTCAATTCTTGGGGTTCAAGATCCAAAATCGGGTTAGTATTGGCGTTCTTGGGTTCTGCATCAATCTCGTTGTGGGTTCCGTAGTTTCCATTGCTACGGGGTTCGCATCACATTTTGTTGACAAGCCTTTGGTAAGTCGCTCCGGCATTTTTCAACCTGAAGGGCGTCATCTTATAACAATAAAGGCATCGGTTTGTGATGAAAGAGGCGTGCTCCTCATCGGCCGGGTGCATGGGTATTTGGTTGTAGCTAGAGTAAGCATCCATAAAGCTCAACAACTCGTGCCCAGCCGTTGAGTCTACTAGTTGGTCAATCCTTGGAGAGGAAAGCTGTCTTTCGGGCAAGCTCTGTTGAGTTTGGTAAAATTGATGCACACCCTCCACTTGCCATTGTGTTTCTTTACTAACACTGGGTTGGAGACCCACCTCGAATAGGTAGCCTCCCTGATAAAGTTGTTTTGGATGAGCTTCTGAACCTTTTCCTTCAAAACATCATACCTTTCAGGATTGAGTGCTCTCCTTTTTTGTCCGTGCGGGACAACCTTAGGATCGATTTTCAGGTGGTGGTAACTGACCTTGGAGTCTATACCCACCATGTCCTCATGCCTCCACGCAAAGATATCAAGGTTTTGACTAAGGAAATCTTTAATCTTTTCCTTCAAAATGTTGGATAAGCCCTTGCCTACTTTCAGCACCTTAGATGGGTCTCGGGGGTCTACGGAGAAGATCTCAAGTTCCTCAACTGGGGATCTTGAGGCTTGTGTTCAATTATGCGGGGATTGATCTCATCAATGACCAATACCTCAGGGTTGGGTGGTGCATCAATCATATTGATGTCTTCTGGTTCAGTGGGAGCTTCAACTGGGACATCAGCCATGACTATATCGACTATGATACATGGACGTCCCGGGGCTCTACCTTTTTAATGGAGCTTAGATAACATTCTCTTGATCCTCTTTGGTCACCTCTCATCGTTGCCATCCCATTTCCGTCAGGAATTTCATGCATAGGTGATGGATGGAGGTGATTGCTCCCAATTCTTTTAGGGCTGGCCTACCTAATACCCTATGGTAGGCCGATCGACTGTCGACAATGAGGAACTCTATGAAGTTCATCGTAGTTTGGGGAGACTCTCCCATCTCCAAGGCGAGTGTTATCTTTCCCCTTGGAGTGATGCTATCTCCGGTGAATCCGTACAGAGGAGTTGTAGTGGGTGTCAACTGATGATCCAATATCATCTTGTCAAAGGCGGATCCAAATAGAATGTTGACTGAACTACCGTTGTCAACTAACATTCGCTTGAGCCCATTCCGGCTATGATGGCTCTCACAACAAGTGCATCGCAGTAGGGATAGTGAACTCCTTCGGCGTCCTCCTGGGTGAAGACAATGGGTGGAACTTGGTTCCTCTGGGAGCTGTTGTCCAAATATAGCTTGCCAATGGGGGTGTTTACCCTCCCAGGCGTAATTTCTTTTGGCGTTCGTGTTTCACCGCCAACATACGGACCTCCAAATATGGTATCTATCTCGTGGATAGGAGCCTCATTCTGGGCTTGTAGGTTTCTTCGGTGCCTGTGCCCTTCCCTGGGCCTCTCCATATCATGCTCCCTTCATCGTGAAGAAACATTCCTTTGACGAGGAGCAGCCTCCTCGCGCCCACATCGGTCATTGTGCCTAGGCGGGGGCCTGTTTGCCTGGGGTGATTCATTTCTGTCCCTAGGGGGTTCCTGCCGGGAGCGGTTCGCAAAGTCTCGGCAATCTGCTGTGTTGTGTCCATAGGACCTGTGGTGTGCACAATATTCTAGTGGGTTCTGATTTGACCTATTTCTAGGTCCCGAACCCCGACCTCGACCTCTCCCCCTACGGGATCCTTGGGGGGTTTCCATCTGCTGGGTGTTAGTGATTGGGTTGATATCCTCATATGCCAGGTAGGAACCGCGTTCAAATTGGTGGTGGCAAGTGCTTGGCCAAAACTCTCATTCCCAGCTTGGTTCATTTGGTAGTCCATCAAGTGGGATGTCGGTCCTCTAGCACGCTGCCTCTGAGGAGGTAGAAGGCCTCTACTTGCCCTGTTCCTATGCTCAATCAATTCTTCATTGATGATTTTCCGCCTCATCATCTTGAGTAGGGCATCATAGGTGGTGGGATCTTGATTTTGCACGTCCCTCCAGAATAAGGTATTCATGTTCAGGCCTCCCCTTAATGCGGATAGTGCCTCACGGTCGGTGACTTGCACGCAATACGTCATTTCATCGATGAAGCAAGATAGGACGCTCTTTAGGGACTCCCGACGTGCTTGTCTCATGTCTTGGAGACGTTAGATGGGGGCCTCTCCTTCTTTGCTTACCGCAAACCTCTTCAAGAATGTTGTCTGGAACTCGGGCCAACTTCTTATGCTCCCAGGTGGTAACCTGCTATACCATAGTTCAGCCGCTCCACTAAGTGTTAAATGGAAAGCTCTGCACTTCACAGCGGGGGTGGCGCCCTTGAGGCTTATGTGGGTTTTATAAGCATTCAGGTGCTTCTCCGGGTCGCCTCTTCCGTCATACTTTGGTATCTTTGACATTACATAGTGGCTTAGAACCTGGGCATTCCTTAGTTCCCTTGAGAATGGTAGATTCTCATCGTCATTGTCCAAGTCACAGGACCTCTACTATTCATCTGAATCATATTCCTTGGCCTCTTGCCATGGTTGTTGGTGAGAGGTTTCGGGACGATTCCTAGCCTCTTCCTCCCTCCTCTGGCACTTATTTCTAGGCGGAGCAACACGGGGGATATTTTCATGCCTTTCTTTCGGCTGCTGGGGCATCGGAGGTGGAGGCTGTGGCTTTGTCCAAGGCTGGTGTGTCTGCTGTTGCCTAAGCCTCGGTTCAGCGGGGCTAATTCTGTCAAATACACTTCCTGCCCTCCTATGTCTTGACTCTTGCTCATACGGAGGTGGGAAGTTATCATGGTTCAATGGGACCTCGGTGGGTCGGCCAGAAGTGTTGTTGGAGGAAACATCAAATTCCACTTCCCTTTCAAATGGGCTTCTACCTTGGCTATAGTCCGACGAGGCAGTTCTATGACTTTGAATTTCGTCCTCTTGTTGGTAGTGCCCCTGAGGGGCGTATGGAGGAATGGGCAAGCTCTCCTGGCCCTGCATTTGGGCCATGAGCTTCCTCGTACCAAGTTTTGGCTAGCAATGTCTCTCATGTTGGCCGCCATGGCAGCCATTTCTCTTGACAGTCGGACCGTTGCCCGCATTCCACCTCTTCTTTGATAGTGGTGGAATCTTTGCCGGGCTGCTGGGGTAGCAGGTGGAGGAGGTAAATTTGCGTTTTCTCTTACCCTCTTGGGGGGGTGTCTTCGTTTGAACTCATTTTATTTTTGTCTGACTTCAGATTTTGCTAAGTTGTGGGGCTTTCTCTTGTTCTTTTTCAAGAACAAATCCTTTTTCAAGGGGGGTGCCCAAATGTTCTTCAATAAGCTTCCACCACAAGGTTGTTCGTGGTTATGGTATGGTTTCCCACAGACGGCTCCAATCTGTTGACCCCAAAAAGTGTTGCCAACAGATGCCAGACCCACCCGCGTACACGTGTGCGAAAGTCCTACACTCTAAGATACGTGGACGGTCTAGAACGAACGAATAAGGGGCGTGGGAGTAGCTCAACGACGCGGGACGAGAACGTTCAAAATTTGGCAGGATGTTCTTAATCCGATCGTACAATGATTACCAATCGGTACTCATGCGAGTGCATATAAATATGTATGGACTCGTATTGTGTTGTAAGATAATATGAAGAGAGAGTAAAATGTGGTTCTTGTATTGATTTTTGCATTAACCCTTCAATGTTATACAAGGGAAGTATTTATAGTGTTACATGTGAAATGACAACCTTTAGATGAGGTGGCACGTGACCTCATCTGCTTAATTCAAACATCAAATTCTAGGCATTATCCTTAACTTGCTAGCTTGCTGCGCATTTATTACTTGTGCAAAACTCTCATGCTAGTGATAAGACTTGACATATGCACTCATGATAAACGTTCCATCAATCATTCAAACAAGATCTTTATGTAGAAGATCTCTTGGGAGAGGTGATCATGGAAGACGTTCCTTCATGGTTCGGGGGCTTCTGCCACTCATGTATTACTTCCGCTTCAGGGCTTCGAAAATCTTCACAGGCCTCGGTATATGGAGTTCGGCAACTTTCAAGGCCTCGGTAGATGGAGTTCGGCAACTTTCAAGGTCTCGGTAGATGGAGTTCGGCATGAAGGGCCTCGGCCATACATGCCACCTCGGCTGGAGTGCTACGTGGCACGGATTGAGTGGGCTATAGGCCCAAGTTTGTTGGTCAAGTATGACAACACGTAACAATATTATTGAATTTTGTGCTAAATGGGGGCTTCCAAGTTTGAAATTTTTTTATATGTTGCCTAATTTAGCTAATTTAACAATTTGTTTTGGCTAATAACAGAATATTATCATTAATCTATTTTTGGCTCTTGTTTATAAATATTATAAACATTCAAAGCTATTCACATATTTCGAGGATTTAAAAATACAATCAATTGTCCATCACTCGTTTTATCTAATAATAATTTAAACTATTTACAAGCACTTCTCAAATATGATGGTAAGAGTGGGAATTCGAGGTTTCTAGAGACTATTCTATGGCCTAAAAGGTCCAAGATTGATTTTGGCAAAGCTTTAGTTGTAATGAATTTGGACAAATAATACCACATTTTTTAGTGTAAATGTGTAATGTGAAGATTTCGAGTCAATATCTATTATGTTGGCAACAACTTCAGAACAACATATTTGAACTCGTCAAATAGACACTTTCACTTTCTTGAATTCATGTGCTTATGTTATTATTTTCCCCTATTTAGTGGAAGGTTTTTAATTAGTTAATCTCAGATAGGGCTTCTTTATTTAGTAGGCATATTTCATTATAACATGAAAGTTCTTTATATTTAGTATTTGTGTGAGTAATGGAGTTATTTTAATCTCTGATCTCACTACTTCACTGCGTAATTTGCAGCAAATTTACATGAAACAACAAATTGCATGTCTAGAAAGATATATTAGAATATTTAATTGCCTACTTTATCGTGCACCATAGAAATATGCTGCAAATAATAAGCGCTTCATTTTTTCAAAAATACATTTTTACAAAACTTATTTTCAATCACATATTTTCTCATAAAATAATATTACAAGTAAATTCAAAAATTTTTCTTATTTTTTAACAACACATACTTTAAAAATAAAAAAATAAAATAAATCACCATTTCAAAACACATTTTCCTCAGAAACTACATTTTAATGAAGCCCAAACATAGGCAAAGAGTCGAATTATTGTACGGAAATCAATGCCTAAACATGTTGCAAATATTAAGTAGTCATTTTTCACATGCTAATAAGTTGGTAAAGGAATATGCACATATAGTCCGAGTCTTCGACCCTTTAACTATTTTATTTTTCCATACATAAAAACTGAAGATTTTGGAGTTTCTCGAGTTAAAAGTGTCATTGTTGAATGCTAGAGTGCTTTTACAAGAACATGATAGATTTTGCAAATAAGGATATCGTAATTCAATCCGTCAATGGTGATTGTGGATGGCCAATTGCACTCCTTTTTAGGCCATACAAGTTAAAAAGTGAAAATTAGTGAATTTCAATCGGAGTTGGAATTTCTCATACGTTGCAGTACTTATAGTTGAAGAGTTCCAAGTTGTTATATATAAGCATCATGCTTATGCAATTGCATGGGTAAAAATTCTAAAGTTGGTAACTTGTCACGTCCATGGATACACCATATCAAGTGCTAGGTTGGGGAGAATATGTGTAAAATCGAAATCGCGATTCATTTTTTCCATCAAACCCTGAGACGTACACAATTTTATTAAATAGGTGACGGTGAAACTCAATTTCCTGATGTTTGCATGATTTGACAATCATATTAAGTCATTTGATCTAAAAGCATAAAATATTAAACGTAACAAACTTAAAAAAATTACTTTTTGTTCTTTACCTAATCACATTTTCGTGTCCATAAATACCCTAAACTTGTTCTTGTTTTGGGCATAAGTGGTGATAAATATGGTAGCTTTCCTATTGAGGTCTTTCTTTCTCATCTCTCTCTTTTCTTTTGTGGCTACACAAGCAAGAACTTTACTAGGTAATACTCCTGCTTGCAACTCTTTGTTGGAAACATGTTTTTAGAATGAGACAAAGTTTATTTACTTAAATTTTATCATTAATTAGCACATCCTTTTGCTCTTCAGATTCTTTTTCTCTCTCTTTTTTCGTCGAAGGTTAACATGACATACAATTTTCAAATAAATGATGGATGAAAGCTTAGACATCTGCCTTCTATGATATCATTTGAAACTAGCTTATCTAAAAGTTAATGTTAAAAAAGGAGACAATTTTTATCTCGTCTCTATTAAGTTCTTCATATTCTCTCAAAACAAGTCCGGATTCTTTCTTATTCTAAACCATTTATGAGTTCTATGATAATTCTCAACTAATTCCTTCAAAAACTTTCCAATCGATAGTTGTCTATCATTCTCTTCTCTATTAACCTATTCATGGAAAAGTGATCCAAACTTGCCAAACTAAATTTTGGTCCTAGATACATTAAAAAATACCATATAGTTTTAGTCCGATGCATAAATATTGGTTTTGTTTGTCTGATGCTTCTTAATTGTCATACACGGTAACAATTTCCTCGTACTGCAGATTATCAAGGAAAATGCTGAACATATGTGATCAAAGCTTAATTTTAGCAACAGATTTCCCTCTGTCATTTCAAAGCTTAATTTCAGCAACAAATTTCCTTCTGTCATTATATCAGGCTGCCTGATTTTGAGCTCAACTTGATTTCAGCAACAGATTTCCTTGTGTCAATATATTAGACTGTAAATACTCAGTTACATTTTTTGTACTCCTTAATTCATGCTCTCAGATTGTATATAATTAGTGTGTACAGAAATGAAAACTTGTGTGGATTAAATTCTCAAAATCTCAGTAGTGCAAATCATCTTTATGGTATCAGAGCTACAATCTCTAACGAGCTACATACCTTCAATTCCTCAAATGGCTGCCATCCCCGCAACCAGTCTTAACTCTCCTATCATCACCATTAACGCTGCTACTGCCATAAATGAAAAACTTACCCCAGCCACCTTCCCTCAATGGAGAGCCCAATTTGAAGCACTGCTAATTGGCTATGACCTCATTGATTTTGTCGCTGGAATCCAAAAATGTCCAGCCATTGATGCAACAAATCCCACCACCTCCAAAGCTGCGAACTCTCACTGGGTTCGCCAAGACAAGTTAATCCTTCATGCAATTCTAGCCTCCACCTCCACCTCCACAACCACCACTCCTCTCCTTGCAGCTTGCAAAACGTCCCATGAAGCCTGGACAACCCTTACCCGACTTTATGCAGGAAAATCACGAACACGTGCTATGCAACTCAAGGAGGACCTTACCTTGAGCACTCGAGGCAATCGCTCCATCACGGAGTTTCTACAAGCTATCAAAGTAATTGCAGACGAACTTGCAATTATTGATCATCCAGTTTCGGATGATGATTTAACCTTGTATATCCTCAATGGACTAGGTTTCGAGTTTAGAGAAATTGTAGCCCTGATTCGTGCTCATGAAACTTCTCTAAAGTTTGAAGAAATTCATGACCTTCTGGTAGGTCATGAAAGTTACCTTCGTTGATTGGAGACTCAATCAGCTTCAAACATGCTTGCAACTGCAAACTACAGTCATCGACAACCAGGGTACTTTGGAACAAATAAGCAGAATCATCGATTTTCTTCTATCAAAGCCATCAATAACAACAACAAAAATGGTCCTTCCACTTCGGGTTTTCGCAAATACAAGCCCAAATGCCAATGGTGTGACCAAGTGGGCCATACGGCAAATGCCTGCCCAAAGATGAATTCGACTGAACCTACAGCCAACTGTGCAACCTCCTCACAAGGAAAAAATCAAAAGTGGCTTGTTGACTCAGCAGCATCCCACAACATGACAACTGATCTCTCAAATTTGTCCATTCATTCTGAATATGATGATACTGATGAGGTGGTAATTGGTGATGGATCAGGTTTACCTGTATCTCATGTCGGTTCTTTATCATTTTCATCGTCTAATCGTGTCTTTCATTTACATGATACCCTTTGTGTTCCCACTATTAAAAAAAATCTTATTTCCGTCCATCATTTTACAAAGAATAACAATGTTTTTCTCGAATTTCACCCTTCTCATTTTTTGGTGAAGGATCGAATCACGGGGGCGATACTACTCAAAGACGAATGTGAAGATGGCATGTACCCATTTTCGGAGAACCTCCCTAAGAACTCGAAAAATGCTGTTGCCTATGTTCTCGAACATACCACCACTAACGGATGGCATAAAAGACTTGGTCTTCCGTCCTCCAAAATTGTCCATCATTTAATTAATACTTTTTCTTTACCTACAAATAAAACTGGTCATTCATCCCTTTGTACTGCGTGTTCTCAAAATAAAGCTCATCGCCAACCATTTAATTCTCATGGTCTCACTAGCACAGCTCCCTTGGAATTAATTTATACTGATGTTTGGGGCCCGTCTCATGAAATTGGTGTTGATGGTTCAAAATATTACATTATTTTTGTTGACCACTATACCAAATACATATGGCTATATCCAATATCTCATAAATCAAGGGTTCAAACTATTTTTCCTCAATTTCGAAATCTTGTGGAAAATAGATTTAATGCGAAAATAAAGAGTATTTACTCAGACAATGGAGGAGAATACATTGGACTAAAATCCTATTTGTTCGTTCATGGCATCAGTCATTACACTACTGCCCCCATACTCCACAACAAAATGGCGTATCTAAAAGATGACATCGCCATCTTGTTGAAACTGGACTCACCCTTCTTACAAATGCTCATATGTCCCTTTCATATTGGTCATATGCGTTCCAAATTGCAGCCTATCTCATAAATAGAATGCCCATTCCCAACTTGCAAAATAAATCTCCATTCGAGAAATTGCTCAAGGAACCACTAAATTACATGAAGCTTAAGCAATTTGGCTACTTGTGTTATCCTTTGACTCGGCCCTACAATAAACACAAACTTGAGCCAAAAGCCCAACCGTGCACATTTATAGGGTATTCACTTTCTCAAAACGCATACATATGTGTTGAGCCCAAATCTCGACGGACCTATTATTCTCGGCATGTGATATTTCATGAAGACACATTTCCTTTCGAGAACTCGAACCCGAAAACACCAAGACACACATCTACATCTTTGTGTGATTCTAAGCCAACACTAATACCCTTGTCAAAATTAAATACTCATCCTTTCCAAACTCAAGGTTCTCCTATAGTGGGTACCGAATCTACACCATCGCTTGTGATTGGATCCTCCTCTGTGCTGGACTCGCCTCAGGTAAGAGAGTCTTCTCACTCTCCTTTGATTACACAGCAAACTTCTCAATTAGAAATGCATGAGTTTGTCATACCTCCAAACACTGAAGTGCGCACTCACCACATGACCACCCGGTCTATGAATAATATTTACAAGCTAAAAAAAATTATTTTAGTCACCAAGCACCCAATTCCTCCTCCCCTTGGAACCTACGAGTGTCACCGAAGCACTCTCTGACTCACGATGGCGTGATGCTAGGTCCTCTGAATTGACTGCCCTCATGAGACATGATACATGGCAACTAGTTCCACCACCACAACACCTCAATATTATTGGCTGTAAGTGGGTGTTTAGGATTAAGAGGCATGCCGATAGTTCAATTGATCGATTTAAGGTGAGACTTGTAGCAAAAGTGTTTAATCAAAGGCCCGGTCTAGACTACAAAGAAACATTCAGCCCCGTAGTTAACCAGTTACAATCCAAACTATTTTGACTCTTGCTGTGATGCAAGGTTGGTCCTTAAGGCAATTAGACATAAATAATGCATTTCTTCATAGCCATCTCACAGAAAAGTGTACATGAAACAACCACCAAGTTTTCGGGATCATGACAAACCAAATTATGTATGTTGACTTCAAAAGGCAATATACGGTCTCAAACAAGCACATCGTGCTTGGTACACAGCCCTCAAACAAGCACTTGTAGAGTTTGGATTTGTTAATGCTAAAACTGATTCCTCACTCTTTGTGTTTCATGATGGTTCTATACTTGTTTACTGCTTGGTATATTTTGATGATTTGATTATCACTGGGAACAACTCAACATTTGTAGCAAGTATCATTGATCAACTTGGAAAAAAAATTTCTCTCAAAGATTTGGGACCATTGCACTTCTTTCTTGGTGTTGAGGTTATTCCTATAAAAGATGGTTTGTTTCTAACTCAGCACAAATACATCTGTGATCTCCTTGCTAAAACTAGTATGGATGGTGTCAGGGATGTGACAACACCATTGTCACCTTCAGCTGTTCTAAAGCTGGTTAATAGTTCTTCATCAGTTGATTTAATAGAATATCGAAGAGTTATTGGTGCACTGCAGTATCTATCCCTGACCAGACATGATATAAGCTTTGTAGTCAACAAACTCTCACAATTTATGCATTATCCAACCACAACTCACTGGACAACAACAAAAAGGTTGCCGCGATACTTGAAAAATACTATCTTTTACGGCATCAACATTAGAAAAACAGTGAATCCAGTCCTCACATGCTACTCTGATGCCGACTAGGCAGGTAACTTCAATGACAGAAAATCCACATTAGCCTATCTGATCCTATTTGGCACAACACCAATTTCGTGGAGCTCAAAAAAACAACGTACCATAGCACGATTTTCAACTGAGGCTGAGTATAGAGCTTGAGCAACAGTGGCTGCTGAGTCCATGTGGATCCTCTCTCTGTTCGAAGAACTAAAATTTTCATTATTCAAGCCTCCTCTACTTCTATGTGATAACTTAGGAGCCACACACCTTAGTTTTAATCATGTCTAGCACTCTCGGATGAAACACATTCAAATTGACATTCATTTTGTGCGAGACTTGGTTGAAAAGAATGTACTCCATGTACGGCACGTTCATACCAATGATCAACTTGCAGATTTACTCACCAAGCCTCGCTTGCGTCAACGAACAGAATATCTACGCAACAAGATCGACCTTACTGATGGTAGCCCGTTCTTACGGGAGCGTATCAAGGACAATGTTGAACATATGTGATCAAAGCTTAATTTCAGCAACATATTTCCCTCTGTCATTTCAAAGCTTAATTTCAGCAACAGATTTCCTTGTGTCAATATATTAGGCTGTAATACTGTAAATACTGATTTACATTTTTTGTACTCCTTAATTCATGCTCTCGGATTGTATATAATTAGTGTGTACAGAAATGAAAACTTGTGTGGATTAAATTCTCAAAATCTCAGTAGTACAAATCCTCTTTACAAATCATTGTAATGAATTCCACGCAGACATATGTGGGGGGCATTGAAAGCGGCCTCCTCCATCTCCGATGTTACCACCTCCAATCCACCAATTGTCGAGCGACATGCTAGTGATGTTCAAGAAATCACTGCTCAAGATCTTCCGATCAATAGCTTGCGCTAGTTCTGATATATCAGATTATCAGGAATGCATGTAATATAGAGTTTCCAATCGTGCTTGAGCTTGTTTTGTAGGTCATATAATGTAATCTTATTTCTTCTGATCTTCAGTCTCATGTAGGGGTGGGCGTTGGGTGGGTAGGTCCAGGTATTTCAATACCCGAAACCACTTCGGGTATTTCATAAATAGATCTATTTAGTTCCACGTAATTATTGGACCCAAACCCAAACCTAAAATATCGTTTCCGGTTTGGATTTGGTTCTACCCATAACATTTTTTTTTGAATACATATTTAGTAAGTCCAACCATGTAATTAGATGAATTATCACAAACTATCTATCATGTCATAGATTTAGTAACTGACATTATTGGATTAATCGTTTGAGACGTAAATAGAGCCTTAACAGATTAGAACTTACACAAAAAATTAATAAGACCAGCCTTAAAAGAACTTTAATAGAAGTATAGGACCAGCATTAAAAGAGTCTTAAAAGAGCATTAATAAGACCATCTTATTATGATAATAATTATAAGTTCAAAAATTTTTAAAACCAACATTAGAAGTTGAACAACCTGCAAATGTCATCAAAAGAGCCATACAATGTCATCATTTGCATTTGCATTGTCAACAGTAATAGTCGACACGTGCTCTATTCCCCAATCAAGTAAACTATTTTCAACAAGTTTTCCTATTGTCTCCCCTTTATGATTTGGAACAATGGAAAAGCTCAAAATCCTCTTATATAATTTCCAAGTTCTATCAATAAAGTGTGCTGTGATTACCATGTAATTGATATTCCGAGTTGACGTCAGTCCAACAATCAGTGGTAAGAGCAGCCCTTTGCCTATTCTGAGTAAGTTTATTCTTCAATGATTCATTTGTCTCATTATAAAGAAAGATAGAGCACATCCCCAGCAATTGTTCTTCGAGAATATCATACATAGGATTGAGTTTTTGCACAAACTCTTTAAAACCCACACCCTCCACAAAGGAAAAGGGCAATTCATCAATTATAATCATCCTAACTAGATATCTTCTACATTCTTCTTTATTATACACCGATGCTGTAAGATTAAACATGCTACCATCACGCTACCACCATCATTTCTCTATCGAGTTAAGGTCCTTTGTCGGTCACCAAATTGAATAGCCTTATATCCATGACAATTATCCAAATGCTTCCACATACTAGAGGTTCCACATTTTGAATTTGTTTCTCTATCACCTACCTTAGTAAATCTCAACCAAATTGCTGATCTTGTCTTTGTTTTCTTTTTATAACAAATGTAATTGCCACAAATTTTGTTGTTGAATAGGAAAAAAAATAAAAATAAATGCGCAACTAAATAAGATGGACTTCAAGAAAATTGAAAGCAACTAGATTTTAAATAAGTAAAGCTGGGTATTTTATTTTTGGTACTATCTAGAGAACTCAAAATGATCCATTCTTTACCTTTGCTAAAAAGCAATAAAGCCATGAAAAAATGGTGACCCCCAAAAATTGAGTTTTTTGAAGTAATCATATCAATACCCAAGAAAATTTCAAATAAAGACTTGAAGATAACATGATAGGGAAGAATAAATACGTATTGCAGGAGTTACAAAAATTACCTGTGGTGTCAGTGCAAGAGACGAAGCCATTGTTTGACAAGAAGAAAACGCAAAAACGGAATTGGGAAAGAAGGGCTACAGGGGATTCTAATATCTTTACAAGTTTGGTAGTAGGTTATGCCTAAATTGCTTTTGGGCAATATATATGTATTTGGATTTAGGTAACTAAAATAGGCCAAAATATTTGGATTGGATATTTTCTTTAGTTTGAATTGAGCAGCCTATTTAGTGTTTAAGTTATAAATATTAAATTTTGTAATTTTTTTATGCACTCTAGTAATGTTAAAAATAAAAAAAATCGGTTCTATCTGGTTACCCACGGTTCCAATTCAAGAATCAAAAATCGACCCAGACCCACTCGGTTCTCATTTTTCGGTTTCGGTTCCTTTTTTTTTTTTTTTTTTTTTTTTGAGGGCCGAACCGGAACCTCCAGCTTCAGTTCAGGAAATTTGGTTCTAGTTAAAATGCCCACCCCTGGTCTCATGAAACCTGTAATATGTATCTTGAGAAGTTTGCTGCAAGAAGCTAGTTTGATGAAGTTCATGAATTTACTCAAGTGCAAATTATATAAAATTCTCAAGTGCAAGTAAAAATTATTTTTTCCTCAGAGTCAAGACATGCAGAGTTTTTTTAAAACCGGTTGCAGTAAACTTTGAATAACCCAACACCTTGGTGTGCTGTGACTGTCCTATGCTGCAAGGAAACGAGAAACAAAACACGACACGATACTACACGACACCGAGAAACGTTATTTCTAAAAAAATAGGACGCAAAAAGCTGGGGAAACGTTATATTAAATTTTTTAATTTAATTTCATAAATTCAATATTACTTCAAGAAGTCTATAATATTAATTTAAGGCCCCCCGTTTGGTCCCCATTTTCTAGAAATAAAAATGGGTGAAATAGTGTTTTTTTTTTTTTTTAAATGAGTGATTGAAAAAGAAATAACAGTTTTCGATTTACGTATAATATTATTTTATGAAAGATTGTGTGATTGATGATAAAAGAGAGAAAAATAAAATGAAATGAAATGAAAATTAATGGGGGCCAAATGGGGGCAAATAAGATCTTGACATAAAATCATTATTATCTCAAAAGTCAAAACAATTATTAATAAGAATCAATACTCAAACTAAAAAAATTCGTAAGTTCTCAAATCAAATTGCTTCAGCTACATCATCACCATCAATATCTATAACAATATCACCAGGATCATTGAATAACGTGGCCTCATCTCTAGTTCATCTAAAAAAAGATTTACAATATCAAGCATTCCAACAACTTCAGAAGAGTAAAATTGATCTCAGCTATATCCCAAATTTTAGTTTTCTCGACATGGTATTGTGAGCTTCTTCTTGATAATAGATGCAAATTGCTGCAGACAAAAATAAAATCTTTGACACGTTTCAGAATTAACCTATTTCATGTTATTGAATGAACAAAAGAATATGTACTCCAATTCCGTTCACTACATGAAGAAGAACTAGGTTGTCCAAGTAACTTTGAAGCTACATTCTGATATATGTTAAAATCTAGCATTATAATGTTTTTATATTTAATAAATAAAGCCCACAGTTTAAGTCAATTTTAGCCAAAGCCTATAATTAAGTTAATTTTTGGTTAGAACCCACGATTGAGTTTTTTTGGGTAAAAATTCTGAATTTTTCACGTGAAGTTTCCAAAACGTTTCCAGAGAGTTTTCTTATTTCATTAGAAAGAAGGAAACTTTTTCGAGTTTTCAAAACGTTTTCGAAATGAAACACTAACATGTGGAGAGTTTCCATGCATCTTAATGTGATGCAAGCGCTGAACAAGTAGAAGTTGAACCAGAAAATAATAGTCATTACAAAATATAATGTTTATCTCAAAATTGTTTGATCAAGTTGCTAACAAAATCTCGACTACCTCCCCGTCTATCTAGACATCACTTACTGGCTGGAGCACATCATTAGGGTGCTAAGGTCACCATATCCCCCAAAAAAAAAAAGTACGATGAGTTTTGCATTTCGACGTTCAAATCAATTGTCAAAACATGATAAAATAAATACAAGAGAGATGGGTGAGACGGGATTTGACTAGGATTTAGATTGAGTTACCAAATTGTAATTACATTTTGATGTCACCATATGTGAACATATATAACAATTAACAAAGAGAGAGAAGTGATGTATGTTGGATGGTTAACACGTGCCTCATCCTAACATCTCAATAATCAAGCTCGCATGAATACTTTGCTGACGATAAGAAAGATGAGGACTATAGATGATCTTAATGAAAATCAGTAATATAAGATATATGAGGACTTATAGCCAGGCGCGGAGCCAGCACCCAGCGAGGGGGCGCGGCTGCGAGTGCTGGCTCCGCCGGAATCTGCAGAGCCACCGGGAAGTGTCACCAGTGTGGTCGCCGAGTTGCCTGGAGAGGAAGAAGGAGGATGGAAATCCATTTGGTATTTTTTTTTTTTTTGTTGGTTTGGGCTTTTGCACAAAATGTTGGGCCTCTTATTATTTAGCTCAAATGTCAAATTAATTTATCCAAACCCATTACCCATATTAATACTCATTTGCCATTTCATTTGAATCGTTCATGAGTTCGTGGTGGCTGCCGGCTGGGCTGGGTTGTGAATCTTGTGATTTGTGATTTTTCCCCAAATGCCAAACTCTTTTCCTTCAACCTTGCTTCTTCTTTCTCCAATCCACAGTCCACACCGCAGTCGGCAGACAGGCAGTCGCTGGACGCTGGCTCGCTGCAGACCGGAACTGCCGAACTCGAACTCGAAGGCCCGAAGCGCCTGCTGCTGCCTGCCGATTCTGCCGACTGGTAAGTGGTAACTCTTTTTCTTTTCGACTTTCCCTCTTTATTATTATTTTTTTGTGTTCTTTTTTGGTTTTGTTCTATTTTGATTTGGCTTGGATTTTGTTACTGTACTCAACTGCCTAATTAACCCAGGTGGTAGTTGTAAACTTGTAATACCAGCATACCACCATCTTGAATTTCAAGTTGTGTCCAACATTTTACTCGCCGGTAATTTGACTGAAATTAATTGCTTTACATTTGTTTTGAGTTTTAAATAAAAAGAAAGAAAAATGATAAAATAAATAAGGAAAATAATTTGAGAAATTGTCATTTAATTAATTGTTTCGATATTCTGGATTTTTGTGCAGAAAGAGGTGGAGGAAGTAATATTTATTTAATAATTTGACGATCTCATTCTCTGTCTTCCATGAACACAGACGAGTTTGTCTCACTACATAAATTTGAATTTATTTATTTACATTTTTTTCTTTTCACTTCATTCGTTTGCGGCATTGGTGACATTTTATAGCATCTTTGATCATTTGATAGACGAGAAACAATTAGGGTGTGTTTGATCCTTTCACAATAATGAATAAACTTGTACAATAGAATAAAAGTAAATGGTGTTCATAGACCGATGTTCTTGTGTCCATTAATTTGATTCTTTGTTGGTTTTATAATTCTTGTGTACTTGGTTATTTTTTTAATCAATCGACGGTCAACAGTCAACGGTCAACCCGCCCTAGCTGGACTTCGATCCTGGATTCGCCACTGCTTATAGCGAGGCGAGGAATAATAATGCAGGGGGAAAAGCTCAAGCTTGGGCTTGTAGTAGGCCCAAGTTGGTATATATTTTTGGTAACATCATATTTTTTTTTTTTACATTATTCTTTCAATAAATTAAATAATTATATTTTAATATATTATAAGCAAAATAGTCGAGAAACAAACAAATGTCATAATTCAGTTGAATTTTTTATAAGCGCTTTTAATAGATGGAAGCACATTTTAGTCTGATTTGCCGTCAACCAACAACAATAACGTGCTATGCAGCATTTTCGTTTGTCACATCAACAAGTTTGTCAAACTTTTTAATGATATATTATTGATTGATGAGTGAGATACCGATTTGATAAGTTCAGTGATCAGTCAAACTTTTTTTAAAGTTTAAAGATTAAATGGATAATGATATCCACATTCCACACTATCATTATTTTATATATATTCCATTCTAAATCTATCCTATTACAATTTCAAAATTATGAAAAAAAAAAAAAAACACTATATTGATCCTCAATATATATAATATCAACTTTCTCACAATGTAGGTCATTCTAGATGATTATGGATAACTCATTCACATTTGTTGGTTGAAGAAATCATATTCAATCCGGTGCAGATCTGGTAATCTGTAAAGATGTATTCTTTTGACATCCTTTACTTTTTCGCCAAGTGTTGTTCTTTTATTTTCTTTAGTTCTCTGTCCTTGGTATCTTACTTCTGGATATAATTCGTATTGCAGATTTTTGTCCGAGGGAAGGGTCTCCTTTTAGAGCAATGTAGTGGTTAATTAGAGATTAATAGTTGGTTTCGTAAAACCCTGTCGAAAAGTGTGTTGATCGTTAACATACGAAGGGGAATATCAACGTGGTTTGAATGGATACTGCAAGAACACCATTGGCAAATGCTGACAATAAAAATGAAACCACTCTACAGTCACAAACCATAGAGTTAGTTCTAGGTATTAGTGGATGCAATTAGAGTGATTTACTTGTATATTTAAGTAAATTTACGTAAGGTAAAAAATATAATAAAATATGTCTTTTAAAAGT
Source organism: Olea europaea var. sylvestris (assembly GCF_002742605.1). NCBI lineage: Eukaryota > Viridiplantae > Streptophyta > Magnoliopsida > Lamiales > Oleaceae > Olea > Olea europaea. The sequence continues at coordinate 33,683,945 of NC_036246.1, read as the reverse complement.
GATTATGTATATAGTTCTAACCAACCAACCGCTATTCCGTATCCATTATCCATTGAACTTGCCTTGAATAATCCTCCTTTTGCCGGATTATTGCCAAAACAATCCTCCTAGAGCAGAAAATCAAAGCTTATCAAAAGCATGGAGAAATTTAAGAAGTCCCATTTTGATGAAAAAGGATACATTTTTAACTTTATTTTTCAATACTTTTATGAAAGTTGATGGAATGTATGGTTCAAAAGTTGTGGAAACCATAAAATATGTGATTGAAATTAATTGACTTCAACTTACATTAAAATCTAGATTTTAATTGGTACCAAACACCGGCTTAAGTTATTTTGTGTTTCCATCCTTTTTGCCTTCTCTTATATCATCCATCCACGTACAAAACTCTTGGATTGCCTAAAAACTCCCTTACTTTCCATTATAATGACAAAAATACCACTGAATGAAAAAACCTAGACGTGATGTGGGGTAGCCACATAAACATAACAATTGTTCAATAACTCTTGAAAATGGGCTAGATACTCACTAACAGTGGAAGTACATTGCCTACAGTGCAAAAAGAATTGATTTAATAAATTATTTCGATAATATACAGGGGCATATTTATTACTTAGAATTTGTTTCATCTCATCCCACAAGGTGACTATGCATTGATGATGATGCAAATATGGTCTTAATAAGTCTTAGTAGGACCGACTAATGACATCTTAGTATGACAAGTTTTACGTGAATCACTCAATTTGTGATATGCAAAGAACATTTAGAGACTATTGAGACGACAAGAAATGAGTCAGGTCCAGTAAGACCATCAAAGTCCCATAATTGTAAAGGAACATTCCTAGAATAGTAATGAATGGCGTCAACATAGTTCCTAGACGAAAGATTATTGTATAAACAAGGAGACATGTCATACACACTATCATGGTACAGAGTAAGAGGTGTGTCGTAGTTGTTAAAGGTATGGTATGAATTTTTTTTTCTTTTTTTTTTTTTTTTTTTTTGGAAATG
>NC_036246.1:33576160-33682206 GCF_002742605.1 Olea europaea var. sylvestris | reverse complement strand
TGGTTTTCTTGTAGTATTCTGTCTTTCAATGTCATTTTGAGCTTCTTTTGGGCATGTATGATATGTGTAGATAAATTAAAAGATGCTTTGAGGTTGGTTGACTAAGCTCGAAGTGTTTTGGTGCTAGTTGAACAAGTTTGAAATTTTTTTTTTTTTTTTTTTTTTTTTTTTGTGGAAATGTGATAAAACTGGCCACAAACACAAAATAAAAAGTAAAGCTTTCAAAATGCAAAATTAATAAACTTTATGAGAATCCAACGAGATGTATATAATGCACAGATGAATCCAATTATACACAATGACAGACTATATAATTTGTGAATTGCTTCCCAAGTTCTTTGCAATGCATGAAGCCAAAACTCCAATAGTTTCACGAGTACAACTATAGCGACAAATCAGATATACATATGGTAGCCATGACAAATATAGACATTGATGGAAGAGGTGGTGCTTGGTGGCTGCTTTAAGAAGTGCTGATTTGGTGTAGGGTTTTAGAAGTGAAGGGAATGATTACATTGGGCCGTGTTGTGCTTATGGATATTGGGCTTAGAGTTTTGGTGGGTTGGTTATTAGTGTAAGATAGGTTATGGGCTAATTGTTTTGGGAATGGGCAAGGGCTATTAGTGGATATAGACCTGGGTTAATTAACTGAAGGTTATTAGGTTAAGTATGATGTATTTGTATGCGTTGGTAGTTTGGGCTGAATGTTTGGGATTGTATATATTGTGTCATGGTCTGTGTATTTAGGTTTAGTTTGGTTGTTTGGGATGAATATGTGGTTTAGTGGATTTATTGGGGATCTGTGGGATTAATTTTAGAATGTTGGGTTTGTTCTATGAGCTGGGTATATGGGTATGTTTAGTGAGCTGGATAAATTTTGTTTTGAGACTAGCTAGGTTATAGGCAGGGGCGGATGTAGACATTTTAGACTAGGGGGTCATAATCGAACTTTTAAAAAAGTGACGAAAATTTTAAAATAAGATATATATTATTACAATTGCTCTCTACATGTTCTCATGCTTTGATAACATTGCATAATTACATCATTTTCAATCTTATCAAAAATATCTTTCTCAATATATGCAATCAAACTATCATTCAACAATTGATCTCCAATTCGATTGCGCATACGATTTTTGACATAAGTCATCGTAGAAAATGCTCTCTCGACTGTAGCATTAGCCACGGGAAGAACTAAGACTAATGTCACAAGCTCGTAAACTAATTAATACACTTCATGTTTATTTTTCACAACCAACTTCTGTACAAGATCACTAATGCCTTTTAATTCTTCAAAGTCTTCGAAAATGTGCATATCAATATGTATCTAGTTGATCATCAAGTTCTAAGATATCTGCTACGTCATAATCTACCGGATGATACTGACATAGTCAAATCAATTTATTCTTGTCAAAAACAGCAAATAAATAATTTGGAGACAAACACACAACACAAATGAGTAAGTCACTATTTACCTCAGAAAAATGATCATTCAACTCTTGAAGTTGCATACCAATGACGACATAAAATATTTCCACACGAAAATGAAGCAAATTTGTCACCGTCTCACACCGTGAACGACCTACAGTTACGAACATATCATCCATATCAAGAATATTGATCTTGTGAGTTTCACAGAACAAACAAATCACTATCAAAAAAGAATCTCATCCATCATCCCTCATGGTTTGGAGCTGCATTTTACATATTTGCATCAATCTCATAGCATTGACAAGGTCTTGATCTTTTCTTTATAATGCTCTTGACAATTCGTTTGAAATCTCTAAAATCTTTTTCATGAGATGTAGATTAAATGCAAATTCAATCTTAACATCAACTCCAATGAAATACATGCATCACCTATTGTTCCGGTACTTCTAGTGCCAGTGGCAATCATCTCAATAACGTCAACTATGTTTGAAAACATGACAATCAAGTTAATTAAACACCTATAGTGAGAGCCCCAACATGTATCATCAGGACGCTGAAGAGCCCCGTCCGCTTGAGATTTTACCAACACTGAGTGATTCAAGAATTTTCAATCTTTGGTTTCCTCTACAAGACCACTCCATTTAGCTGATCCTCCAACAACATTCACCAATCTATGTATTGTAGTGAAGAAAGTTTCAATCTTTGAATGTTTCTGTGCCATAGCTACAAGAGCTAGTTGAAGTTGATGAGCAAAACAATGAATCTAATAAGCATTTGGATTTTCTTTCGAAATAAGTGCTTTGAGACCATTATACTCACCTCGCATATTACTAGCTCCATTATATCCCTGGCCTCTCAAATTAGATATGCTTAAACTATGCGTTGAGAATAATTGATCAATTGCAGCCTTAAGCGAGGCAACTATGGTACTCAAAACATGAATGACACCAATAAAATGTTCCAATATACACCTAACAGATGACAACTGACATTTGCTCTTTCACAGAAATGTCTCGAGATTCATCAACTAAAATTAAGAAGAAACTATCATGAACATTTTCAATAATCACATGTAGGCATTCAGAAGCAATAGCATTTATAATATCTTTTTGCACTCTTGGTGATGTTAATTTCAAATTCTCAGGTGCATTCGTCAAAGCAACGGCCTTAATCTCAAGATTATGATCACAACTTAGTTCAAGAAAGTTTCCTTGATTGTTTGAGTCTTCATATTCATCATGTCCACGAAATGTCATCCCTTGTCGTAGAAGAAATCGAACACAATCAATTGAAGCATTTAATCAAATTCGATAATTTGTTCGAGCTTGATGTGATTGTTTAACGAAACAAGATCGAATACTTTGTTCTTGATTCTTGAACAAATCATATTTGACCCGAGCTTGATTGTGTGTACTACTTGAAGCCCCAACATGTTTTCTTATATATTATTTCTTTTTTCAATTTGAGAATTCGACTTTAACAAATGAACCACCATTCAAACTGAAAAGATAACAGTAAAAGCAAAAAATTGCATCCTTTGCTCTACTGTATTCCAACCAAGTAGGATGCTCATTATATCACGAAACACTAAATCGCCCATCTACTTTACCTATTCTTGTGGTGGAAATATATGATTGCGAGGCTGACAAGGACCCCTTTGCACATATGCTCTTCGAATCACGTCTCGAACATTAACATCATAATTCTGTATTGGAACTCTCAATCCAGGATCCGAAGGAAGCTGTGCAAGATCAGCATCCCCAACATCTCCAATATCCCCAACATCAATATCTCCAATGTCTCCAATGTCCCCAAATCCAACATCAACATCTCCAACGTCTCCAATACCCCCAACATCTCCAACATCAACATCTCCAATACCCTTAACATCTCCAACATCAACATCAACATCAACATCCTCAACATCTCCAATACCCTCAACATCTCCAGCATCAACATCAACATCAACATCCCCAACATCATTTTCATCCCTTTTCTTTCGAACATTTCCTTTCGCCAATATTTTGCTCATTACAGGAAAGCGTAGATTTACGTTTAAAGTATTTTTTCATAATTGAAACAAACCAAAAATGAAAAATCGACAAGATTAGAAATGCCTAAATCAGTTTCTTATTCTAAGTCATACCTACCAAAAGTCAGACAAAGTTTCAGTCTTCTTAAATCAATATTATCATTTTACATATAAATGACAAAGCCCTAAATCAGAAAATGGCCAATTTCCTAAATCAAAGCCCTAAGTTGGAAATTAGAAATCCCTAAATCACAGTTATTTAGCAGGAATAGGAATAATAATTGTATTGTACATAAATCCAAATTCAGAAATAGAGCTAACTCACTAAGTAACTAACACTTAATAGACAACAGTAACATATATTGGCTATGGCAATAAGGCTATTGTAGTTGCTGAGTTGCAAAAACTAAAATTGCAAAAATCCAAAGAAGATAACTAAAATGTAATGGAGAAGTGACACACCTTCAATAGGGGCGAAACTGAAGAGAAAGGCAGTTGGCAGATGCAAGTCGAAAGCAAATGGTGGCCGTTGACTTGTGGGAAAGAGAAAGGCAGAAAGCAAATGGTTATGGTGTGTTGGTGGGTCGGTGGCTGGTGATGGCAGTGGCCGGTGGGTGAGCGCTTCAATGGTGGGAGTGGGGAGAGACGAGAGAGAGAGAGACGCACTATTCAAAGCTGCAATTGTACTTTTGCTGCGATTGTATTTTTGTGAATGTTGCTTGAGTTTTGTCTGTTTGGACCTACTAATTTTAAAAAAAAAAAAAAACCTTAAAAACTAGAGGGTGAATTGACCCTACATGCCCCCCTTTAGTCCCGCCCCTGTTATGGGTGTAAAGCAACAACAACAATAAGTAGTTGAACAACTTTTTGCAAATTGATTTCTCAACTTTTTCTCCCCTTCTAACAAACTGCAAAAACTTAAGAAACTGAAAACAAACTTTACTGTTGCTGTTCAAAACTTGCTTTTGTGCTGTTTTAAGGTTTGGTGGTGTTTGGTTTTTATCTTTTGAAGATAGGGTTGTTGGCCAAACGAAGACGACTGTCTGTGATACGAAATTGATGCCGGATGCTGTGAGACAAATATATGAGAAGGGAAAAGGGGAGAGAAGAGGAGAAAAGAGGGGGAAAAGAGATAAGAATAGGGGAAGAAGTTCAATTTATTTCAAAATCAAATGTTGTTTGAATTACATCGCATAATCCCCTTTATATAGGGTTTTAAAAGACCCTATTCTAAGTAGGAAATATATAATAAAAGTAACTAAATTAAACTTTATTATGTTCCCTAAAAACGAATTAAAATTGGAAACTAAATATAATAAGGGAAATTTACAAAAATGTCACGAAAAATGAAAGTTCAAAAAAATTTGTTATTTTCACTTTATGTGTCAAAAATGTCACTTTTGGGGTAAAAAATCCAAATTACCCTTAATGACACATTTTTAGTAGCATTTAATGCTTGAATTGAAGGAAAAACATTGATTTGATGTGATGATTTAATTTCTATGTAGAAAACATGGATAAATATGTATTTTATTCATTAATATGACGGTAAAAGAAATTTAAAAATGAAATATAAACTACAAACCTTAACTTTTCTCTGTCTTCTTCATTTTCATTAATCAAGAAGACATTTCTGTTACATTCTTGGGAGATTAGCAATTACAAATTATTTATATTTTACTCTTATAGCTTTTTATTTTGTAAATGTTAAATACAATATGGGCATATTTATTTGAAACTTTTGAAACTATTATTTATTGATTTGTTTGGTTTTAAAGTCCTTCACAAAATGTCATTATCACCATTAAGGTTTTGAGTAATTTCGTTCATTCAAATCAAACACTGTTTTCATTAAATGTCTCTTTAATGACAAGACCAATCTGACCTTTTCATTTTGTCATTTGTAGCTCAATAGTAATGACCACACTTAATGTGTTATGCTGAAGAAGCCTGAGTTCCACCCACTACCGTCTGCCTCCCCACAACTGTCGAATTTGACATTTACAAACCGTCGGGCTACATGTTTGAAATGTCGAAACCGACATTTAGAAACTGTCAGGATATATAGTTTTACTGTCAATTTGGACACTTCAAAATTATGGAAACCTTTGATTTGACCTTTTGCTATTGTACGGATTTACGTATGACACAGTGCCACTTTCATGCTATTAAATGCCAACATATTGATTTTAGAATTCTTACTGTTACAATCCCAACATTTCGTGCATGAGTAATCATTTGAGATTCATGGTGCTCAACGCTTACCTCCTCGTCGTCCGAGAATAAAACGATGGAAAATTCATCGGACAAACCCAATATCGACGGATGCATATTGGGGTTGAATGATTTGTTGTTGGAGGTGGATGAACCCATTATCTCGTATCAACTAACTGTTTCAATATGAGAGTCTTACAACAACTTATCTAGACTTTCAAGGGGTGGTTTATGAACATGAAGTCCTGCACTGGTATTTATAATTGAGCAAAGAGGATGGTTAATTAAGGTCAATTAGTTCCTAACTATCAACTTATTTTCATCACATCTCAAATTTAATTTGATAGACAATTGGTGTGATGTCTTGAATATCTAAGTGTACTTGTATTGGTCAGACTTGTAATTTGCAAAAAAATGAGAAATTTATAATCTCTATAATTTCCATTTATAAACTAAGACACTTGTATTAGTCAAACTTATAATTTTCATTTTTCCCAAAGCGAGAAATTTATTAAATGCATCAATTTCCTCATTTTTCGAAAGCAAGAAAGTTATAAAATGCACTAATTTTCAATTTTCAATTGCATAACATCTCGACCTGTTCAACTGTCAGTCCCGACAAATGTTTTATTCATTCTCGATAGTTGACGAAAACGTGCACAGCATTAAAGATCAGGTTAACATAAATGGTAAACTGCAGAAGAAATGAAGAAGATTATACATAAGGAACAATTTATACCACAATATCTTTGATATAGTACAATTAACCCTCAAACTATATGGTCGTTCGAAATACTTGCCAGGAGGAAGCAAAATCTTGTATCTTCTCTGTCCACTTAAAAATGTTTTTTTCAATCCCCACCAAATAAATTCTGATTTGCAACATTGTAAATAGTGGATTCAATTAACAGTGCATGATAAACACCATTTTGTAACATTCATTTAACCTACGATGTTCCCCATTACATTACGGCTTATATTATTATATTCAACTTACATAGTCATTACCATTCCTACTTCGTTCTCAGACACGGAAATACATGTTCAACTTCACAAGTAAAATACGGATCCATTTACAACATATTGCATTACAGCCTGACAATTCATATGTCGTTCCCGACAGATTGTCTCTGTCATTCTTGACAGTTGGACCGAAGCACACAAAATACACTACCCGGATTACAACATTAAGGACATGTTCATGCTGACTTTTTGGTTGTGTTTAACCAAATTTATCTCTACAAAAGAAAAGACTATACACAATTTATTCACTACATTTCATTGGTTACTTCTTTAGTCGTCGATGGCTGAACCTTCTCCCCCGCTGTATTCATCTGACTCGTCTGACGAGATGATAATTACCTTATTCTGTGGGATGTATGCCAAACTACTGAGTTTGTGCAATGGGAAAAATCTGAAGCCCGTCATCTTTCTCAAACTACTTTTGGTAAGGCAATGATGTATACTATTCGCTACATTTACACGAGGCAAACCGCAAGAGAAATCAAGAAGGGCAAGCGTTACATGAAGGTTCCATTTCTTGTAAAGTAGGTGCGGGACAAAGGACATTGGATAAAATCTCAAGTCTCAGTAGCTTCAGCTGCCGTGTCCTTGATTCAAATACAGGAGGAGTTGAAAAAGTCAGGTAAAGGAGAGATTAAGGATGAGCATTCCATCAAAATGTTGGAAGAAAAGAAAGATGCAATGGTTAATTCCCTTTGGCAGATTAACGTGGCATATATTGAGTCAACTATATCTCGTGTTTGCCAAGCAATTTTTAAAGATCCCAATGCTTCCAAGGATGTTCTCAAGCTGCGAGCCTGAGGAATGCGAAAACTTAGAACAATTTTCCAAGATGCAAAGGCCAACTATGTTAGAGAAAACAGTTTTCGACATGAAACTTCAAATCGACTAGATGGTGCTATATCATCTAAGTGAAGACCAAATTGCCCGTCTGCTTCAAATTCAGGTTGGTCAAAGTCCATGTAATATTTGTAGTACTTACTTCTATTCAAATGTTTCGTGGGCCAATCGACTTTGAGATAAATATACTTATTTTCGTGTAAACTCTTTCTGGCTGGACCTTTCCCATGTGTATACAATTCTGGATTTTTATTATACAATGCCACACAAAGCATGCTTTATTAAAAAAAATAATAATAATAAGGGCATACCTTCGAGTATAGCTTTCTTTGAACACTTAACATCCAACTGAAAATTTTCATCAAACACCAAACATGAAAGGGCAATTACAAAATGGAATGTAAAATATAGCAGTTTTCTAAAATAAAAATTCGAGCAATAATTACAATACTAAATTCTCAAACAAACAGACCAACTCACATGATAAGCCTAGTGAAAGAACATTAACATGAAGATGCTTCTGAGCGTACTCTGCAGCTAACCAACCTTCATGGCCATCATATATCGCAAAATGTGCACATCTAAAAATTCAGAAACAAATCAAAATTTGAAAAACAAAAGCATGCACATGCGATTAGAAGCTCACGAATATTTTAATATCTTAAGAAACTCATAGAAAACCTAAAATCAATTATGTAAAAAGCTAAAATATCACACATGAACAAAAACCTAATTTGGACTCACCATTTTTGCCTTTTCGTTTCGATTCTGTAGATTTAAGAAAGTTGGAGGGCTAGACAAATGATCTTTACTTCTCCTTTATTGGGAGTAGGTGGCTGGCTGGAGGTGCGAGTGAGACACTATCACACAGATGGCGGACGTGGCACAGCGGCAGCGCGGTTAGGGTTCAAAAAAAAAGAATCGGCATGTTGTGATTTGTGAAAGAGTGAAGAGTGAAGAAAGAGAAGCAGCCTAACTACCTAAGGGAGTGGTCATCGTCGTTGTCGATTCGGATAGAACAGAGAGGCGAGAAGCTAGAGGAAGGGCGAGCTAAAGTCGATTTGGAGAGGAAAATGAAGGTCTCCATCAATTTTTTCTTTAATTAGAAGATAATTTGTCAACAGTTGAGCAATGAGATGAGAGATGTGATGTTTTAAAATTTTTTATACTACTTTTTCATCAAGTCAAATCTACATTTAATGAAGGACATGAAGGGTATTTGAGTTATCTATAAGGGCAAAAATGTCAGAAATTGACAATTTTGCAAGACTTTAAAAAAATGACATTTTTGTAAATGAAAAGCCAAAAGTTGACATTTGGTGTAATTTCCACGTATTTGTTTAATAATATCAATCTAATATTCCATCACTGGGTCAACATGGTGTATCGGTTCAACTCTCTGAATTAGTGGTGTCAAACTGGGCAGGCTTGATATGGCCCACCCGAGATCAACCGGGGAAAAATGAACCATAAATCGGCTCATAATTTAGATGGGCCGGTTCATGGTTTGATAAATATGCAATTCGATCGGGGCTGGTTAAATTGGTTGAACTGAACAATTAACCGTTTAGCCCGCTAAATTAAAAAAAAAATGAATTTATGGCAAATCAAAAAAGAAAAATGGGCAAATCAGCCTTATTAAATGTACGAATCTACCTTATTTGATGGCCTACTAGCTACCTACTTTTTTTATTATTAAATAAAGAAGGCGACTTACCTAGTTGCCTTCTTTATTGTAGATAATTCTTCATGCAAACAGAAACGTGGCAGGTACAATAAAGAAGGAAAGTTGCATTCTTCATGCAAAAAGGAATGGGGTAGGCCTGTGACAGAAGGCTGTGACATGGCTATGACAGGCCTGTCACATGTCGTAACCATAAAGCTTGTATATCCCGGCTTCATCCATGTAAGCGGTTCGATTCGTTTTGGATCAAATCGAACCGGCCCGCCGACCACCTGGCAATTTTTCGGGCCATGAGTGGTCCTCGGGTCCATACAATTTTTTCGGGCCAGTTAAGGCCCGACCGCTAACCGAAACAGTCCGGTTCAATAATTTTAATGGATCATTTCAATCCCCGACTAGGTCGGGCCGGTTCAAACCGATCCGCCCATTTTGACATCACTACTCTGAATGTGCCAATGGTATTTAATATTCATCTATTTTTCATTTACTTTGGCGTGAATTCTAGGTGCAGCTTCCTGTAATGAGTGTTGCGAACTGTTTACAGGTCAGGTTATTCCCGTTCCAAAAGTTAATATCCAATCTCAGGCTTCCAAGGCATCTCTTAAAAGAAAAGCGAATGCAAATTCTCTATATGCCCCCTCTAGTAAACGCAAAAGGATGATTCCTCAATCAGCTAGACCCCCTCTGTATCCCACCAACAACTTAGCATTCCAGCTCCTGCTTCAGCCCGACCTCCTGTCCCTTCTATTCTTCCAATAAAATGGCAAGGTATCTCCTTTGACGCTTTCACATATCATCATCTCTATATTGACATTAAGTAATTTTTGCAGTTCTCGAAGTTTTAGTGCAATGATTTGGACATTATCATCTACAAAGTGTATGATCATTGGACTATCACTATATGTTGGTCAGCTGATCCATTTTATCTTAATGTTGCTTATTAGCTGAGTTGGGCTGCAATAAAATCCTCTTAAGGTTTTACGTACTTCAAGAAACTGTCTTTTTGTGTAATGACTTTCCGCATGGTACGTATATGAGCTATAACTCATTGGAATAAAATAACCAAGTTTCTACATATTTGCAGGTTTGGATGAACCTCCTAAGACACTCAGACAGAAGTATTTTCTGTGCAAGAGGGATCTCTCATTCACGATCGAAGGTCCTGTATATCAGCCTGCTGTTCCACCATTTGTTGCTGTTCTTCCTTGTGGCCACACATTTCATGACCATTGCTAGTAAACTATCGCTCCTCAAGAAGAATCGAAGAATCCTCCATGTATTCCTTGAGTAATTGGTGAAACGTAAAATCTCTTCAATTCTTGCTTCGAATTTTTAGGCAACTTCTGGAAAACAACACTTACTTGAAGATGTTTCCTCGGATTTATTTAAATGAGGAAAAAGCGATAACGAAATAGATATGTTTGAGACTGTACATGGATAGGGTTTCCAAGTGTGTATACCTATTCTGTAAAGGTGCATTTTTATACCGGCCTTTTTACTAGGTCGAACAAATTCTACTCTGAGCTTCAATATATATTTTTGGGGATCCGAAGTTCATTTTCTCTATGTAAAATTGAAAGTAGACTATGTAGAGCTTGTTAGGTAGAGATTTCGAGAACTGATTTTTTGAACGTTAGAGATAAAGTGAGTCCTACCTGTAAAAGAATAATTCAAAAATGACGGCTGGAATAGTGAAATAACGATTAAAAAATTGATTTAATTAGCTTAAAAATAGCCACCAAACAAGCACATAATCTCTTGTATGAATGAAAAGTATTTATACTTTTCTGTGACTGTCAATTTCAACAAGAAATAAGTTGAGAGTTGTAGGTGGCAAACCTTTATATTCTGACCAACGATGGCTTTTAGAAATTTGATAAACAAAATATTCTCATTGTATTTTCGGGTTCTTATTAAATTCATAGTTGGAGATTCAATATTTGTTGTAGTTTGGAAACTTGAAGGCAGACACACCTTTGGTTTAAAGGAAAATAGCCTCTATTACTTCTTTCACTTGGATTTCTTGTTACTTTGATTTGATCGTGATAATTAAAAAAGTCAAAAAGACCAGCGAGCAAGATGATTGTTAATAGTACTACCTGTCTCATTGTCTTAGAGAGTTATAATATTTTATAATCATACTGACGTATAATAGCCTGCGGACAAGTGCACCGCAAAAGTGCCAAGAAAAAGGAGAGCGGTGCCTCTATTGCTATTTGGTTTTTCGCTACTTTAATTTTCTTGTATATGCATTGTGTGAGGTTCAACTCTATTGAATTGTACCATCATTTGTCCCACCACCATCGTCATAATCCAATCATATGGTATTTGGATTTGTAAAGTCGAACCCCATCTACGTGCACAATAATACATGAGCTCGTAGGAAGCAAACTCAATTAGCAAGAGGATAGGAAGTAGCCTATATGGGCACTATAAATTTTTTTATAAAATGAGATAAAAGCAAGAACTCGACCACAACTCAATTATGCATCTCATTCCCCCAAAACACTAAATAAACACTAGAAGCAACATCATTTTTAGTAATTCTTAATTAGATGCAATTCAAAACCTGGGATGTGGAATAGAGAATGACAGCCACACGCTAAAAGACACAAGACCGTTATTCCAGTTATAATATTCCTTACTTTAATTTCCTTAAAGAGAAGTGCTGTTTTATTCTTACAATTTCATGTAAGAAACTGCAGAGTAACCCAACCCTCCTCATCCCACCCCTGGGTGACACTTCACATATATGAATTTTCTTCCCTCAAACCTAAGCCCCCGTTTGATCCCCATTAAATTCAATTACATTACATTCCATTTTTCTCTCTCCTATTTTCACAATTTTCCATAAAATAATATTACACGTAAATCGAAAACTTTTCCTTCTTTTTTAACCACTCATTTTTCTAAAAAATATTATTCCCCCCATTTTCATTTTTAGGTAATGGGGTAAAACGGGAGCTAAATGGGATTTTAATTTTCTTGAAAAACCTCAAATTCAATAACCATTTAAGTTTCGTAAGTTTCGCTTTTGTTTTGTGGCCCTATTTCAAGAAAATTCAGGTAATCGATATATTGGTGAATTTATAATGGAGGTGAAGAAAGAAATCGAAGTTCGAGATAAATATGGAGATGGGGTTTCATGGTTTCGGGGTTCAATGATTGGAAAAGGGAGTTTCGGGTGTGTTTATTTGGCTATTATCAAGAATCCCATACTGAAACACAGTTATTTTCCATCTATCATGGCTGTAAAATCGGCCGAGGTTTCAGTTTCAGGTTCAATTCAGAAGGAGAGAGAGGTTTTCAGCAATGTGAAAGGCTGCCCTAGTATAATTAAATGCTTTGGTGAAGAAATCACAATGGGGGACAATGGTGTGATGGTGTATAACCTGTTGCTCGAGTATGGCTCGGGCGTAACCTTAGCCGATCGGATCAAGAAATTTGGTGACAATTTGTTGCCCGAATTTGAGGTTAAGGTATATGCAAGGTGCATTCTTAGAGGTTTAAATCATATACATGGATTTGGGTATGTTCATTGTGATTTGAAGCCGGATAATATCTTGCTTGTGTCGAATGCTAGAAGAGGGGGAGGGAGGATTAGCGAGTTTAGGGCAAAGGTTGGGGATTTTGGGTTGGCAAAAAGGACGACGAAACAAAGAAGAGGAAATCAGAGCCTTATTGGAAGGGTACCCCTATGTATTTGTCACCAGAGGCTGTGGTAGATCATGTGCAAGAGGCTCCGAGTGATATTTGGGCGCTTGGGTGTATTGTTCTTGAGATGCTAACGGGGAAACTTCCATGGGAAGGAGAAGAAAAGTTGAATGCTGATGATATTCTTAGGAAGATCGGGGAAGGGAATTCGGTGCCTAAAATACCGAATGAGATATCACAGGAAGCAAAGGATTTTCTTAAGGGTTGTTTTGTGAGAAAGACCATGTACAGATGGACGGCTGAAATGCTGTTGAATCATCCATTTGTTGAAGTTTTGGATGACGGTGACGAGGTCGAAGAACTAGAGGACGATGAAAGCTTGAACGAGATCGAACCTATGTTGCTCGTAACTGAGTGTGAGGATGAATTCGGTTGTGAGTTGTCTCCAGATGAATGGGGCTTCATGTCCGAGGAGGATTCCCTCGTTTATTTGTCTGGAGAAGATGCAGAAAATGTGGACGATGAAATTGTATCGAGTTTTTCCAAAGGAAGATTGAAAATGGAAGAGCTCAAGGGTGGCATGAGCTCAAGCACTGATGCCGGATTTGATCAATCAATACAGATTTCATCAGAAAATGCACAAAAGTATCCTATTAGTTTTACAATTCCTGCAGGAATATAGCAATTTGTAACATTTTGCGTTGTTGATCGTACATTTGATTATTTACAGATGACACTAATGTAGTAGAAGCAGATCAGAATATGATTAATGAATAGATTATGTTTCAGTCGCCGTTCCAATTTTCTGCCAACTGTTAGCTTCTTCATTTTTTTGCCTTTTTGATGTTTCACTCGTAACCTACATTACAAAAATATAATAATACAAAGAAACAAATTCTATTTTCGGTAAGTTTAGAGTTCGCTATACTAAATCTTTTTTCTGCTTTGTTTAATTCATTGCTAAATTTAAAGAAAGATATTTCTACTCCGTTCAGGTCGTTGACAACTACAAGAAGTCATTTAAATTTGGATATACCTATTGATGCTACCAAAAATCGTACCTGTAGATTTTTCGAGCTTGATGACTGATGAGGAGCACGAACGTGATCTTTCGGTACCGAAAACAAAGACAACGAGGTGTGTTCTCGTCGCCCCTCCGATGTTTAAGTCAGAAAGGGAATTATATGCGTAAGGCTATGTGTTGGAGAACAATGAAAAACTTACCTGAATAATGGCTCAAGGTTCTGTATTTATAGTAGTAAGTGACATTCTCCTAGTGGGACTCAACTAGCTGGATGTCCTTATCTGTTGGAGTCCTGAATAGTTAAGGAGTTGGTCGGATTCCATAATTATACGTGGGATAGAATCCTTGCGGGAGTCAAGAGTCCTAATTGCGTAGGAATTCTAAAGGGTCAACCATCGTCGGTTGTGAGGGGAGCATATGCCCTAGGACTGTGATGCTCGAGGACAAAATATTGCAATATGCGAAGCAGCCAGGCGAAGGTGGTCGGGCGTAATGTCTCGAGGATGCACATGCTCAAGGACACCATAGTTGGATTTATAACTTTATCAAAAATAGTCGTCGGGATAATGTATTGATCGGGGATATTGGAAAATGTCACCATCATTGGCCTCCGTGCATATATGCTCGAAGACTTTGCTCGAGGATATGATGCAAAGAGACTGGAAATAAAAGCTCGAGTATTTAGCTCGAGGATTTTTTGATCACAGGTGTTTAGAAGGGCTGACGTGTACTGACGTAAGCCCTAGAATAGGAAAAGGCGGTAAACAATGGTAGGGGTGGATGTAGGACACGTGCCCAGATATGACGGTCGAGGTAGTGACTTCTGGGCTTCCTGCTCCTGTTGCCTATAAATATCCTCTCTACATTTCATTTTTCACTTTTTACTCTCAGTAAACTTCTCTCGCTAATCGTCGGGATCGAAACTTTGAGTTTTTAGGCGTCGACTTTAAGGTAAGACCTCGAGTTTTTAAGTTATTCTTTAGGCATTTTTTACCTAGGTCAGGATGTCTAGTAGTGGCAGTAGTGAGTCTTCATCCTCATCCTCGAGGAGTACTCCCGAGGATATAGGATGCTCGATCATACCTATGGCTGTCCCAATTAATGCCCAACCTCGGGCACAAAGTATCCCGACCCCGTTGAGGTACCCGAGGTTCCCTGTAAATTTAAAGAACATCTAGCAATATCGACGGCTAGGGAGCATGGGCTCATGCCCAAATGTGATATTAGGACGCCAGGGGTAGAGGATAGGATGGCCTTTGCTCGGGATGGAGAGTTCGTAATTTTTAGGGACTCACTTAAGGGGGGATTTAGGTGGCCTCTGCATCCCTTTTTGTGTCTTTATTGGTCGAGCATAATATGAGCCCTGGACAGCTCGTGCCAAACGGGTGGAGGATGCTCACCTATTTCTTTATAGCCTGTAGATACCTAGGTATTAACCCATACGTCGATCTCTGTAGAATGGTCTTCGACCTGAAACAGCTTCCTCAATATACTTGTTTTGCTTACCTTTCATCTCGAGGAGGATTTAGATTACCGAGGATGCCCAGTTCTTAAAAAGGATGGAAAGAAAAGTGGTTTTATGTCGTTCATCAGGATAGTGACCTTCCTTTTAGTCCTAGGTGGGTTTTACCCGACACTCCCAGATTTTGCGAAGGCCAGGCCTATTTTGAGTCTTTAGAAAGACATCGAGTAATGTTAGAGAACCTCGAGCCTCTTGTATATGATATAGATGACATCCTCAGGAATGACGTTCTCGATCTCGCGGATGTGAAAGGCACTGAGGGTAGGACTTTTTTGCCTTCTTCCTTATTGATCTGTCTTTGAACGTATAATTGTGCTCGTGTCAATGACTTGTTTTTTGCAGAGATGACTTTTGATTCTTCAGCCCTTAGACAGGCCGTGACCAAGAAGTCGAAGGCCCCTCAAGCTCGAGCTCCAGGGCAAAAAAGAGGGAAGAAAAGAGCTCGAGATTTAGGCCCCGAGAATATTAGGAGTGGGCCAGGGGAAACTTCTGCCGGGGGACAAACCCCGACCACCCAGGCCAATGAGACTCCAACAGCACCACCTCGGTCACGTCCTCCGCCAAGGGATACTCCTAAGGTTGTTGACCTCGAGGATGAGGTCCCACCTATGCCTTCCTTCCAAGATCAGGATCCTGACTGGTGTTCCCTGGTGTCCAGCATCGTGGACAAGTATCGGAAGGACCTCGGTTTTGATGAGGGCATGAAGGCTCTTGAATCTCTCACTCTGAAAGTAAGCTCGCTCAACTTACTTGGTGTTTAATATAAGGTTTATATGATGTGCTTGCTTAAGCTCGGGTTTGTATGATGCAGGCTCTGAGCATTGCCCGAGGCCTTTCTCTGAAGGGGAAAGACGAGGCACAAAAAACTACTGGACTCGAGGACGTTTCTCAAGCACACGAGAAGAGGATAGCCAACTTGGAGGCTGAGCGCTTTCTTCTTCAGAAGGAGCTCGAGGACTCGAAGAACGACGTCCAGAAAGCTCGAGAAGAGGCTGGAGCTGCCAAGGGCGAGGCTGAAGGTTTAAAGCTCGAGATCGAGCGTTTAAAGATTGATTTTGAGACTCGCCTGGCTGAAGCTCGAGGGGTTGAGATCGAGGACTTCAAAATGTCCGAGGAGTTCAACGGTCTTAAGGGAGAGTAGGCCATTGGCTCGTACTTCCATGCTTTCAAGGAGGCTCGGGCATTTTTGAGATCGAAGCCCGACACCAAACCCGAGGATTTAAAGAGCATCCCTGAGGTTGCTGATGACCTCGAGCTTTCAGAGTCCGAGAAAATCGTCGAGGACCATGAGGTCGATGTTGACGGCGAGGACGCGGTAGAGGAGCGGGGGAGCACAACCTCGGGAGAAAGGGCCGAGGACCTAGATTAGTTTATGTCTTTTCTTATGATGACACCCCCTTTCTTTTTGTAATTTGAACATGTATTTTGCTCGATCAAGTAATTTTCTTTTTGCTGTATAGCTGATGTCTTGATCATGACAAACTCAAATAGCTCGATGATATGGTTCAATAACTCAACGCCTAAGATGAACTGAAACTCGACGCCTAAGATGAATTGAAACTCGATGCCTAGAGTAGTTAAAATATCTCGAGGACTTAATATGTGAAATCATTTCCGAACATTATAGCATGTACACAAAATTATCCCGAGGACGCAAATTGTAAAATCATTTTTGAACATCAAGTGTTGAACTCGAGCATGTAGACAAGTTACCTCGAGGACTCATTTGTAAAATCATTTTTGAACATCAAGTGTTGAACTCGAGCTTGTAGACAAGTTACCTCGATGACAAAAAAGATTAATTATCTCGACGACTAATATTACATCTCGATGATTGAGAAGAAATAACTCAACTTTAAACAAGTTACAACGCCGAGGACAATGGTGAAAGTAGGATATATCTTAACACTAAACACTTAACACTCGAGGGGTGGTAACTTCGAGGTGTACGAAGAATTGTGACCGACCTCTGTACAGAAAGTACATCCCGAGCTTTCACTTTGGAACCTAAACAATAATTCATGATGTATATCCTCGGGATGTTTAGTTGCTCGGGGCTCTAAGATTTTGTGCTTGCTCGGGGTAAGGCTTTCATTGGCTTGTCGAGGACAAGGCTTAGGTCGGCTTGCTCGAGGGCAAGGCTTACATTGGCTTGTCGAGGACAAGGCTTTGGTCGGCTTGCTCGAGGGCAAGGCTTACATTGGCTTGTCGAGGACAAGGCTTAGGCAATTCCTGGACACAAAGCAAACTATCGGGGTGTTATACCCAAGGCTTGTATTTATTAATTGCTCGGACTGGACTCGAATTTATATTGTATCCAAGCTGCCTACGTACCCAAACGGGATCAAGCCGAACGTAGTTCATTACAAAAGAAAACGGAAAACATGCATGGGCACGCAGGCCCGCTAAACTAGAAATAAAATGCAAGGGCACGCAGGCCCGAAGAACCGAAAATAACATTCAGAAGAATTAAAAATGCAAGAAAAGAAATTCTCCTAAATGGCATCGGGAATGTTACTTATAATATATTTTTAGATTATCGACATTCCAGGGCCTTGGAAGAGGTCTACCCGAAGTGTCTCTTAGGCTGCATGCTCCTTTGCGAACCTGTCGTATGACCTCAAAGGGTCCTTCCTAGATGGGCCCGAGCTTCCCTGGGGGGTGACCTGCTGCTTCGGCCCTCCTCAAGGCCAAGTCGCCGGCTCTGAACCTCCAAGTCTTGACTTTACTATTAAAATGTTTTGCTGTCTTAGTTTGGTAAGAAGCCACCTTTATAGTAGCTTGCTCCTGTACTTCTTCCAAGAGATCAAGGTGTTCAGTTGTATGCTCTGAGGTTTCTGGCACGAGCCTCTTATGGCTTGGCAGTTTAATTTCCATCGGGACCATTGCTTCAATGCCATAGGCTAACATAAAAGGGGTTTCTACTGTGGTTGTCCTATGAGTTGTTCTATACGTCCACAGTATAGAAGGCAGCTCGTCGGACCAAGAACCCCTAGCATTGCTAATTCTTGTTCGGAGGTCTTGTAATATGCTTCGATTTGTAACATCAGCCAGACCATTGCTCCGAGGATGCGAAACTGATGTTAGACGGTGATCAATCCCAAGGTTTGAGCAAAAGTCCCTAAACTGTTGATTGTCAAATTGCTTGCCATTGTCGGTGATGAGGACCTTCGGTATCCCAAACCTGCAAATGATAGACTTCCAAGTGAAGGCTCTTAGCTTAGGCTCCGATATCGTGGCGAGAGGTTCGGCCTCTGCCCATTTTGTGAAATACTCTACTGCTACAGCAACAAACTTTAATTGACCTCTTGCCACAGGAAAAGGGCCGAGGATGTCAACTCCCCATTGTTCAAAAGGGGCCGAACAGTTAATGTTGGTGAGGTCTTCAGCTGGTGAGTGGATAACATTACCAAACCTCTGGCATCTATCACATCTCTTAACATATTCTGAGGCGTCTTTCTTCATAGTTGGCCAATAGTACCCATATCGTATGAGTTTAAAGGCCAGGGCCCTGGCTCCTTAATGATTCCCGCACACACCTTCATGAACTTCAGCAAGGGCCTGGGATGATTCTGATGGTCTGAGGCACCTTAGGTATAGAAGAGTAATACTTCTGCGAAAAAGGACACCGCTGATCATGCAGTACCTAGGAGCTCGAGCTCTGATGCTTCTAGCCAACCTGGTATTGCTTGGTAGATTTTCATTTGTGATGAATTCTATGATTGGGTCCATCCAAGATGGTTCGTTGTCAATGTCCATGATATCGGGGATTTGATTGATGCTAGGTTCTATAATGACTTTGATGTGAACTGTTCTGTCCAGGCTGTCTACCCCCATGAACACAAGCCTGGATAATGCGTCGGCTTTCCCTTTTTCCTTTCGAGCAATTTTTGCGATTTCACAACTCTTGAATTTTCGTTGAACATCTTGAACCTTCATGCAGTACAAACTCATTTTCTCGTCTTTCCTTTCAAATGATCCTTCAATCTGTCCGACCACCAGTTGTGAATCGCTGAATATCTTCACGAACTCGAGCTCAAGGCTAAGGGCTAGCTCCAGAGCAATAACGACGGCCTCATACTTGGCCTCGTTATTGGTTGTTTCAAACTCGAACCTAAGAGCGCATTGAATCTCCGTTTGTTTGTCAGGGTTGATGATGATGACCCCTGCACCCGAGCCCGAGGAGTTCGATGCTCCATCTACAAAAATTTGCCAAGTGTCCAAACTGGTGCTCATGCTCGAGCTTTCACCTGGCCCCCGAGGCCTAGGGGTAGTTCTGCAATGAAGTCGGCTAGTGCTTGGGCTTTAATAGATGGGCGTGGTTTGAATTCGATGTCAAATTCTCCAAGCTCAATCGCCCATTTCATCAGCCTTGTTGAGACGTCCGGCTTTTGAAGTATATGCCTAAGTGGTTGATTAGTGAGCACCACAATAGGGTGAGATTGAAAATACTGCCGGAGTTTTCGTGCTGCTATCACCAAGGCAAGGGCAAGTTGTTCCGCCAAAGTATACCTTGTTTTCGCATCTAGTAGGGCCTTGCTTACATAGTAGATAGGTTGTTGGACTCCGTTAACCTCTTTTACCAAGACCCCGCTGATCGCGTTTTGAGATACGGCCAGATACAAAAATAAGGTGTCACCAGGCTCAGGCCTAATGAGAATAGGAGGAGATGCCAATGTTTGCTTGAGCTCCTGAAAAGCTTTCTCACAGTCTTCACTCCAATCAAAGCCTTGGTTTCCTCTGAGGACTTTGAAGAAGGGATAGCACCTGTCTGATGCTCTGGACATGAACCTGTTCAAGGCTGCTATCATACAAGTCAACCTCTGTACCTCTTTCTTGTTCCTTGGTGATTCCATAGACGTCAAGGCTTGTATTTTGTCAGGGTTAGCCTCTATCCCCCGGTGAGTGATCATAAAGCCCAAGAACTTGCCCGAGGCTATGCCGAATGCACATTTTGCGGGGTTCAACTTCATTCTGTACTTTCGCAAGGTGTCGAAAACCTCTTCAAGATCTGAAATATGCTGGTCCACCTGTTTGCTCTTGACCACCATGTCATCAATGTACGCCTCTACATTCCTTCCAATCAAGTTAGGAAAGACTCTGTTGATGAGCCTTTGGTATGTTGCCCCTGCATTCTTCAAACCAAAAGGCATGACCTTATAATAGTATATGGCGGAATCGGCCATGAATGACGTCTTTTCTTGATCTTCCTCGACCATGAGGATTTGATGATAACCAGAAAATGCATCCAAAAAGCTGTATAGCTTATGTCCAGATGTGCTATCCACCAAGTTGTCAATCCGCGGTAGGGGATAACTATCCTTTGGACATGCTTTGTTAAGATCTGTGAAGTCAATGCAGACCCTCCACTTACCATTGGCCTTCTTCACTAAAACAACATTGGCAAGCCAATAGGGATATTGGACCTCCCGAATGAATTGAGCACTGACGAGTTTGTTAATTTCTTCGCGAATGACCTCCCGGCGTTCTGGGGCAAACTGTCTTTTCCTCTGCTTTACTGGTCTGGGCCCTGGACTAATGTTAAGCCTGTGGACTGCAATTTTGGGGTCTATCCCTGGCATATCCTCAACCTTCCAGGCAAAAACGTCAATGTTGCGAGATAAGCAACCAATAAGTTCTATCTTTAGGGTGACGTCAAGATCCCGACCAATCGTCACCTTCTTATCCTGCTCGAGCTCAATTTCCACCAATTCTTCGACAGGAGCAAGTCTGACTTGTTGCCCGGCCTCGGGCTCAGTCCTTGAGATTTGCATGACGTCGTTATTTATTTCCCGAACGCTGGCAACATAGCATTGTCTGGCAGCTGTCTGGTCTCCACACACGACCTCAACGCCATTACTTGTTGGAAACTTCATGGCTAGGTGGAAGGTAGACACAATGGCTTTGATCTTATTCATGAGTGGTCTTCCCAGAATAGCGTTATAGGCCATTGAGACACGTACCACTTGAAAAGAGGTCATCTCCGTAACCTGTTTCTGGCCAAAACCCAAAGTTAGAGGAAGCTCGACGACGCCCTCTAGAGTGATGACTCCTCCCCCAAACCCCTAGAAAGGAGTTTTAACCGCTTTGAGCTGCTGAGATGAGATTCCCATTTTGGCAAAAGTTTCTTGTGAAAGTATATTGGTCGCACTCCCGTTGTCAACCAAGATTCTCTTTACTTCAAAATTGGCCACAATCGCTGAAATGACCAAGGCGTCATCATGTGGAAGTGATACACCTTCTAAGTCCCCGGTTCCAAAAGTAATATCCTCCCGCTTTCCATGAGGCATTCCAGAGGCCAAGGCATGTTGTCGGGCATATTGTTTTCTTCCACTGTTGGAGTCTTCTCCCGAGGCAATACCCCCAATGATGATATTGATGGTTCCAGCAGTGGGTTGACCATCCCTTTTTGCTTCAGGGGCTTTTTCCCTACCAAGATCGTTCCTCGGGCGTTTATCGTTACCGACGTAGGAACTTAGGAGTCCTCTTTTAATAAGGGCTTCAATCTCCCGTTGCAGGGCCTTACAGTTCTCCGTGGTATGCCCATGATCCCGATGGAAATCGCAGTACTTGTTCATGTCCCTGGATTCGGGTGGTGACCTCATTCTGACAGGCCATTTGAGTTCCTTCATATCCTTGATCTCCATCAATATATTTGTCTTTGACGTATTTAAAGCGTAAATGACGTCGGGGGAACCTCCTATCTCTGTTTTCTCCGAGGTTGTTCTTCACAGGGGTTCGGGTCATGCTGTCGTTTATGCTCGACCCTGTCATGGGGTGGTCCAACATTTCTCAGGTTCAGTGTTTCCTCCATGTTTATGTACTTCTCGGCTCGGGTAAGAAGCTCGGTCACTGTCTTTGGCAGAGTTTTGGATATAGACATCTTGAAAGCCTCACACTTTATGGCGTATGTGAGGGCAGAAACTGCTGCAGTTATATGTAGGTCGGGAATCTGAAGTCTTTCCTTGTTAAACCTGGTCATGAAGTCACGTAGGGTCTCATTTTGCCCTTGTCTAAGTTGCATGAGGGAAGCCGCTGTCTTCCTGATGCATTTACTACTTGCGAAGAAAGCAAAGAACTTGTCTGCCAAATCCGAGAATGAGGCTATGGAGTTGGGCTCTAAGGTTGAGAACCAATCCCTAGCAGCATTCGTCAAAGTTTGTGGGAAGGCCTTGCACATCACCTGATCTGGTGCGACCTGTAGATTCATGACATCCGTGTATATGTTAAGATGATTGATTGGATCGGTGGTCCCATCATATTCTTTGATCCTAGGATACTTAAATCTGTCTGGCAAGGGGAATGTCAATATCTCGGGAGTAAAGGGAGTGTTGGGACTGAATCTTGTCGTCCCTTTGTTGACCTGAAGTAGGCCTGCCGTAATTCCTTCTTGAATAATCCTAGCGAGTTCCTCGGACTCCATGGTCACTGATCTCGAGGCCGAGGTCACATGTGGTATACCCGAGGCCCCTGCTCCGCCATTGTCAGGGACATGTCTTTGAGCTCGAGCTCGAGCATCAGCCATAAAACCCCCCTGGGGTGCTGGTGTGGGTGACGGATGCGAATTTCTTTGACTTAGCAGCTGAGTCAGTGTGGCGACCTGTTGTCTGAGCTCTTCAAAGGCTCCAGCAGTGACGACTGCCGGCTGGGGCTCTGGCACTTCTAATGATTCCTCTTGAGGAACAGGGACATCCTCAGGAGGGGGTTGGTTTGGAACGGATGAGCTTGCTGGTGGAAGACCTAAACGTGTGTTTACCATGGCTTTTGGTAGCGTTTCCCGCAGACGACGCAAATGATGCTACCAAAAATCGTACCTGTAGATTTTCCGAGTTTGATGACTGATGAGGAGCACGAACGTGATCTTCCGGTACCTGAAACAAAGGCAACGAGGTGTATTCTCGTCGCCCCTCCGATGCTTAAGTCAGAAAGGGAATTATATGCGTGAGGCTATGTGCTGGAGAACAATGAAAAACGTACCTGAATAATGGCTCAAGGTTTTGTATTTATAGTAGTACGTGACATTCTCCTAATGGGACTCGAGGACAAAATATTGCAATATGCGAAGCAGCCAGGCGAAGGTGGTCGGGCGTAATGTCTCAAGGATGCACATGCTCGAGGACACAATAGTTGGATTTATAACTTTATCAAAAATAGTCGTCGGGATAATGTATTGATCGGGGATATTGGAAAATGTCACCATCACCCATCATTTCTCTACTTGTGTTAAGCAAACTGTCCTCTCGACTCCAAGAGAGCAATAACGTTCATCAAGAATAAATAATGGTTCCTTCTTTCAAAAAGTTGATTGAGAACACCCATTAATTAAGTGAAAATTGATTTGTATTATATATTTTGAGCAAACTACACAATGTATAACTGCTAAATTAACGTCTCTTTTGATAGCTTGAATCACAAGGGGAGTTAGGACTCGACGTATAATTTTATTATTTAATTATGTGATTTTGTTTAATTAAGAGACAATTGTACCATTAGTACGCCTGGCTCGCAAAAGGCATAAAATCGTGCCTGCAAGCACTCCCGAAAATATTCTAACGTGTTTTATATAGAAATCAGGCTTCAATTGGATTGCTTGACTCTCTGCCCGAGATGCTCACGAACCAAATGATCAAGCCCATCTCGGTAGCTGGATCGGCCCATGTACAACTACCATTGCCCATTAGATTGGGCCCAACGAACAAAAGCCTATTATAAACGGGTCTGTCTTAATCGGATCAATTCTTTATTGGTTCATGATCAGTTGGGTCTCTGGTCAGAACAGTCGGGGTTCCCGCGCTCTTGAGAACTTTCTAGTTATGGCCAAATCAGCTGAATGATATTTTTCTCGATCTCTCTTTGGATTTCTACATGCAACACTGCGTGTTCATTATCTCGAACCCTCTACACCCTTCAACACCGGTAGGCCCACCCCTCCCCAACAAAATCCCAACCTATATATACCACTCTATCTTTTTATTCATAGGCAGCACATATTCTCTCGAAGCAAGCAATACAAAACAGACAGACCAACAATACGTGTTCTTGTTTTAGCTAAGTAATCCATTCAAGAACCCACAAAAAATCTTGTTTTAGTTTTGTGAATTCTTTGTTAGTGATGGCGAAAACAGAGGGCAAGGCTATTGGTATTGATCTTGGCACAACATACAGTTGTGTTGGAGTGTGGCAAAATGATCGAGTCGAAATAATTCCCAATGATCAAGGCAATAGAACAACACCATCCTACGTTGCGTTCACAGATACTGAGAGGCTCATAGGTGATGCAGCCAAGAATCAAGTGGCTATGAACCCACAAAACACCGTTTTCGATGCGAAACGCCTCATCGGTCGAAGATACTCCGATCCTTCTGTGCAGAATGATATGAAGCTCTGGCCGTTTAAGGTGATTGCGGGACCTGGTGATAAACCCATGATTGTGGTTGATTACAAGGGCGAAAAGAAACAGTTTGCGCCTGAGGAGATTTCGTCGATGGTTTTGACTAAGATGAAGGAAATTGCCGAGACTTTCTTGGGGCAAACTATTAAGAATGCAGTGGTGACCGTGCCTGCTTATTTTAACGATTCGCAGAGGCAGGCCACGAAGGATGCTGGGGCTATTGCTGGGCTCAATGTGATGAGGATTATAAACGAACCTACTGCTGCTGCTATAGCTTATGGATTGGACAAGAAGGCCTCGAGGACTGGTGAAAAGAATGTGTTGATTTTCGATCTCGGAGGTGGGACTTTTGATGTTTCGCTTTTGACGATAGAGGAAGGGATTTTCGAGGTTAAGGCCACTGCTGGTGACACTCATTTGGGGGGTGAAGATTTTGACAATAGGCTGGTAAATCACTTTGCGGCCGAGTTCAAGAGGAAGCACAAGAAGGATATAAGTGGCAATGCCAGGGCGTTGAGGAGGTTAAGGACAGCTTGTGAGAGGGCAAAGAGGACTTTGTCTTCAACTACACAGACGACGATAGAGATTGATTCTTTGTACGAGGGTATTGATTTCTATGCCACAATCACGAGGGCGAGATTTGAGGAGCTGAACATGGATTTGTTCAGGAAATGTATGGAGCCTGTGGAGAAATGTTTAAGGGATTCCAAGATTGATAAGAGCCAAGTCCATGACGTGGTGCTTGTGGGAGGTTCGACGAGGATTCCAAAAGTGCAGCAACTCTTGCAGGATTTTTTCAATGGGAAGGAGCTTTGCAAGAGTATAAATCCGGACGAGGCTGTGGCTTATGGAGCTGCAGTTCAGGCCGCGATTCTTTGCGGTGAAGGCAATGAGAAGGTTCAAGATTTACTGCTGCTTGATGTTACACCTCTCAGTCTTGGTATTGAGACTGCTGGTGGTGTGATGACAGTTTTGATTCCAAGAAACACGACGATTCCCGCCAAGAAAGAGCAAATCTTCTCAACCTACTCTGACAATCAGCCCGGCGTTCTCATTCAGGTGTATGAAGGAGAGAGGCCTATGACGAAAGATAACAATCTTCTGGGGACTTTTGAGCTCAAAGGTATACCACCAGCACCAAGAGGTGTGCCACAGATCAATGTCTGTTTTGACATTGATGCGAATGGTATTTTGAATGTATCAGCCGAGGACAAGACTGCTGGTGTAAAGAACAAGATTACAATCACAAATGACAAGGGAAGACTGAGCAAGGAAGAGATTGAGAGGATGGTTCAGGAGGCTGAGAAGTACAAGGCTGAAGATGAAACCGTGAAGAAGAAGGTGGAGGCGAAGAATGCATTGGAGAATTACGCATATAACATGAGGAACACTATAAAGGATGAGAAAATCGGAGGGAAGTTGGATCCCTCTGATAAGCAGAAAATTGAGAAGGCAATCGATGACGCTATTGAGTGGTTGGACCGGAACCAGTTGGCTGAAGTGGATGAACTTGAAGACAAATTGAAGGAGCTTGAGGATTTGTGCAATCCCATTATTTCTAAGATGTACCAGGGTGCTGGTGGTGCTGGTGGAGATGTGCCAATGGGCGGTGCTAGTGGTGCAGAGATGCCGGGAGCTGGTTATGGCAAGGCTAGCTCTGGCAACACCGGTGCTGGGCCCAAGATTGAGGAAGTTGATTAAAGGGTGGAAAGCTGAAAATGGTTCTGTTTTATGACATGTTCTGTTATGTGTTGTTCTGTTCTATTGTACAAGTTGGAGGACGTTCATGAACTAGTAGCTATACGTGTTCTTGAGATGTATCCTAGTATATCTTTCTGATATAATAAACATCATATTTTCACTTCAGTAGTTGAGATTTTGCTAGTAGCTCTACATGTTCTTGAGATGTATCCTTGTATATCTTTCTGATATAATAAAACATCATATTTTCACATCAGTATAGATTGATGTACCTCCCATAATCCCACTAGTTGAGATCGATGAAGTCCCCAAAATACAGGTCGCTGGGGAGAGAGAGCTTTCGGAAGATGCTATTTTGGGGATACAACTATAGCTGTGTGCTCTGTTTTTGTCCCAGTGTTACAACCCATGAGGATTGCAAGTTTCACGTGTTAGTAATATTTGATCTAATGGTTTTGTGTACAAATTGATATGTAGTTCATCCATGCATGTTCTTGAGATGTGTCCTATTGCATGCTGTAAACAAATACATTTTTCTGATACGATTAAAAACATCATTTTTTCCCGTTAATATAGATTGATGTAGCTCCCATATTCCATTAGTTAAGATTGTGATGAAGTCCCGAAAAATCCAGTTCGTGTCTGGGGAGAAAGAGTTCTTGGACGACACTATTTTGGGGATATCTCTTCTGATTTTGTCCCAATATCACAACCCAAGAGGACTGTCAAGTTTCACATCTTGGTAACATTTGATCTGATACTTTAATTTACAGATTGATAACAGTGGATGGCCTATAGAGAGATTTAGACTACCTTTTCATCTTTAGGATTTATGATTCTGCTTTCTTGGCCGTGTTACTTTCATTTGCAGCAATATTGGAAGTCTATGGTTAGCAGTCTGTTAAATTTTGCAAACAAGAACGATATCTGTGACCATCTGTGTATTTCATCATTGCAACATATAAAGTCAACTAGTGCGGTTGGTAATGAGGCATTTTGCAGCTGCTTTCAGTCTGTCTAAGCCACGGTCTAATTCTGATGAAGACGGGGGCTTAGGATCCAATATATTCGCCTTATTCAAACATAATGCAAGAGCTTCAAAAAGGAGACAAATCTACGCAAGTGAATAAATTTAGTACACTAGGCACTTTAAAGAAACATGTCTTAAGGACTTGGCAAAATGATCCATCTCCTATCTTTTGATTAGAAAAATGGCACATACTACGGGTAATTGTTCACTGAAAATACAACTCTGCGAAGCGGTAACATGTCTAGCACTTGCTTGGTTCTAAGGGGTCAGAAGGAGGAGTTAATTGTTTTGAATGGGAACTTTTAGTACTCCATGTTCAGAGAAATATTTACCATCCGAAAAAAAAAAATCTATGTTGCTATAGTAGTGAACTTGCACAAATGGTGCAACTACTTCCCCCCGTCTCTGAGATGAACCCATTGAAATATTTATTCTGTGAAGATGTGAAGTATGCACATACAAAATACACAATACTGAAACGTAGTTTGGACAGTGCCAAAAGGAACTTTTTCCTTCCCTCCCCCAGGAGTCAGTGACAAGCAGGGTAGGATATTGAAGAATGGTATACCACATTACATTTGCGGCTGTCAAGGCTTCAACCATCAAAGTGGATTGCCATCAGCCTTCAGTCACGACACATGACAGTTAACTTCCACCCATCCTGCACTAGCATCAATCAATCTAAGTGCTTTCTACACTTCATACAATTATTCTTCAAATTCACCAAAATCATTGAGTTGTCAAGCACGATTTCCTAATCACCTTCCATAGAGCTGAATTTATAAAAAGTCAACTACTCAACACAATCCCGACTTTTGGACATCAAAGATTACAGCGGAGTGGGGTGGGTCATGGACTTAAAAAGGGAGTTTTTATCCTTCACCTTACAAGCTGATTTTAAGGGTAAGTTTCTATTCAAGCTTTATACACCTTCCCTTAGAAATTGAATTGAAGGGTGATTTCTACCCAAAGTAGTGGTTAAGACTTAGACAAGTTCTTTTAGGACTCAATATTGATGGATACTCTCTGAAGAATCCATTCCAATACACAAAATTTTTAATGCCACTTCCCAATACACAAAATTTTTAATGCCACTTCCCATTACGATATCTTTCTACCCTTTTTTATAAAGTGTAGAGAGATTCACGTGAATGATTCATGAATATGGATGATGACAAATCAAAATATTATATAAAACTCAAGGGAATGGAAAGATATCTCCTTTTTATATTTGCTTAACAGAGAGGTCATTCAGAAAGGAGATTAATAAATCATCAATAAACAACTGCTTTAGCAAACTGCTTAGCGATTATTTAGACCAATTAAATGCAGAAAACCCTTCATATTTAATTGAAAAGAGCTCATGCCTCACCAAATTCGGAAGTCAGAAAAATTGAAAATTTATGACTGAAAATTTGGGGTCCGTTTGGTATGATTTTTGAAAAGTTAATAGAAGTTTTTGAGACCAAAAAAAGTAGCTTTTGGACCGATTTGTCTAATTTTTTGAAAGTATTTCTTCTAGTTAAAATAGTTTTACTGAAAATTTGGGGTCCGTTTGGTATGATTTTTGAAAAGTTAATAGAAGTTTTTGAGACCCAAAAAATAGCTTTTGGACCGATTTGTCTAATTTTTTGAAAGTATTTCTTCTAATTAAAATAGTTTTTAGAAGAAGTTGGTCCAATGTAACTTCTTCTAAAAATACCTCTGAAATAGAAAGTACTTTTAAAATCCATTTTCAAAAATTAAGATAGCTTTTTCAAAAAACCCTTTCACGTGAAGCAAAAATAATGTCAAACGAGTCCTTAGAATGATCAACTTTAAAACTTAAACCTAGGTTTCGAGTTGTTCTCTTCATCTGAACAGCTTTGGTGATGAGTACATCAAGAGAAGAAACTGCAGCAACAAATGTCAGGAGAACATAATCATGCATCCTTTCTAGATTTTGTTAAATGCCAAAAGACATTATTTGGATAATGGGATTTTTTATTCATTGATCTAGGCTAGAACAACCATAAATCATTAAACATAAATGTCAACTATATCAATTTCAGCAGGCTAAGTTAAAAAACATATATAAATCAACTGTTCTCCGCTCAACTTTAGGGCGAATAGTAATCATATTCTACTAGGTACTAGAAGCAGTTGTCCTCCCAGTGGGTGTTTATCTAAGTTGAATATCTATTCATTCCTCTCCTCAACGTTGAATAGGGAAGAAGGATTGTTTAGTCCCTCATCAAATCATGCCGCAATTGAATTTTCCATATTCAAAAATCTCTTTCCACCTCCACCCATAACCACAAATAAAAATGTCAATCGTGCAAGCAGACCACCACATAAAAGCTTTGAACTTATCATTTTAATACTCGAATATGTAATACACCTGTGTAATAGCTTGATCCACGGATATTTTGGAGATCATCATCGACCACTGCTTCTCCAGCATGTCCTTCAAGATAACCATGCTCGTTTTACTGATACAGCATTCTGTTACATGTTTCGGAGATGCGTTTTCCAGTCATCATCTGCATCCACAACACAATTTACACACAGATAAAGCAACACTCCTGGAGTTCAAGAAGAACATATTATATGACCCACATTCAAAACTTGCTAACTGGGATGAGAAAACTCATGTGTGCAACTTCACCGGTGTAAAATGTGACGAACTGCATCATCGCGTTTTCCAAATCAACCTCAATGATTCTCATCTCTTAGGTTTGCTTCCACCAGTAATCTCAAATCTCACACAGCTTCGAGTGCTAGAGCTCGTAAACAATCAATTTTTTGGCATTATCCCATCCGAATTTTCCTCCCTCAGGAAACTTATTTATTTGAAACTCAGTAGCAACAATTTCCATGGACAAATACCACATTCCTTTTCTTTACTTTCCAACCTCGCATTGATTTTTCTTGATGCAAATAACTTAAATGGAACGATCCCACCAGCTCTCTTTTCCAACTGTACATTCCTGAATAATGTAGATTTCTCCCAAAATTTCCTCACTGGTAAGATTCCAGCAGAAATCGGGAAATGCCCATATCTGTGGAATCTTAACTTATACAACAACCAATTCATTGGAGAAATCCCTGCATCTTTAGCCAATTCATCAGGTATATTGAATTTGGATGTGGAGAACAACAGCCTTTCTGGTGAACTGCCTTCAGAAACAATATCAAAGCTAAACAAGATGTGGTACCTTCATTTATCATACAATCACATGGTGAGCCATGACAACAACACTAACCTAGAGCCATTTTTTACTGCTGTGGCAAACTGCAGTGGGTTAGTGGAGCTGGAATTGGCTGCTATGGGTCTTGGAGGCAGATTGCCTAGTTCCATTGGACTACTGAGTGAAATACTGGATCACCTGTTACTACAAGAAAACCAGATAACTGGATCAATTCCTACTGAGGTGCAAAATCTTTCCACCATTAAAATACTGAATTTGACATCCAATCGTTTAAGTGGAACCATTCCAGCTGAAATAGGTGAATTGTCATATTTGGAACAGCTTTGTTTGTCTCATAACTTGTTGACCGGTGATATTCCAGCTTCTATAGGACAAATGTCTAGTCTTGGTCTGATGGATCTATCTAATAACAAATTATCTGGTCAGATTCCTAAAGAATTTGGAAATCTATCCAGAATAAACTATCTATTCCTCAACGACAATCTTCTTTCTGGAAAAATACCTACGACCTTAGGGAGATGTATGTCTCTGTACAAGCTAGACCTGTCCTACAACAGATTGACAGGAAGCATCCCTACAGAAATATCTGGAATGCGTGAAATCCGAATATTTCTGAATCTATCACATAACCAGCTTGAAGGGCCCTTGCCAGTCGAACTAAGCAAACTGGAGAGTGTTCAAGAGATTGATTTTTCGTCTAATAACCTTAGTGGGAGTATCTTTTATCAAATTTCTAGTTGTGCCGAATTGCGGGTGATAAATTTCTCCAACAATTCTCTTCAAGGGCATCTTCCAGAATCGTTAGGAGATCTTAAGAGCCTTGAATTTTTTGATGTTTCACAAAACAAGTTATCTGGAATAATCCCGGATAGCTTGAACAAAAGCCATACTCTGACGTTCCTGAATCTTTCATTCAATAACTTTGCTGGAATGATTCCCACTGGTGGCATCTTCGATTCCATCACAAAGTT
This sequence comes from Olea europaea var. sylvestris, assembly GCF_002742605.1. NCBI lineage: Eukaryota > Viridiplantae > Streptophyta > Magnoliopsida > Lamiales > Oleaceae > Olea > Olea europaea. The sequence goes on along the minus strand of NC_036246.1, from coordinate 33,650,498 downwards.
ATCATTCTTGGGCAACCAGCAGCTTTGTGGGTCTGTTCCTGGCGTACCAGTTTGCCACAGAAAGCAACACTATTTCCTCTCCCGTGTTTTCTTGGCTATCTTTTGTATTGTCATATTCATATCAGGTTTTTTCTCGACAATCTGTTGTGTGATTGGATGCCAGCGCCTGAAAGTTATCGTTTCCACCAGCCAGGAAAGAAAAGAGAGAAAATTGCCGCAAGACTTGACACACAATTTTCCAAGAATAACCTATAAAGAACTTTCAGAGGCCACAGGAGGATTTGATGACCAGAGACTAATTGGATTAGGCAGCTATGGGCGAGTGTATAGAGGAGATCTTCCAGATGGAACCCAAATAGCAGTCAAGGTTCTACATCTGCAAACCGGAAATTCCACTAAGAGTTTCAACAGAGAATGCCAAGTGTTAAAGAGGATCCGTCACAGAAATCTAATAAGAATTATTACAGCTTGTAGCTTGCCAGAGTTTAAGGCCCTTGTTCTTCCCTATATGGCAAATGGGAGCTTAGACAGCCGTCTTTATCCACATGCAGATAATGGCCTAAGGTTAGGCTCCTCAGATTTGAGCCTAATACAGAGGGTGAACATTTGCAGCGACATTGCAGAAGGGATGGCTTACTTGCATCACCATTCTCCAGTTAAAGTCATACACTGTGATTTAAAGCCAAGCAATGTTCTTCTGAATGATGATATGACAGCTTTAGTCTCTGATTTTGGGATAGCAAGACTGGTCATATCTGTTGGAGCAGGAAATGGCGGGATAATTGAGAATATGGGGAATTCGACTGCGAATATGCTATGTGGATCTATTGGATACATTGCACCAGGTGAGGTTTTCTCTTTTGCTTTTCATATGCATAATTAAGGACAAATAAAATTGAAGGAAAAAAAAAAAATAAGAGCATGCTGAGAGATGAAAATGAAGCAGCATATATGCTTCAGCTATAATTAATAATTTAACATTGAAGCACTAAATGCAAACGAATAATATTGGATCTAACAACTAATGACAAGTTGAGCTACTGCATGCATATATCTATATTTTCTTGAAAAGTTTATGCACGTTGCTGATTCCTGTTATTACCTTGAAGAGTATGGGTTTGGGTCAAGCACATCCACAAAGGGGGATGTTTATAGCTTCGGTGTCCTGGTTCTTGAGATGGTGACTAGAAAGAGGCCAACAGATGACATGTTTTCCGGAGGGCTAAACCTGCACAGATATATCAAAAGCCAATACCACAGGCAAATAGAAAATGTTGTTGACTCTTCCTTATTGAGATCCTTAAAAGACCAGTCCCCTGAGGTAAAGAAAATGTGGGAAGTCGCAATTGGAAAATTAACTGAGTTGGGAATTATCTGCACGCAGGAATCAGCTTCTACGAGGCCTACAATGCTTGATTGTGCGGATGACTTGGATCGTCTCAAGAGATACCTGTCAGGGGACACAACAGCAACATTGGCGACATCCCTTGGAATATCATCTTCAACGTTCAGTGATGATTAGCAATATATGTAGATTCATCAGATTGCTTCTGGGATTCTAATTGCAGCAAACCATTAATTTTCAAGAAGTTGAGTTCTCCTACTTAGCAATCTTTTGGCTAGCAAAATTAGTTGATTGAGGTACAAATATAAATCCTGAAGAATATATAATATTTTTTTGAAACTTCTCCTCTTTATTCTTCCACCACTGTTGCTCTCTTTACCATAATTTTACTTGCATCATTACTCATGATGACAATAGAGCTGTATTAACAAATGACTAGGTTCTCAATTCTCAAATCTCAAATGTATGCTAACGGGGCACATAAAATAGAAGATCAAATCATATAATCATACCAGATTACCTAGTTTAGCAGTCGAAATCTGACTTCATAAGGTCTGAATTGGAAAAAAAAAAAAAAGGTTCTGGAGCTTTCTGAATAGTAACATATTTTTGTTCAAGAAAAAAAAAGAGCGAAAAGCTCTTTAGTTTTACTCTCTGGTTTATTAACTGTAATAAATATGAAAAGTAGACATGAAATCATATTGTACAGAAGATAGCGACTCGTGTCACAATAAAATCATCCCGATAGATGACAGTCTGCATACTTTATAGAGAAGCTTGTGCAATAAGATCATTTGAACTTACGAACTAAAAAAATATTCCTAAACGCTACAAGTGTATGTAAAGCTCTCCCCCACCCAATTCCATTCATTTAGAAAAGAAGGAGAACCTAACATTACTTCATATCATAGACGTAAAAGAGTATGATGGAGATTAAGCTACTTTCAAGTAAACATTAAACAAGCAAATAAATATTGATTAATGTACTAACTACAACACAATTTTAGCTTGTGCCGTAAAATAATGATGAGATTTACCTGCCATATCTTTTCAAGTGTTCAATATATTTTTACCATATCCAGGAAAAAGACACAATTCTTATCCTGAGTCATGCTGAAAATTTCATTTTATTTTATATCGGAGAACTTTGTATCATAGTCATGCAATGCAACCATTGAAGAATATTTGCCTTGCACCAAACTGTTTGTCTAGAGCAGTTTGTGGTTGGTCATGCATAAAACAGAACGAAAAGAACTGCAACTTAATATAGGCTGCCAATTATTTGCACACTACCTGAGTGTCTGTGATGGAGATCATATCATTCAATGTGTCATATGAAGACTTTCAAAGCTTAGATTCTTATTTTAGGAGAACTAATTAGGGTTTGGTTTTATAAATTTTCTAATATTTCATTAGTTGCTTTTTACTTAAATTAGATTAATTTGAACCCTAAAGGGCTTACACATTGTAAGAGTTAAATTTTGATATTGGAAAGGGAAAAAAAAACACTGGTTCCTCCCTAATATCTTTCTGCCCTCTTTTACGTCCGTTTTTCTCCTCTTCCCCTTTCTGCCATATCTTCCCCCTCTTTCCCCTTCTTCTATAGTTCTGGTTCTTTGTAGTTGCATCCTACACCAGTCTGCCAAGGTTTCAACTGTAAATTGAATAAGAATCTTTCTTAGTGTGCTGAACAGCTACTTAACTGCAAGCATTGCAGCATTATAATCAATAGAACAATATAAAATTTTAAGAATTGTAAAATGTCCTTCGTAAAATACCTGGCATAAATCAATCCACAGAGTTTTTTTCCCCCTCTGGCGCAATTCCACAAATATCTTCGTTGCAAACAAAAATTGTTACAGTTAGAGTCTACCTCACATAGCAATTCTCCGAGAAGATTTCTTGGTTACCTCCCCATAAAAATCTGCAAGCAAATTTTCAGCATTTACCCTTTATCACTGTTGCGGATTAATGATGTTGTATCATAACAAGTGGGCAGCCGGAGCACCTTAGAAAAAAAGTTACAAGGCACATAGGACATAATCCAGAATTAAAAAATAATTATATTTGAAAATAATCTATAATTTGCAATATAATTGAAGGGGGGGCGGGGTGAAATCATCTTCGTACGAGTATTTGATTTTCTACCTCATAAAGTCAAATTATCGAGTATTTGATTTTCTACCTCATAATCCATGGAGTTTTTCCCTTCATTTTCATATGTCAAGAAATTAAGTTGAATTTATCAACTTGGGTAATTTTGGGTAAGGATAGCCTTTTCAAAATCTCGATGAGGAAGAGAGGAGGAAAATATAAATTTGTATTTGTTTTTGTGCATGCATTTAAAATGTTAAAGAAATTTTCAAGATATCTACATTTGGAAAGAAATTTATAAATTTTTATAAATTCAATTAAAATTAAATACTTATTTTATCTATACATTTATAACTAATACTTATTAGAGTAATGATATCTAGCATCAATGTTGTTATAACAATCGTTCTAGTGGTGTTATATGATAAGTTCAATGAAATGTAGAGTTAAATTATACGTTTAATATATCTTTGTAGGGTATGACTATTATATACAGAAATTATTATAGTTCATTTGAATGTCGTGTCGATCACAAAAATGAGTCCATTGCATGCCAATATGTCTTAGAATGAACATTTATGTCTCGATCGTTGACATATTCAAAAACAAAAGAACACCTCAGTTGTCAAGGTTCGCCTACACAAACGAACCCATGGAATTTCAATACTTGGTCAAAAATATGATTGAAGATGTCGGATAACCTTAGACATGAATGAGATATCTCAGTGCTAATTCTAACAAATAACTTTGAGATTAGTGCACTATCCCCCTCCACGTAGACAAGGTATTCCCAAACACACGTCAAAAAACCTCGAAAATCAATCGACTTTGAAAATAAAAAATTAATCATAAATTCCAACATAATGATGAAAATAGTCAAGTCGCAAAAATAACTGAAATGTCCTTATAAAATTCCTATAAATAGGTCATTGCAAAACTAGAGAAGAGGACTTTTACTCTCTCTCTCTCTCAAGATCCAAAAAATAAAATTCGAAATATAGAAAAATTCAGAAAGGAATTATCTCTTGAGAAATTGTAAGAGAAAATATACAATTCCTTTAAGAATACAATTCATTTTTTGAAGTCAACAGTTAGGCATCATCTGTTAAAGGTCATACCAAAACCATGAAAGTATAAACACGTGTAAACAAAAAGTCCCCAAAAAAAAAAAAAAAAAAAAAAAAAAGAAAAAAAGAGGATTCGCGTGCTTTACATACATTAATCAAACAATGATGATAATTTTGGAAAGAGTATGAATGAAAGTCGTAATTCAATGTACAACCCTCGACAAAGAAGAAATTGAAGGTTGTCAAGAATGGTGACAAAGTTAACTCAAACAGTAGCTAACGTGGCTTCCAACATGCAACATTTTGCCAACAAAGATGTTACCACGAGGCAATTCTTAATACGGCAAAAACATGCAATTCTGCCTTCCAAGAAAATGGAGGCGAGAGCAAAGCCAATGGCTCAAAGCAAAAGACAGAATGCATCACATCAAACAAAAGCCTTCTTGATTTGCTCCTATTTTCAATTGGTAGGTAAGCACTGATGCCGCCCGAGATGAAGCTACGGCAAGGCCTTGGAGAGAGAGGTAAGGGAGAAAATTTCAGTAAGTTCGTCAATATATGAGGATTAGGATTCTCCAATTGCTCCTACCAAAGGAATGGAGAGTAGGTCGCTTCGTTCAGATGAGATAATTGATAATAAAAAAAATATGCCCATTGCTTGAGGCAATCAAAATGTTGGGAGGCCTAGCACATTCTCAATGTCGAAAATGCAAATTTTTGTGGAAATGCAATCCTATTAATCATTTTCGAGTGTTACAACTCAATACCCAAGATCGATACAAATTTTACAAAACACGGACAAAAATCAAAGGCATCAAGTTCTCATTGATTGGGCTAGAACATGCATTGTACCCGTCTGTACAATGTTTAATAGCTCCCATACTACGATACAAAGGCAGTAACTCAATGGACCCAATCTCTCCAAACCACCAACACAACCCTTTCAAACTGAAACCGAAGAATCACCAAGATTCAACATCCTCGAATTCACCAAAAAATCAAGGGTTTATGGTCTAAAGAGCAAGAATCACGAAGAAGTAGAAAGGGCAGAGACACCAAGTCTCAAAGGAGAGAAGATGAAACCTAGAGGCTCTACACACGAAGAGATGCAAAAATAATGAAACCAAGTGGGTCAGAATATCTCAGACCAACTAATATATATGAATGGTCATCAGTGTAGATGTTAGGTTTAGGAGATCCAACGGTCTAGAATCACACATGTGTATCATATGATTTGGGCGAAGTCACAACATATTTCAACATTGAGTTATTAGGCAATGAACTTGTAAAATTTTGCGAAAATGACTGAATTTTATTCAATAATTTCTGCATATAATTTACACATATATGTAGCTCTCAACCTTCTAATCAATTCTTGAAAATCTGCTACTAATTGATGCTATATTACAAAGATGGAAAGATATATATTGCAATATATTTATCTTCTAATTAAATCAATCTATAATATTGACAAGGATATTTGATTTTCTCAATACTCTCCCCTCAAGTTGGTGAGTAAATGTTTTGAACTCCCAACTTGACCAACAAAGAATGAAATTTTTCCTTCCTGAGAGTTTTAGTGAATATATCATCAAGTTGTGACATATATGGAACAAACTTTGTCACGATCTTTCCTTCCATAATTTTATCTCGAACAAAATGACAATTATTCTCAATGTGTCTTGTTCGTTCGTGAAATATTGGATTTACAGCAATATGAAGAACAGTTTGATTGTCACAGAACAAGGTTGTTGGCCTTGAATTTGAACTTCCAGATCTCGAAAAAGATTTTGTAACCATGTAAGTTCACAACATGTCGTTGCCATGTATCTATACTCAGCTTCAACAAAAGATAAGGATACTCTGGAGTTTGCTTTTCCATGAGATAAGACAATTTTCGAGGAAAACACAATAACCAGTTGTTGAACGTGGAGTGGTTGGACATCTTGCCCAATCAGAGTCACAATATGCTTTCAAACTTGTATTATACTTTACATATAATTTTCAAATAATAGATAATATTATATGATAGTATAATATTCTTAATTGAAATATTTGAAGAGATTTTTATTTTTTTAATAATTGAGAAAAATAAAAATAATAAGTAAGTTATTATATAAATTAAACAACCAAAGGAACCAACAGTTGGAGTTTCTTTCATTATTCTCAAATTCTCACTTCTCACTTCTCACTTCTCATATCAAATACTTACTAGAATATCATAAAATTTACAATCTATAAATAGTTGGACAAAGAAATGGGTAAAAAGCTATTTGGGTCTTTAAATTTTAGGATTTTGAAGTTGACTAATATAAATTTTTTCATCCTTCTAATTTTTTCAATTTCGAATCAGATTATCGGTTCGGATATCCGATAACATAGTAAATGAGATATGGATTTAGCAATCAAGTATTCGTTAAATTATCGGATCGGATCGAATAATTATTCTTAACGGATCGGATCGAATCGGATCGAATTTGAGCATATCCAATCCATTTCCAGCCATATTCCCGAGGAGTCCACAGCTTACATTGGTGAAGCTAACATATATAAGTCCTCGGCGAATAGCCTTTAGGGTATGCCAGTAATGACAATATCACCAATCTTTAGTGCTTAGCTTTTCCTTTGTTTTCTACGTTTATTGCTTTCTTGCAAAAAAAAACTTCATTAAATGTGTTTATATTTGAATTAACTGATACACTACAAAGGGAAGCTTATGATAATAGATAAGCCCATTACAACCAAATTCATCTGCCATGCACTCCTCTCTATCAAATCCATCAAAAAATTATGAATAACATAGATATCACCACGCCAATCAAAATACACAATAAGAAAGAATGAATTAAAATTTCATTTTTCTACAAGAACCAAAGAAACCTAGATAAACACAGCTACATAACTTAGAGTATAAAATAAGCAACTTGTCTACAATCGACATGGAGCGAGAACATTTCTGTGAAATAAACACCCCATTTCCATGTTTATAAACCAAGGACCTATGAATCCGTCAAACGTTAAATAGTGTTGGCAGCATACCGAGCAATGGCCAATTAACAAGAAGCACGTTGTAATTCCAAAAACCCCAAAGACAAAGAAACCATAGGACTGCTAAGCAAGCCTCAAAATACCACACTAGTGTCATTCTACGATAAACAAGCCGATGCTACAGCATAAAACTTGAAAAAATAAAATCATGAAACGTTGGACTCTTAACTATTTGTTCCTGACATCCCATAGATTAACATGGAGTTAATAGCCCAAATGGTTACTGAACTTTGCAAAAGTTTTCCCAGGGTTATCAAATTTTAGAAATCATTTAAATCATCACTGAATTTCGTAAAATGTTTTCACGAGGTTACTCAACTTTGCGGGATTACCAAACTTTTAAAAATCATCACTTTCATCACTAAAACTTTGCAAAAAGTTTTCCTGGGGATCACAAACCTTTTGCAAAGTTCAATGATCCCATGAAAATATTTTGCAAAGTTTAGTAATAAATGTGATGGTTTTTAAAATTCAGTGATTCCATGAAAACTTTTTACAAAGTTTAGTGATGACTTAAATGATTTTTTAAAGTTCACTGAGCCCGTGAATTTTTTTGCAAAGTTCAGTGACCATTGGATTATTAACTCGATTAACATGGGATGAACTACAATAAATATTTTTGTATTCCTTCTATTAACCATTTTATTTATTTATTTATTTATTTTAAATTTTTGGGGAAGAAGATGAGTGGGGTAGGGGTGAAAAATAATATTTAAAAGATTTGGAATTTTAGATGGCACATATTAAAAAAAAATTAGATTTTATTTGTAACAAAATAAAAAATTTTAGTGCTGAAATTGCAATTATTCCATTTTAATTTTGGCATTTTTTATAATTATTTTTAACGACAAATCTGATGAATCTTTATGGAAGGAAATTTTTTTGCCCAAAAAATTTCGAATAGGGGAGTTTTATGCGATTAATCCTTTATAATGTGGTATATCGCGCATGAAAACGTTATAGGGGAGTTTTTTGCTATTGATCCTTTATAATGTTTATTATTAGAATTTTGTGGTGAAGATCAGGTGGTTCGTTCTAATTAGAATTGAATCAAACTAATTCTTAATTGGAATTATTATAAAAATATAATCATTGGTTCTACTGAAAAAAATAAGGAAATTGTACTAGGCTCTCGTTTGGCTTTGATTTTTCACTCCAAAAAATCAATTTTTTGACTGTTATTTCCTTAAGTTAGCCATCATTTTTTATTTTTTCACTCACAAACGAGACCCGCTTTTCTCTCTAACAATAAAAAAAATAGATTCTCTAAATCATTATCGAACAAACCCTGGACTAGAAAAGTTTGATTGTTGATTTTAAGACTGAAAATGATTGATTTTAGTTTAAATCAAACTAAAATTAGCTAGTCGTGTCCGATTTGATTCGAATCCAATAGCTTTATGTAAAAATGTCTACTACCCTTAAAATCTTATCAGGATTCAACTGATCTACAACTACAAATTTGAGAAGTCACGTGGTGGTAGTTCAGCACACAATAATAATTAGTATGGTTGGGGAATTCGGGTCCGGGTCTTGCATCATTACCCGAATAAAAACTGATTCACCCACGGCCAGATCCTTTCCTTTTATTGCTCAGTTCACTCAAGCACAATGATAGAAGAAGTAATCAATAACTGATGATTGCTTGACAGATTTCTGGGTTTCGGATACGACGCCGTTTTCTTGCTACTCCTCCCCCCCTTTCCTTCCATCCCCCTCAATCACTCTGGGATTCTTGAACACTTCAGGTGAACTTCTTAATCTCAATTATTGACTTTTTCCTTATCATTTTCGCTAGTAGAGATTCATATATACGAGTACACACGTTATTAGGTCTTGAATTTTCAGTTACAGGGAGTGACCGATTCGTGAATACTCGAGAGATTCAGGAGTGGCGCAATTGAAGGAAATGATTCTGTTTTTAGTCCATTATTGAAGTAGCTTTTTTAAGTTCAATTAGCGTTTATCTGATCGTTTAGCATCAGTAAGATTTTCTATTATGTAAGATGATTAGTTTTGGGCTTCGAGAGATCATGAATATGAAATTTGATTTCTGGGGTGGTAAAAGATTAATTTGCAGAAGCCTTTCACCTCTCCTGTAGACAGGAGAAGGGAACTGTCAACGTGTTCTGACAAGGGAGGTTGACAATGTATGTAATGTAGCTTTGGAGGAATTAGAAAGTTTTCAGTTTTTATGGCTGGTAGATTTTACTGTGACCGTTATCTATCCTATTTGAGTTAGTTCAAGGGGTAATGGGGTTTGACTACCTGCATACAAATTAATCTGGTTCCAGGAACCAGATTTGATCAGGTGACATAAGGATTTTGTCTTCTGAGCTATCTGAAGCACTCCCTTTGTAGCATCCAAAATCCTACCTTCATTATATTACTGGTTTCTATGTCAATCAAAATGACAAAGGGGAATTACAGATTTTTCTTCAAGCCTTTGTGAACTTAATAAAGATGGCTTTTTGTTTGTTTTTTCATTTTGTTTTTGGCAGTAGCAGAAGCTAATTGTTGATGGCAGACCTTAAGGAGCATCTGCTCCCACCCAAACCTGCATCAGCAGTGAATCTCAGAGATCTATCGGGTAGGCCGTCTGCCTCTGGCCGACAACCATTTCAGGGAGTGGATGTTTCAGGCCTGAAAAAGCGTGGGCAAGGCCTTCGGTCATGGATACGTGTCGATGCATCTGGGAATTCTCAAGTGATCGAGGTTGACAAGTTCACTATGATGCGTCGGTGTGATCTTCCTGCACGTGATCTACGTTTACTCGATCCGCTGTTTGTTTATCCCTCCACTATTCTTGGAAGAGAGAAGGCAATTGTTGTCAATCTTGAGCAGATTCGATGCATCATCACTGCTGATGAGGTTTGGCTCTTAAATTCTCTTGATAGCTATGTACTGCAGTATGTCGTGGAGCTGCAGCGGCGATTGCAAGCTTCAGGAGTAGGTGAAGTTTGGCAGTCAGATGGTGCTGAATTGAACAGAAGGAGAGGAAGTAGAAATTTTGATAATATATTTGGGAACGCATCACCTGATTACTTGCCATTTGAGTTCAGAGCTCTTGAAGTTGCTCTGGAGGCTGCCTGTACGTTTCTGGATTCTCAGGTATATGTTAGAAATAGCAGCTTGTAAAACTTCCATTGCATGTATTGACTGCTTCTGTAATGAAAATTTTCCAATGGTAGACTAGTGAAAATATTACTGTCTGAAAAATTTCCTGACATTGTAGTTTCTCTTTTTATTTCATTTTATTTATTTTTTGTGAAACAAGCCAGTAATCATCACATGAGAGAAGAACCAAATGCTCCAGAAAATGGGAAGTTGAATATATATGAATAGCTTATGTCTTCTAATTTAAATTAATAAACCATCTGAAAGGAGAATGTGATGTTTCAATGATAGACCTTTGCGATTTTAGGATGGTTTTCGAAGTGGCACTTACATTTGTAGATAGATGCATAGAGCAAAATGTTAAATTTTTATGTTGTCTGCTCATAGTGAAAGTTCCTGCTGACACTAACTTTAACAGACCTCATCAAGAAGGAAAATTACGGTAAGCAGTTTATATTCTTCAGCATATGCATAAGTACACATTTCAGTTCTTGTGGCTTGTGCGTACTGTAATGATCCTAGCATGTGTATTCTTCTCTGATTTCCTAGCTAGCTCCATCCACTACATCTGTGCCACATACATAATGAGATGGTTGATTTTGCCAGATTCCCAGGTTTCTTTAGTATGCTTAATCTTCTTGTTGTACCCAAGTGATGGAATGGGATAATGGAAGGCATAAGAACAGAGATAGTCTTATACTCTTTAATCTGGAAGTGGAAATAGTAATAACCACCAGATAACATAGATTAATAGTTATGTGGATTTTTCCATCACGTTTCCTTGTGTTGTGGAGAAATGAATTTGAAAGAAAATATATAGGAAGAGAGAATGACAAGCATTAGAGTAACTTGCTGGAGTGTATTATCCCCTAGATGATTACTGTTGACCTTTCATTGAATTGTTAACTAATTCAGATTAGTGATGAAGAATATTGGAATTGGTGCTGATATTTACCTTAAACATATAGCTCAACTTCGAGTCTTTTGTTGAAAATGAAGATGCCTGGTATTTGATAAGTGGTGAATGTAAATAGATTATGCTTGCAGTAGAGAATTTTTAATTTTAAGATCTGGAGAAGAACTCTTTGTACTAATGGGGCCATGATGGAGCAAAGAAACTAAAAAGTCCTTCCTCCACTACTTTTTAGCATTTGAAGAACTCTTCATCTCACATTATTAGCTTGAAGGACATATTGTTGACATTGTTTAAACATAATTCACTTGACATAATTTGAATAAAGAGAAGTGAACTGATACTGGTATGTCCCACTGATACATTGTTGAATTTTCACTCTACTTCAAGATTTCTTGATCCTTGAGAGAATAAATGTGATGCATGAGCATACTAAACTGATATTGAATAAGGAAAGGAACAAGAAAGAGAAGAGGATCAAAGAAGAGCAGAATTGAGGGAAAAGAGGAAATCAATGTTATTCATACAAGCAAGAGTTATCTATTACAATGAACGCACCCTCTATATATAGAGCAAAGAAACTAAAATTAAAAGAGTATCTAATAAAGTAGGACTATCGAATTATTGAATCTAATCTAATCAAAATAAACCTAATTTGAATTAAACTCTATAACAAAATCATATATATCTTCTATCTATATCTCTGTTTGTATCTTCCATCAAAATTTGTGCTTCGTATGGTAGAAATTAATCTTCCATACTTTTTATTTGCAAGCACATACTTTGACGGTAGAACTCATAAATTTTGTTCTTGATTTGTTTTCCACTATGAAATTTCTTAATAAATTAATTCATTTGGACTCAAAAAATATTTCTTACCAAGCAGCAACCCAGCAGCTCCTTCAAAGCAAAGGGAAAACCCACAAAAAAAATAATAAAGAATCTAATGCCAAAATATCCATTTCTCCTTTGTATTGTTGTGAATATACATTTAATTTAGGAATATTTATGGTGAGATGGATACCTCAGGTCAAAATAATGCTTTAGGAAAGCATAGTTTCAGTAATGATTGTGTGAATTGTGTGATACCTTCATTTGAGTTATATATATTATATATAGTGATTGGTTAATTGGTTTCGTTAGATGAAACCTGATGTGAGGGAGGTGCTTTTGTGATGTCCAAAAAAGCTAAATTTCCAAATACTATGTAAGCCTAGTTGGATATCCCTTAATACAACAGTACAGATCATAGACAATTTGGCTAGTTAGGATAATGTTTCAAGTTCAAGTTCAACAACATCTACGTTTCTCCTATTCAGGGTCGTAATGTTCTCTCCTAGGCAAAGATATTATTTTGTTCAACGATTCATTTTAAACCATTATATAATATTTTAAAATGCATTTTTGAAAATCTTTGAATTGATCAGGCAGCAGAATTAGAGATTGAAGCATATCCGTTGTTGGATGAACTCACGTCAAAAATCAGTACACTGAACTTGGAACGAGTTCGTCGATTGAAAAGCAGACTTGTTGCTCTGACTAGGAGAGTTCAAAAGGTACGAGTTTTTTCTTGGAAGATCTTACCCGAGTCCATGATCCTTCTCTGATGTTTCTTCCTCCAATTTTCCATTGTTATCATCTAGGTTAGAGATGAGATAGAACAGCTAATGGATGACGATGGAGATATGGCCGAAATGTATCTTACTGACAAGAAAAGTCGAATGGAAACATCATTTTATGGTGATCAATCTTTGTTGGGATACCAATCTAATGACGGTGTAGTTTCTTTTTCGGCTCCAGTTTCTCCTGTTTCTTCACCCCCTGACAGCAGGAAGCTTGAGAAGAGTCTGAGCATCGCCCGGAGCAGGCATGAAAGTATGCGGAGCTCGGAGAGTGTCAGAGAGAATATAGAAGAGCTTGAAATGTTGTTAGAGGCCTACTTTGTTGTCATTGACAGCACCCTAAATAAATTGACATCGGTATCATTTATTATCATGAATAACTTTTTCGGCTTTTATTCCCCTCCCATTGAAACCCCTTTTTCAATTCTGTTTTCTCTAATTACAGCTGAAGGAGTACATTGATGATACAGAGGACTTCATCAACATTCAGCTGGTATGTGTCACTTATTAAATATTTCTGATATTATTGATTGATGTTTAAGCAGAACTCTGTGTTAAATAGGTCATTTATTGATCCCAAAGATAACCAAATGGAACCCGTCCCCTTAACTTGGTAAAGCTAGGTGTTCTTGTCCTGCTATTCAGAGGCTCGATGCTTGTGTCTGAGAGCCACATCCTTTTTGTAGAATAATTTTATTCTACATAATGGTTGTGGCTCTCAGATAGTCGAACATCAGATACATGTTTAAGTGGGGTGCTTTATTTGTTTTAGTGAAATATTTGAGATGAAATTGTGTGATTTTTCTTCAGGCTTAAAAGATCTAATGCGAGCCCGTGTATTTTACATAGATTTTCTCTCTGGTTATTAAAATGCACATGTTTCAACCATTATATTCATGTTGAAGTCCAAAATAGAACTGTCTTAATGGTTGCGACATTTAATTAGTTATTTCTGAAGAGACACGAATTCAAATAACATAATTAGTGCTTCCAAAAGCACCAGAGTTAGACGAAACAATTGTTCAGTGTCGTTTAAGTTCTTCATCCATGAATGAGCTTATACAATTTTGAAAATCTGTGTGCAGGATAACGTTCGAAACCAGCTGATACAGTTTGAGCTTTTACTTACTACTGCAACATTTGTTGTTGCAATATTTGGCGTTGTTGCCGGGATATTTGGTATGAACTTTACAATACCAATGTTTGATTATCCAGGAGCATTCAAATGGGTTCTGATTATAACTGGAGTTACTGGAATGGTCATATTTTTCTCATTTTTATGGTATTTCAAGTATAGAAGATTGATGCCACTATAGATAGTGTACGAAATAACAAGCATTATGATGCTATTTTTCTCATTTACTGGTTTTGTATTTCAAACAGTAGCAAAAAGTAGAAAATGCTAAAATTTTCTGTATATTATAATTTTTCTTCCAATGTATTGAAATCTTATTTTTCAATTGTATATTTTCCATTTCCTCTTGCCCAAGGCCTATAAGTTTTGCTGGGATTGCTGTTCAAATCAAATGTGGCCATCTGAAGAGATAGCTTGAGCACATTTCAGCATGTGACTTTTTATAAAGATCATATAAATTTTTATAAAAAAAAAAAAAAAGAATTAAATGAGATTGTTCGAATAAGCATAGGTCAACTAAATGGTATTTTCATGGTAATTGGGGTCGTGGATTTTCTTGTTAGAGGGCTAGTATGGCATCCGCAGTCGGGGAGAAAATCACCCATTTGATTGAGTAGGTGGTGCTTTCCTTTGAGATATAAAATAATAATCTATTAGAATAATGTTTTTCTTTTCTTATTTTGAACTCCAATAGAACTTCCATTATGGTAAACATGTGAAATGTAAAAACTTAAAAAGGAATACAATAACAACTCCAAATGCTAGAAACATGAACGAATGCATGCAGCATGAGAAGCATGTGTGGCAATTTTTATTCTCACTACTAGAAATGAATTGAAAAGAACTGCAATTTATAACATCAATAATAGTGATTATATCATATAAAATAAGTAGAATTTTACCCAACAAACAATTAACCACTAATTTTATCAATTTTGAAAGTGCTTGTTTTATAAGATTTTTGTTGACATTTCAACCACACGTTTTATCAACTCAAAATCTACAAAAATACATTTATCAAAAGCTTTGTGACACAATCCCTAATGTTCAACACTTAAGATGAGTGTACATTGCTTTGGAAGCATGCTTTGAAAGAAAGAAATATGTCTTATTCGTTGATCCAACATAGCTAATAAGCAAACTAATCGGGGAGGGAAACTAAACCGAAATAAATTTACATCAACAAGCTTCAATGTGTTGGCTTCAAATTATAACCCTCAAGCAATTGCTGTACTATTACAAATAATTTATATTCGGGTTAATCTGTTGGTACAGGAGGCTGTTGACTGGAAAGTTTATAGGTGCTGCGATGGCGATAATTATATGGTTGCCATTTTTTTTTTTTTTACAACTGTCAATGAAAATTTGCCTACTGTTTTTCTGTACAAAATCATGTCAAACTGCCCCGTACACATAGCAGAAGTCTTAATATTCAAGTAATCTAGATGAGATTGATATTTTGCACCTTCAAAGGAACAAAATTTTTGTCAGATGTAACTGCTTTCCCATAACATTTGATAACCATAAAAAGAAAAGCATAACAAACGAGAATTTCCGTGCTGACAAGCACTGGAAAAGAAATATTCACTTAGTCATGTTGGATTATTATTATTATTATTATTATTATTATTATTATTATTATTATTATTATTATTATTATTATTTTCGAGAAAAACAAGAATCCATGTCTCTTTGTGATCTTCCACATTAGGAAGGAAGGTAGGTAATTTTGCTCACTAAATATGGCTGGCCGAAAAGGTGAAAATGAGATGAGAAGAGATCACCTTCATTTTGATGTCGTGCCATCTTTTATTTAGTTGATTAGTTTATATCTTCAAATTCACTTATTTCTACATTAGTAAACTTTTATCCTCTCTGTTTCTTTCAAATGGGAATGTCTCTGACGTATTCTTATTCTCGTTTTTCCTCTTTTCAACTCACCCTTCTCTTAGAAACAAAATTCATACAACAAAATCCAAGAAATGTCACCAAAATATGTGCATTAAGTTTCTTTTCAGAAACTTCGCCAAAATATCTCTAGCATTAATTGTTCAATGTAGTTTCTATTTACGTTCAGAAACTGTAAGTGTTATGCCCTAGGTTCAATCAACCTTGAACATAAATGCTTTTAATATATAATTAATGCAGTTTTATGGCAGATATGTTATTTAATTAATATTCAATTAAAGTAAATAATAGAGTCCGTAGATTCAAATCTTTGTAGTTTGTTAATCACAAGGAGTTGTGATTGTGAGATGCAAATTACATATAATTGAATCTTAAATCGTCTGTGGTCGTAAATAATAACGAGATACGGATATCGTTATTATGGATAAACCATCACGTGTGGCATTTCTTACTTGTGAAGTAAGTAGTCGATCTCACAAGTTGAAGTGTAGTGACACTTGAATGAACATGTGGATGTTTTGTTATAAAACAAAACATTGGAGACCCGTCTAGAGATTTCACATGGATAACTATCTTAGTGTCAGTGATTAATCTCTAATGTTCGGTAGTGGGATTGGTCCTTTGAATTGAGGTCGTCATAGTATCTTATATGGGGACGGTCATGCTTTGACGGTGTTGGATGTTACTCTGTCAAGGGCCGCTAATACGGCATCATTCAGGTATGTCAAAAATCGTATGAAGGTTGTGAATAATCAATAGAGGATTCATCACTCTTAAATAGTAAAAAATTATAATATGCATTTCATTCAATTAAGTCGATAACGAAATCCTTGGCCAAGGTGTACTTATAAGTCGAAAATGAGTTTTTGACTTGTATTGACTTAATAGTGGAGTGAAAAATATGACCGATAATCAAGATTGACATACTTCCATATCTTGTAATTGATCGGATCATATTGGTGAAGGGATTATAGTCTCACGGTAAACAAACGAATTTGGTTTTGTCATACCACATGACGTTTCCCGTCACATGTATTGCCCTGACACATTGCTAGATATCAATCTGGGACGACGAGTGTGAATCGGTGATAAATTAAAATGTTGTTTTAATTTATCAATTTTGATTAGATTAAAATAATATTTCACGTCGTTAGGTATCGTAATAAGGAACCCGATGGGTCGCATACACAAGAGGAACTGGAAATTTGTGATTTATCAATTAATTAATTTAACAAGCGTTGGATAAATTAATTAATTGAGTTACTTATTTACAGAATTGAATTAATTAATTGGATTAATTAATTCATGAACCGAATTTAATTAAATGGATTAATTAAATATTGGACCCAATCAAACCAAGCTCGTTTGGGCTCATATAAATAAGTTATAAAGGTTTACAAATCAGTAGAGAAAATTCATTATTCTTGCAAGCACAAGAATAATACTCTAATCCTGCAATTTTGTTCTCTGTGTGGATCACCATCGGAGGTTGGACAATTGGACAGCTATGGATAACAGATCGGAGTTGATAGAACGAAAAGAATGGCAAAAGGTTTGCAGAATTTTTAAAGATACGATTTTCTATCACAATTCCTATCTAGACACAGATGAATCCAAGGTTGGAATCGAAATTTGTTTTAATTTTCGTTGAGCACATTAAGTAGATTCCCAACAGTGATATCAGAGCCTACTTTGTATTTGTTAGGAATTATTATACGTATAGGAACAATCAAAAGTTGTTTTTGTTTGATTTCTAGTTTCTAACAATTAATGAAATTTGATTTTCGTTATTTTTAAATCTGATTTAAATAATATATATAAATAAAAAAAAGGGGTGGGATGCCGGCAGCAACAGTTGTTGCCAGCGGCGACGGCGGCGCTGCTGGTGACAGTAATGGCCGCTGACAGGTGTGGCACACGCTGCTGCCTCGCTGTGCAGGTGACCGACGATGAGTCGTCAGTCGCGTGATGCAGCACCGACTACTTATTATTGTCGCAGCCCGCGCGCTGCCGTTTACTTCTTTACACCGGTGCTGGCCGATGGGACAGAGAAAGAAAAAAATTAGGGTTATTCCAGGAATCGGGTGAAAGAGAATTGGGGATGGGGCTCCATCTGCAATTTATGACATTTCAAGGGGCCACCCACAATTTAGGTTTGGGGTCAAATTATAATTTTAGAGGGAGGCCGTTTCTGCAATATATTCATAATTTTGATTACAAGGGGTCAGATTGCAATTTTCAAAAGGAGTTTTTATTTTGAATTTTAAAATGGATTTAAATTTGATTTTCCAATGGCCTTGACCCTAAATTCAAATCTGAGCAATTTAGCATTTCATTTAAATTTGACGACACTTTATATTTTCGTTAAAATTAGATTTTAACTTAAATATTAAATTTTGATCCCAATTGAATTTTATTCTATTTAATAATGTTATCCTAGATTAAAATATTGTTTCAATTTATATTAGAGTTGAACTCTAATTTAGTATTTTTAATTAAAATTCGATTTTAATTAATTATTCACCCAAATATATTCTAGAAATTAGAATTGGATTCTAATTCGACATTTAATTAAAATTTAATTTTAATTAAATTGTCTTATTTTAAATTTTTTTTTAAAATTAGAGTTGGACTCTAATATGTTATTTAATTAAAATTTGATTTTAATTAAATAAATTCGCCATAAAATATTGAAATTAGAGTTAGACTCTAATTTTTTATTTAATTAAAACTTGATTTTAATTAAATTCAATCACCTTAACTTATGAATTTAGAGTTTCACTCTGATTTGATATTTAGTTGAAATGTGATTTTAATTAATTAGTCTCGCCTTATAATTGTGGAATTGGAGTTAGACTCTAATTCTGTATTTGATTAAAATTTGATTTTAATTAAATATGCCAGCTAATTAAATTAGTTGATTAATATGATTAATTAATTGTTATGATCCATTTGTTTAAAAGAGTTTAGACGATTTTAATTGCTAGAAACTTAAAACGCGTTTGCATATAATATTGGATATTATATATTCATACATTTATGTGATGAATGTATTATTAGGTGATGATTATGGACTCGATCATGTGAATGTGTTGAATGGTTAATTTTATTCTTGTCATTTTATGAGCCTACGAGCTCTTAATTGTTTTGGGCCTGCGAGCCCGTTATTGTTATTGTTATTGTTATTTTAGGTCTGGGAGTCCATTTTCATCTAAGCCTGCGTGCTAACTAGAATATGATACATGTTGCAACTGGACTAATTGAAGACACGCGGAGAGGAGGAAACCATGGAGATGGTACATTGATACTGATCAATGCGATACCCCCTAGGAATTGACTAATTAGTCTTCCTTATGGCTCGGAATGACTAGATAGTAAAATCCATAATCATCCACTCTATTACATTATATTATATATATGTTTACTTGCATGGTAGATATGTAATACAACATATATGATTTTTACGATGAGACATTTGAATGCAAAACCCCTCAATAAAATATTTAGTCACATTTCTAATCGACTTCCATCATTATAGTGAAGAACCAGAGTCTCAAATCGTCTCAACTTGTTGAGTACACTCAAGGCTGGTCTATTAGGGATATGTTTGACACTATGAAATATTTGATATTTTTGAATGACGGGTTTGACTTAACTAAAATTTATCTTTTGTTGAGTACACTCAAGGCTGGTCTATTAGGGATATGTTTGACACTATGAAATATTTGATATTTTTGAATGACGGGTTTGACTTAACTAAAATTTAGTTTTTATTGAGTACACTCAAGGAGATAAATTTTAGAGGCATATTAAGCTAACACATAAGATGTGTGAAAACAAAGAGTTGTTGGCTTAATGATCTGAGAGTTGTATGGAAATATAATTGATAAAAATATCTACCCTGATGTTTTATTAAAACTTGTTGAGTACACTCAATGTCTTAATATAACAGATGAGATCTCAACCCATTGAGAGTCAATCATGGACTCCATAAATTTATGCAAGAGGGTCATAAATTTTAGTTAAATAGTGGGAGCATAATTAATTTAATAAAAATTCATGTTAAATTAATTGATGTATTTTATATATTATTTTTTTCTTTTTATCATTTATACTTATTGAATCGTGAGTAACCATATGTATCTGGGTAGCATATTGGATGCTAACAACCAAACCAAATCAAATCTTCTTGATTGACACCACAATTTGAGAATTCTTTTCATGCATGAGAAATTGGTTAAGTCATTGAGTAACACTTTCCAGAGACACCTACTGATGACTCGATTAAGTAAGAGGTGACTACTGTAATAAACACAGTGATGACAATAGTACTACACATATGTGATGTATGCAACTATGTCACATGAGTTACAAAAGTATCTTGAGAGTATAGATGCTAACGCATGATTTTTCATTTCAAATGATAATAATCATGTGTGGAAGGATATGAGAATTCCAAGCAACTATGCCGATGCAAAATGACAGAGTAATCTTTAGTCAATGCTTAGACACTGAAGGTGATTGACAAAGAGAAATGTCTCTATTGAGTTCAATCATAAACCATGAACAAAGTAATGACTTAATTCTGCAATCTCTGTTAGAGAAAGTTATTAACGACTAATTATGAATTTAAAGTGAATAAGCTTAAATGCCCAATTATTGAATTGCTTAACATGTTTAAAACTGTTATGCCAAATATCAAAGTTACGAATGGGCAAACCATTGATTCCTCTAAGGATATTAAGAAGAAGTCTAAAGGGGCTTTGTGAAAGCGTCTCATTTAGCTAAGACCATCAAAGCGAAGGACAATATCTAATCTAATGACCTTTGGTTTCATTATAGATGTTGGAAGAAATATTGCATGACTTATGTCTACTTCATGAGTTTTTTTAGGTATTTGATACCAGATGTAGACCTCATATTTATACAAATATGGAGAAACTAAATAGAAGTAGACCACTGCAAAAGGGAGAAGTTGACCTACACGTTGAAGAAGAGCAAAGACTGCTGCATTGCCTGTAGGAGCATGCTTCTTGCCATTCCCTTTTGAATTAGCATTGGAATTAGAGAAATGTTGCTTTGAACCCACCATAGAAGAACATTAAATGAATTTCATGTTTGGACATGAACTATTTTAATTTAAGAACAATTGTTGTTCATGCCTATCTTGATTAAGATCTTTATGGTAAAGTAAGTTACAAATAACATTTATATTCTAAATACTAAGCATTCCATAATGAGTATAGAAGTTAAAAGGCATACAAGTGATAATCTAAATAATACCTAAATCTGACATTGCAGACTTGGTCATATAGATGAAATACAATTTCAATATTACACAAAGATGTATATGTGGAATCAATTGATTTTGAATCATTTGACAAGTGCATATCATGCCTATTAGGCACAATGACCAAATCTCCTTTTATTTGAAAAGGAGAAATATCTGTATAATAAGCTATGCATATCTCCCAAAATCGTTTTTAGGATTAACAATAAGTCAACTATTAGATATAGCGAGATTAATAATAAGCCATGCATATCTCCCAAAATCATTTTTTGGGGTCATGCACTGATTGCAGTGTGTTACATACTAAATCATGTCATATCTAAGTTGGTTAACACAATTCCATATAAGCTATGGAAAGGCAATAGTCCCAATTTATCGCATTTGAAAGTTTGGGACTGTGACGCTTATTTGAAGCACATTGAATTGAATAAGTTTGAGACTAAATCCGATAAATACATATTTGTGGGATACCCAAAGCAGATATTTGGATATCAGTTCTATTAACCCATTGAGAAGAAAGTTTTTGTCTCACGATATATCGTCCTCTTAGAGAAAATGTTTACTCTAAGAGAGGACAGTGAAAGTAAAGTAGAACTTGAAAGCGTTCAAGAGTCCACAGATATAGTTAACCAAGTAGATGAATTCGAGTTTGATCCCATATCTGATATCGGACGTACTCTTGATCAGGGAGTAGAAACTCCTGAGGACATGTCAGTTCTATGTGAGTCTAGTAGAATTATCCGACTTTCAAGAAGGTGTGAATCCATGATTACTAATTATGCATTGCTGATACAGGATGATGAACCTACTAATTACATAAAAATAAAGTCAAGTGTTGACTTAAAGAGATAGAAAAAGACCATAAAACCCGTAATGAACTCGACGTTTATGAGCAATGTTTGGAACTTGGTTGACCCTCCTGATAGGATAAAATCCATAGGTTGTAAATAGTTTATAAGGAAAAGGTCGAGACGGATGAGAATATTCGTACATACAAAGTAAGGCTAATAGCAAAAGATTAAGTGTTAACCTTGACAAAACCTTTCACCTGTAGCCATCCTAAAGTTCATTCGAATTTTGATTGCATTAGTTGTATATCGTAACTGTGTGTTAAAACAGTCTCTTGGAGCTGAAATTTTCGATTTCATGGAAAAATCAAAATGTTTAATTTTATCAAATATGTAAATGAATTGTGTATTTACAAGAAGATAGTAGGAGCATTGTTGCATTTCTAACGACATCCTTATTTTTCAATCGTTGAAAATAATGGTTGTTAAAGAATTTATTCATGAACGATATGTGGAAGCAACTTGATCTATAGAGATAGATCTAGAAGATTGCTTAACTCATCCCAATCTATATAGATAAAATCTTGAGAAGATTTTATATGGAAAAACTGGTTTACTTTTAAGCGGTGTATTGGAAATTTTCCAAACATGAAACAATCGTTGGTTCAATAGTAGAAACCTAATACATGATTGTTTCAGAAACAGCAAAGAATTGAAATGTGGATCAAGATGTTCATTAATGAACTTGAAATAGTTCCTAACATTGATGATCACATGCTATTCTGATAACAATAGAGCCATCGCGAAAATGAAGAAACTAAGATCTCATCAATAATTCAAACATGTATTAAGGCAGTATACATAGAAATGACGTAAAGAGAAGAACAAATTCTCACATTTGACAATATTTTAGATCCATTGACAAAGAGTTGTCGTAGCATAAATATGATCGTCATGTAGACTCTTATGATATTGGATACATAAGTGATTCGATATAGTGCAAGTGAGAGTTTGTAAGTGTTATGCTCTAAATCTAATTAACCTTAGACATAAATGCTTTTAGTATAGAATTAATACAGATTTATGGTAGATTTGTTATTTAATTAATATTCAATTAAATCAAATAATAGAGTCCGTAAATTCAAATTTTCGTAATTTTTTAATCACAAGGAGTTGTAATTGTGAGATACAGATTACATATGATTGAATCTTAAATCATCCGTGGTCGTAAGTAATAACGAGATATGGATATCGTTATTACGGATAAACCATCACGTATGAAATTTCTTACTTGTGAAGTAAATAGTTGATTTTACAAGTTGAAGTATGGTGACACTTGAATGAATACGTGGATGTTTTGTTATAGAATAAAACATTGGAAACCCGCCTATAGATTCCACAGGATAACTATCTCAGTGTCAGTGGTTAATCTCTAATGTTTGGTAGTGGGATTGGTCATTTGACTTGAGGTCGTCATAGTATCTTATATGAGGATAATCATACTTTGACGGTGTTGGATGTTGCTCTGCCAAGGCCGCTAATATGATATCGTTCGGGTATGTCAAGAATCGTATGAAGGTTGTGAATGACCAATAGATGATTCGTCACTCTTAGATAGTAAGAAATTATGATCTGCATTTCATTCAATTAAGTCAATAACGAAATCTTTGGCCAATGTGTACTTATAAGTCAAAAATAAGTTTTCGACTTGTATTGACTTAATAGTGGAGTGAAAAATATGATCGATAATTGAGATTGACACACTTTCATATTTCGTAATTGATCGGATCGTATTGACGAAGGGATTAGAGTCTCACGGTAAACGAACGAGTTTGGTTTTATCATACCACATAACATTTTTCGTTACATGTATTGCCCTGACACATTGCTAGATGTCAATTTGGGACGACGAGTGTGAACTGGTGATAAATTAAAATGCTATTTTAATTTATCAATTTTGATTAGATCAAAATAATATTTCACGTCGTTAGATATCGTGATAGGGAACCTGATGGGTCGCACATAAAAGGAGAACTGGAAGATTGTGATTTATCAATTAATTAATTTAACAAGCGTTGTATAAATTAATTAATTGGATTGCTTATTTATAGGCTCGAATTAATTAGTTAGATTAATTAATTCATGGACCGAATTTAATTAAATGGATTAATTAAACATTGAACTGATTAGGCTAAGCCCGTTTGGGCTCATATAAATAAGTTATTAGGGTTTACAAATTATTAGAGAAGATTCATTATTCTTACTAGCACAAGAAGAATATTCTAATCCTACAATTTTGTTCTATATGTGGATTACCGTTAGAGATTGGGCAATTGAACAGCTGTGGATGACAGCTAGGAGTTGTTGGAACGAAAAGACTGGCAAAAGGTTTACAGAATTTTTAAAGGTACAATTTTCTTTCACAATTCCTATCTAAACACAAAGGGATCCTTAGTGGGAATCGAAATTTATTTTAATTTTCGTTGCGCACGTTAAGTAGATTCCTAACAGAAACATCATCTAGTTTGATGTGTGCAAGTTTTCATGTTTTGATTTGTAGAATTTGACTTTATCTTTCAGTTCAGATGTGGTATTTGGAGTCTCGATTGTATAATGTGTTCGACATCTGAATTTTTGAAATATCAGCAAAATCTCGAAATGGATTAGAATAATCATAATGAGTTATGCTGATGTTATATTTTCCTTCAAATTTGATGGAGTCTCGCATGCTAATGGAATCCAAATGGAAAATGAATATCAATAGTAGTAGAAAATGTCAAAATTTTAGTGAGGAGTGTAACTTTAGAAATGTCGTTTAGAATGAAAATTTTGAAATGGATCCAATATGTTAAAATATTGGAAATTTCAAAAGTTTGAAGCATACTCGAATTTACGGGGAAGCTATTGAATGTTGCCGCAAATATTGAAATGGGAAGTAATCTGTTTATGTTACCGTACACAGGGACGGAGCCAAGATTTGTGTTCAATGCGGGCAACATTTTTTGACGCCAAACTTCGAGGATTTGGTCATAGATTTAATGATGATAAAAAATAAAACAATATTACAACAATACTAAAAACGACATAATTTATATATTAAACTTCTTCCTTGCGAGTTTTCATATTTTGATATCGTCGTACAATAACTTTGTTATCGAGCTTCAAAAATATATATCTCTTTACATAAACAATAGTGCTATCATTCATCCACTGATCACCCATCCGATTACGCAATCTATTCTTTACGATGCTCATTGCAGAAAAGACTCTCTCCACAGTAGCGGTAGCAACCGGTAAAATCAATGCTAAAATCAAAAGTCTGTAAACTAATGGATATACCTTATCTTTCTTTGTCAGAACTAACTTCTCCGCAAGATCACCAAGGTCATTCAACCCTTCAAACTCTTTGTTAGAGCGCATGTCAAAAATATAAGTCTCAAGTTGATTGCTAAGTACAATTGCATCTACTACAGAGAAATCTAATGGATAAAGCTCAGCAAGTCTAATCAAGCTTTTCTTGTCAAAAGAGGAAAATGAATCTTGTGGGCATAAACAAGCTACACAAAGGAGTAACTCTGTATTTACCCCCGAGAAATGATCATTCAATTCTTGAAGTTGTAAGTCGTTGACAGAGTAGAATGTATCTACTCGATAATGATGTAAATTTGTAATTTCTGGAGAATTACGCTGAGGGCGACCACGAATCGCAAGGCATACAAACATATCATCCATGTTGGGTACATGAATGTAATGTTGTTGACAAAAAAAATATACTTCTTCCAAAAAGGAGTCCCACCCTTCGTCTCTCATTATTTGAAGTCGTCGTTTGCACAATCTCACCAATTGCATTGCATTCACAATATCTTGATCTTTCCTTCGCAATGCCTTTGACAGTTCATTTGACATCCCCAACACACTTCTCATCAACTGTAGATTAAATTCAAAATCAAACCTTTGTATCGACTCCAATAAATTTGTTGCATCAGATCTTTAATCACAAGAACAAGTTTCATCTTCAATAATCATTGCAAGTACATCTAAAACAGAAGAGAACATGGCAAGCAAGCTGACCAATGAATTATAATGTGAACTCCATCGTGTATCATCAGAGCGCTGAAGGGTCGTTTCTTGATTAAGTCCCCGTCCACTTAAAATCTCACCTTTTTCCAATGCCTCAACAATAAAGTCTAATTATTTTTCTCGAAGAAGATCACAACGTTTGGAATATGCTCCAACAGTATTTATCACACTCCCACCCACGCGAAAGAAGTTAGTAATAGGGATGTTCTTCTTTGCCACAGCCACAAGCGCAAGTTGGAGTTGATGAGCAAAACAATGAATGTAAAAGGCACATGGACTCTCTTTCAAAATGAGTGTTTTCAGACCATTAAACTTACCTTACATGTTACTTGCTCCATCATAACCTTGTCCTCTCAATCTAGACATGCTCAAGTTATATCTAGAATATACCTTATCAATTGTAGCCTTAAGTGATAGAGCCGTGGTACTTGTAACATGTTCAATCCCTATGAAGCGTTCATTGACATGCCCACTATTGTCTACATAACATAAAACAATAGACATTTGCTCCTTCATTGACACATCACAAGATTCATCAACTAAAATAGAAAATAGTGAATTGCCAACATCTTTGATAATAACATTGATCGTTTCAATAGTACAAGCATTTACTATATCCTTTTGAACATCAGGTGATGTCAATTTGCAATTGTGAGGAGCATTTCCCAATGTGATGGCATTAATAACTTCATTATGAGCAGCCAAAAATTGATATTGCATTAAGAAGTTACCTGGATTGAGAGAATCCTCAGATTCATCATGACCTCGAAATGAGTGCCCTTTCCACAAAAGAACTCGAACACAATCAATGGATGCATTAAGACGTGTAACATATGCATTTCTTCCTTGTTCTGACTGTTTGTAGAAAACTGATTGAATGTGTTGCTCTTGATTCATCAACACTTCACACTTAATGTGAGCTTGATTTTGTGCACTATAATGAAGTCTAACATGAGTATGAAGCATTTTTTTATCTTTCTAATATGTAAAACCTTCGCCAACAAAAGACTCACCTCCACCTTTCTTTCCAGAACTTGTTCTGAAAAGATAACAATACAAACAATAAGCAGCATCCTTCTCTACACTGTACTCCAACCAACTACCAAACTCTTTAAATCACGAAGGATTGAATCGTCTAATTGTTACTCCAAATTGTCGTTTTGGAAAGTCATGATCTTGGGGTTGATAAGGACCCTTTAACATATATGATCTTCGAACTTCATCTCGGATGTTAGCATTGTAATCCAAAATGGGTATCCTTAGACTAGGATCAGTTGGAAGTTTTGTGACATCAAACTCCACATCATTTGATAACCCCTCATCAACATTATCTACGTTCCTTTTTCGTTGAAAGTATCTATTCATTTGATATCTGAATTTAAACATTTGATATCCAATTATTACTTGAAGTGAGTGAGAATAATTCATAATAACAAAAGGATCATAAATTCACAATTTCACAATTTCAATTCGCAGTGCAATTCACATTTCACAATCCAATTTCACAATATCAATTAACCTTCCAATCCGTTATGAACCATCGATCATTCCTCATGGTCATTTACTAACCTATCATATCCCAAACGCCTTCCAACAGACAACAGTTCAGTTCAATTCAATTCTTTTTAATATGAATAACTCATATAAGTTAATAACAATGCTACAACAACATATAGCAGCCAGGTCTATTTTTGTATTTAAGTGATTCAGTACCTGGAATGGTCTAATGAGCAAGTGCAGCATTGTTAGAGCATTGATTGTTTTCCATTTAGACTTTCCAGTATTGCAGATCTGATCACTGTCCTCAATGACCCACCTAAGCTCTGGTACGAAAAATATATGGAGAACTGGAGAAGACTGTCAAAAAAATTCAGCAAATTACATTTATTAATTTATTATGATCCAAAAATTGATGACAATCTAACTTCACAATTGCCAAAATCAGTTACTATCTTCTTTCCAGGGGACTCAATTTTTAAATTCAGATCTTAACTTCAACTAGAATTAGAAAGATGAACTTATTCAATTTCTCTACACCTAACAGCATTTCCAATTCCACGATAGAAATATAAACCCATAACCCATCAATAATTAACCAGTAACATTCATAAAGTAAGTAGAACCATAAATACAAATTTCAATTTTCAGAATTTTCCACACTCCATCTTCACTGAAATATGCAGTAGGTAAGTAAGGTGACCTTCAATCACCTTCTTAGTTCTTTGTTCTTCTGGGCTCCGACTTCGGGTTTCTCCAATCTCCAATGAATCAATTCTTCTTTCGTTGGGCAGCTTGGGCTGGCAGACGCAATGGCAGGCGGCGTCGCGACAGCTGGCAGTGGACTAGAAGTCTGGAACTGTCAGTCTAGAAGTCGCCAGTCGGCGCCTGCGAGTTGGAGTAACGACTGGTGACTGGCTAAAAGCAGGCGATGGTGGAGGGTTTGGTAACGCGATTCAAGTTGCAACTTGCAAGGGTTTGGTAATGGTTGTGAATTGAACGAAATTGGGTTAATTGATTCAAGATTTCGGGTCAGGTCAGTAAATGGTCCATGGGCTGCGGGAAATTGGGTCTTTTTGATTAACCAGACTTTACCCAAAAATAAAAATAAAAATTAAAAAAAATTGTTTTGGGCCTACTGGAGCCCAAAGGTTGCCCGCACTGGACCCAATGGGGCTCTGCCCTTGACCGTACATTTCCTAAATTTTTACATGAAATAATAAGGCTTGACATGAGAGTGTCTAATAGAGCAACATATTCTAGTTGCTAGGTTTGGTTAAGATTTCTTAGGTGTGTGGAAGGTTGTCGCAAGTAATTGTAGGAACCTGGGGGGTGGGGACCGGATGGGCAGGTAGTCTGTTACGTTACGCTAAGCAGTTTGGCTACTTTTGCTGACTCTTGATGGCTAGGGTGCCATCAATTCAAAATTTTGAAATTTCCTTGTGAGAGAAACTCCCACTCGAGTGCCTTGATTTCTTGAGAATTTCCTTGTGTTTGGTTCGATTTTTGACTACTATTAGTGAAAATCGAATTTAACTTCATTCATTTTCAGTTTGGTTTATTCAAATATGAGTTTTGGGGGCATCTTTCAAGTTATATGTTATCAGGATGTCAAGAGTGAATTCGGTCATATTCAGATTTGCAAAGTTTGTAAGGTGCCGGTTGGTTCTTCAGTTCAGTTAGTTCGTTCCAGGTCAGTTTGTTTGCTAACTACGTTGTTCAGAGTGTGTGCTGTGGAGTTCTCTTGCAGTTCGTCTAGACACAGTGAGGTTTCAGCTGGTTACTTTGTTTTGGTTCTGCTGGCTTTCTGCATCTTTCAGTTTCTCTGGCCTCCAGTTTGGTTGCTGATTTGGGAGGCTCGTCAGCCACTTCAGATGCACTCGGTTCGGATTTTGGGACACCTAGCTTCGGTTCACGTCCTGGCAGTTTGCTTTCAGGGTTTTGCTGTTCAGTTGTTGTTCAGTTTCTGCTTGTTATTGTGTGTGTTCTTGGTGATTTTCCAGTTGCTGGGAGTGTATGTATTGCGTATGTATTGGTGCTGGGTTTCTTGCATTGGACTGTTGTTGAGTTTTCTGGAATTGCAGCCTCGTTCAGCCATTTACATATTATATTCTTGCATATTTTGGTGTCGGTCAGTGGTGCCTCCATTTTGGGTGAGTTTGCATTAATTAATTGCAGCTTTTTTTTGGACCATTCTTAGTTTAATTTGGCGGTCGAAGGCTTTCCCTTTTGGGAAAGTTTTCAAACATTTTTACTCCAGTTTTCAGTTGGTTTCGGTGTTGGATTGGGTCTCTATTTGGGCCTGTTTTGACTAGTTCTTTTTGGGTCATTTATCCCTCACTTTGGGCCATTTCCTTTGGACATTTAATTGCTGGAATCCCGTACTTCTTTTCTGCTCGTCTAGTGTTTTTCTGGGCCTTATATTGGGAAAATTACCTAAAAATCTATATTTAAAGACTAATTTTCAAAAAAATAAGGAGTTTTAATTTCATTTCAAAATTCAGGTGATAATTAGGTTTTAATAATTATATTTAATAAAATCATAACTTAACCTCACCAACCCTCACCCATCCAGGCCCGACTCCCAATCCCATTTATCCCAAAATTGAATTCATTTTTCCCCTCATCCTGACCCTTTTCCTTCGCTCTAACTTCTCTCTCTACTCACTGACCCATTCGCCCCACTATCCCAGCAACATTGGAAGCTTTACCATGCCGACGACACCATCGTTGTCGAAAGGGACGACTCGTTGTTGTGGTGGTGGTAATTTTGGAAATGGTGGTATAGATGCGGTGGTGCTCATGGAGGTGGTGGGATGTGATGATTTTCTGATATGTGGTTCGTTGGCTCTGGTGGTGGCGATAGCGGCTCTGTTGCGGTGTTTACTATTAGCTGTGGTCGTGGTGGTTGGTGAAGTGATAGTGCAGTGTTGGCTATGCTGTGGTGGTGGCTCTATTTCCGTTGGCTTTGGTGGTGGTGGTAGCGACTCTATTGTGGCGTTTGCTGTTAGTTGTGATCGCGGTAGTGTTAGTTGTGGGTGCAGTGCTTTGTGATGTGGTTGCGGTGGTTGGGTGCTGTGGTGGTGCGGTTGTAGCTATGTTGTGGTAGTGGCTTTGTTGCGTTGGCTCTGGTTGTGGTAGCGGCGACTCTTCTGCAATGTTTGCTATTAGTTTTGGTCGCGATAGTGATGGCTATGGGTGTGGTTTGGTGTGATGTGGGTGTGGTAGTTGGGTGCTGTGTTAGTGTATTTGTGCTGTTGGTGTGGTAGTGTTGAGGCGCGCGTGATGGTGTTTGTTGTTGGTGGTAGTGGTGGTACGACTATAGTGATGGTGGAGAACGGGTGGCGATGTGGACGAATTGCGACAATGAGAAGTGGAAAGTTTTTTGAATATGCAGTATATGGATTAAATGGTGGTGATGCTGTTAGGTTGTATTGGTGGTGGTGTGGTGTGGTGCAGTGCAGTGCTAATTGTTCCGTTGCTGGTAGTACATGTGGTTCTGATGAGGTAGTGTATGTTCGGTTGCTGGTGTTGGGAATGGTGGTGAGTGACCAAATCTATTTTCACTGTGACTTTCTGTGACCAAATTTGTATTAACTATGACCATATGTGACTTGGTTACATATAGTCACAAATTAGACTAATATGTCACAGACAGTCACACCAAAGACAAATTTGGTCATGAACACATAAGATCATTGTTCATAAGTTATGGTTACAATTCGTCGTTAAAGTCACAATTCACTGGTCACAGGTTTGAGTTCACAAGTCATAGCTATTTCATATAAGTCACAAGTCAATATAAATGGGTCACAGATCAATAGGTCACGTGTCATTTTGTAGAAGTCACGGATCAAATTTATAGGTCACATTTTATGTTATGAGTCATGGGTAAAAATTACAGGTTAAAAATCATATTTTATATATTATAATGTACACAGATCACAGTCTATTGCCTAGAAAAAGAAAAAAAAAGTTCTGTGAATTTAATATTTAATTACAAAATATGTTTTTGATTAATTATTTCATAACTAAAATTTTAATAGTATTCGATTTTTGAGATTTCAAACTTTATTTCTTAATTTTTGAAATTGATCATATGCATATTCATCCAACCTTATAGATCACAAATTCAATAGAATCGGTCACATATCACAATGTGCATAGGTCACAAATCTAATGGAATTGGTCATAGGTCATTGTCAAAAAAGAAGAGAAAAGAAAAAAAGTAGTTAGCAAAAATGTGAGCAGTCATCGGAATAGTCATTGAAACGGTCGGAGAGGTCGCCGAAATATTCGCCAAAATTGGATAAGTGGCCGGAATTAATGTCGAGAAAGTTGTCGGAGAGTTGTCGGAGAAGTCGACAGAAGCGAGGTGGGGTGGAGAGAGAAAGAGAAGGGTGATGTGATGGGTGGTAGGTGGGTTGGAGATAAGGTGGGATAAGTAGATTAATTATACCATATTATAATTAAATATTTAATTATCACCTGATTTTTGAAATTTTTTTAAAATTTTGTTAGTTTTGAAATGTGAATTTTTAGTGCAGGATTTATGTGGTTTCCCCCCTTATATTCCCTGATTCCTGCCTTTATTTGTCTCTCGTGGGTTAGCCCAGCTGGGCCTTTTTTTATTTCTTCTTGTTATAGGTAAGAAAACAGCCCATAAAAGTGGGCTTATTTCCAAGAAGGCCTCCTCCATCCCTGCCCAGGTTTGTCCCATTAATTCCCAGAATGTTTCTGATGGCCTTGTAAATAATTCTTCTCTGGCCTCTTGTGACACTTCCATGTCCAAGGAGGTACTCCCCTTTTCGAAGGAACTACATAAGGTAGCGTGTGAGTCCCCAAATGTGTCCCAAACACTTGGGGACGAGGATACGGATTCCAAAAGTTCCGATTTTCAGTCTCGTGCGGCCAAACTAAAGGACCAAAATGAGGAAAATGCTACTGGAATTGTTAATGTGAAAGAGGGTAAAGCTCCATGGGTAAACCTCTTCAAAGATAGTAGGAAAATGAAGGAAAACATTAAATTGAAGGCCTTTGATATTCAATCGAAAGAAGTTGTTTTGGGTGAATTGGATGAAGATAATATTGAGAATAGTTGGTGGTATGGTCTCGTTGGATATTATGCCGGTAGGTTTCCGGGAAAAGTGGCTTTACTCCAATTATGTGATTCTTGGAAGGTCGAGTACAAATATTATGTGCACTCTAGTGGGTGGTTAGTTTTCAAATTTGAGACGGACGCAGAAAGGCTTAGTGTGTTGCATGGCCCTACTTGGTAAATGGAAGACCATTAATGTTAAAAGTCATGCCCCTCTACTTTGATTTTGATGATAAAAATGTTAGCACTATGCCGGTTTGGATCGACTTGTCGGGATTGCCATTGGAGTTTTGGAACACGAATGCTTTGGGAAAAAATGTCTCCAAAGTGGGTAAACCCATCTTGACCGATTATGTCACGGTAAGTAGAGGTAGACTATCCTATGCTAGAGCACTAGTCGAAGTCGATGCATCTCTTGAGCCGATGCGGGTGGTTAAGATAAGGCTCCCTAATGGCATTTTGAGGAAGTGAGAAATTCTTTATGAGCATGAACCAAACTTTTGTGGTTCTTGTAAAGTGTTTGGGCACTCTTCTCTTGGGTGCAACTACAACAAACAAGCTACAGGTTATAAAGGAAATACCACAAATGGCAAGGCAATGAAAGACCCCAAGCCGGTTGCACATAAGGATAAAGTGCAAGCTGGCCAGATTTCTGCAATTTCTAATGAACAACAGGAGGATGAACAGGATACTTCATTCACTGAAGTTGTTAACAAGAAGGGCAAAAATCAGCCCAAGGGACTGAACGCAGGTACACGCAACCAGCAGACCGCAGGCATGCGCAACCAGCAGCCTGCGACCAGTGACTGCGACAAGAAACAATTTGGCTAGAATACGAAACTGGGGACAGATTGTGTTGGGCTAAATTCCACCAAAGATTGTGTTGGACAGATCATTAGGAATGAGTGTAATGGAAAATTAAAAGCAAAGCTTGACGAGCAAAGGGCCACTACTTCTAAAAAAGATGGGAAGAGGGGTATCTCCCTCGTTATCTCAACATGAAGATCGCTCGTGGAACATTAGGGGTTTGAACTTTCCCCAAAAAAAAATGGAGCTCGTAGCTTCATAAAGCAACATGATATTGATGTTATGGAAATTTTGGAAACAATGTTAGGGGAGACAAAATTAATCCGGATCATGCGGAATAAATTTGGTGGATTATCACAAACAAATAACTTTCAACTACATCGAGCAGGTCGGATTTTGATTTTGTGGAATTCGATGAAGGTTGATTTGGAAATAATGGAGACTACATCACAAGTCATTCATTGTTCTGCCAATTATAAGGTAAGTTCACGTACCTTTCTTGTTAGCTTTGTATATGCGTTCCATACTATTGTTAGTTGAAGACCACTATGGAATAATATCATGGAATATAGATCCAATTGCTCTTTGCCTTGGTTAATTTTGGGTGATTTTAACAATGTGCTTAACTTTGATGAAAGATGCAATGGAGCAGATGTTACGCCATACGAGGTTAAAGACTTTGAAAGTTGTTATCTTAATGTTGGTATTACCGATATGAGCTCTATTAGATGCTTCTACACTTGGACAAATGGTGCGAAGTGGAGTAAACTTGATAGGGCTATGGTGAATGAGGTTTGGATGCAAGCAGACTTTAATTGTATTGCTGATTTTCTCCCTTCGGGTTGCATTTCTGATCACTCACCATGCATTGTTTCATTTTTTATGCATGAGGATAACAAGAGGAGACCTTTTAGGTTCTTCAATGTGTGGTCCAACCACGAAAATTTCCATGATGTTGTGCAAAATTATTGGGTGTAAGAGATTAGAGGCACAAAGCAATTCATTCTTTGTAAGAAGTTGTGTAGTCTTAAAGGAGATCTAAGGAAGCTCAATGAGAAACATTTTTTACACATCTCCTCAAGGGCTAGAACGACTACTTTGACTTTGAAAATGGTGCAATTGGAGTTACAAGAGGACCCTCTTAATATTGAACTTCAAGGTAGGGTGGTATCTATGAGGAAAATGCCATGAATCTTTGTGAAGCGGAAAGAAGCTTTTATCATCAAAAGGCCATATGTGAGTATCTAAAAAATAGTGATAAATGCACTAAGTTCTTTCATTCGATGGTCAAAAGAAATGCAAAACGCAACTTCATTGCTACGGTAAGTAAAGGAGATGGAACATATACTTCATCACTACAAGAAGTGGCCAATGAATTCGTCCTTTTCTACACTGATTTACTTGGGAAAAAAGTCTCGGGAGACCTATTGATGTTGATATCTTGAATAATGGCTCCATGTTATTGGATGAGCATGCCATTGCACTTGTTCGGGTTATTTCGGACAATGAGATTAGGGATGCATTGTTTTCTATTGGTGATGATAAATCACCAAGATCGGATGGATATATATCACGTTTCTTCAAAAAAAATCTTGGAGCATTGTTGGAAATGATTCCATGGGAGCGGTTAAAGAATTTTTCAAATCTTGCTCACCCCTCAAGCCAACAAATTACAGGGCCATTGCCTTAATTCCTAAGGCAAGTCAATCTATTGGTGTAGGGGATTATCGACCTATTGCTTATTGTAATATTTTTTATAAGGTTATCATAAAGATCCTTGCTTCTAGATCTCCTATTCTTGGACATATTATTGATCAATCACAAGCCGCATTCATGGAAAACAGAAGCATGATGGAAAACATTCATCTTGCACAAGAACTCTCAAGGAAATATAATAGGAAAAGAGTTACGCCTAGATGCCTCTTTAAAATTAATTTAAGAAAGGCATATGATTCGGTTAATTGGGATTTTCTTAGAAGTGTGCTTGAAGGGCTCAAATTTCCAACAAAATTCATTGCATGGGTGATGGAATGTATCACAACGCCTTTGTACTCCATTGCATTGGATGGTTGCTTCCATGGTTTCATTAAAGGAAAGAAGGGGCCTTGTCAAGGTGATCCGATTTCTCCCTACTTGTTTGTTATTTACCTTGAGTACTTTTCAAGAATGTTGAAACAAGCTACTGAAAATAGTGAGTTTAATTTCCATCCTAAATGTGGCCCATTAAAGATTACCCACCTTGCTTTTGCGGATGAATTGATGTTCTTTGCTAGAGGGGATGCTATCTCGGTTGGTATTTTAATGGAATGTTTATCCAATTTTGGAGATATGTCCGGATTAAAGATGAATGTTAACAAGTCAAACTTGTACACGGTGGGTGTCCACGAACAAGAGTTGGAGGATTTGTTCAACTAACAAACTTATTGAAAGGATCTATGCCTTTCCGTTACTCAGGGATTCCA
Organism: Olea europaea var. sylvestris; assembly: GCF_002742605.1. Taxonomy (NCBI): domain Eukaryota; kingdom Viridiplantae; phylum Streptophyta; class Magnoliopsida; order Lamiales; family Oleaceae; genus Olea; species Olea europaea. The sequence goes on along the minus strand of NC_036246.1, from coordinate 33,614,227 downwards.
CTTGCGGTGGAAAAACTTAAAATTAATTCCTACGATTCACTCATCAACAAAATTAAGGACAACATTGGAGCATGGTCGAGGGCTACTTTATCTTTTGCAGGGAGAGTGGAACTTGTGAGAGCCATCCCATAAGGTATTGTATGTTTTTGGCTCTCCATTCTCCCTATTCCATCCATGGTTGCATCTAAGGTTACTAGCTTATGTCGTAACTTTCGTTGGGATTCAAAAAATCCGTTGGTTGCTTGGAGAAGTATTTGCTTACCTAAACAAGAAGGTGGGTTGGGATTTAGAGAAATAAAATGCTGGAATTCGGCGATCCTCGCTAAAACTCTTTGGAACATTTACTCCAAAAAAGACACACTTTGGGTGAAGTGGGTAAATATGATTTTCCTTAGTGGTAGGGACATTTGGGACTACACGGCAAGGAAAGACGACTCTCCATTACTTAAAAGATTGCTGGAAATTCGTGACAAATTCCTACAACTTCAATGACCAGATAAGAATGCACCTCATACTGCACGGCCTGAAGCAGTTTCTATGGCTACAATAGATAGCTTCATTGCATGCACAGCAGGGGGCAGTTTTTCTGTTGCAGCAGTTTATGATTTTTTCAGAACAAAGGGGACAAAAGTTGCCTGGACAGAAATAATTTGGAACTCCTATGTCACCCTGAAACATGCCTTTATCCTTTGGTTAGGAGCTAGATCAAAGTTACTAACAAAGGATAAATCGAAACATTTGGATATTGATGGAAGGTTTATTTTTTGTGGAGTTGATGAGGAGACTGAGCGTCACTTATTTTTCTCCTGCCCAATCAGTTTTGCTGTTTTGGGACATGTCCGTGATTGGTTGGGCATTAGACATTCCATGTCCACCATACCAAGTGCATTGAAGTGGATTGAGAAAGAGGCTCGGGGGACAACATGGCATAGCAAAGCTGAGCGTGTCGCTCTTGCAAGCACCTTTTACCATTTATGGATGGCGCGTAAAAGGGTATTTTTGAGGATTTAAAACCTAATGTTGAAGGCATTGTTTGTAAGATCAAAAGTTATGTTCTCTTTGTATCCGTATGTTTTTATTCATTTTGAGTCTTTGGCATTTGACATTTGAACTTTTTTTGTTCATCATTTCGTGTTTTGCTTTTTAGAACTTCTCCCGGCTATGCTTGGTGTACTTGTCGTTGGTTTTACTTTGCTAGCTCGGGTATGCCCGGAGTACTTGTAATTTCCGCACTTTGATTGCCCTGTTACATTTACCAATCAATTTTATTTTTTTATTTTTTTTTGGAAATTTCAGATTTTTTGTAAGGTTGAAGTTGGAGCATGGGAAAACCAAATTTATCAAATTTTAACACTCTATAATTTTCTTGTATCAATATTTATAAAATATTATATCATTATTAATTTGTTTTCAAATATTTATTTATTTCGACTATCTATTAGCTGTATTCATTTTTTAATTTTCTATAAAATTTGTTATGAATTACAAGGGATTCATGGATCTCGTCCAATGACGGATCCAAGCTCTCCAGTGAGCACGATAGTCGTTGATCATCAATGGCTCCAATAAAAACCAAATACATAATTTTACTAAAATTGAACACATATATTTCTATTACATTAGATGGTAACATCCACCAAATGTCATAGTGGTCAAGGTTTCCTTATTTTTCTAGAAATTTGCTATTTATATACCGACGGTTGACACACCCATGTACACTCCTCTCACATGAGGAGGGGCCCATGCCCAATAAAAAAAGCACAGGCACCCCCTCTTGTGAGGGGCGTGTACACGGGCGTGTGTACACATATCACGGTTCATTTTTCTAAGGGGAGCATGGGTTTGAATCTTACCTTTTGTACTAGTTTCAATGACTATGCTACAAATGGCTAAAAATGTTGAACTAAAATAGTTGCATAAAATATTGCTCTCACTGAGAGCTGAACTCAAAATCCTTCACTTCTTAAATGGGTGTTCTAACCAATTGAATTACAAGAACTACTTGAAAATAAACAAAATTACGAATATATATCCAAAACAATATATACATTGATTGCAAAAAAAAAAAATAGTATCGACAAATCTAGTTAGGGCGATCGTTGGTGCTGATTGAATGCTGGATCCTCCAGTGATCTCAACGATGATGTTAACTAATAATATTTCTATAGGTCAATACTATCATTAACGATTTTACTCAAGCCTGCGATCAACAAACGACAAAAAATGAAGGTAGTAAAGAACTAACAACCATCCAGCCTAGTTACGAGTTGGAAGCAGTCTCTACGAAGAGACAAAAGGATAAAAAACTATTGAACATACTTCTAAATCCTCGAAACACTTCATCGAAAAAAAAAGACATGAATGAAGAGCATATTTGGAAAGCATATTGTAATTAGTGTGAAAACGACTTCACTTGGAAATAAAAATTTAATGGTACCTAATACAACATGATGTGATCCAAGAGCTGCAAGCAACCAAATCAAATCCAACATCAAGCCCGGGGAAAGATTCGTTGAAAGTCGAAGGTGGACCTATGACACGAGCAAGGACAAAGCGAGTGAAAGAGGCGATGTGATTACTCGTCAAGACAACCATCGATGAAATCATGTTCGGGACTCAAAATGGAACAAATTTTGTGTTCGGGTCGAAGGCCGAAACCAATTGGATCAACACGATACAAGCAGCTGAAGATGGAGCTGGAGAGAAGAACCATGCGACCACATGGTTAAAACCGTCCTGCGGTCGCACAAAGTGAGGCAGGAAATTATTCGAGATTTTCAAATGTTCCATGAGGCCGCATGATTTTACACTTGACACGTTTTTTTTTTTCGCGAATTTCTTATTTTTGATAGAATTTGATATTTAATAGATTTCTTACTATATTTGAAATATTAGACACGTTTTTACCTAGTTTTTTAGATCTAGTATAAATACTATTTTATTTTCAAATGTAAGAACCTTTTGACATTATTCGTAATTTGAGAGGCTATATTGCTTTCAACTCTTGTTCTACAATTGAACAATTCAAGAACTTATCAAGATTGAATCTTGTGGCGTTCAAATCAACTGGGTGAGATTCCATATTTTTGTGTAATCAAGAGGTCTGTACATCGTCGGCGATTCGAGTTGCTTGGTTTCAGGTCTATTGAATTTAATCCAAAACCTTGTTTTGGCTTTTTTGGAAAGATTTCAATCTTATTTGTGGGTTCTGTAGCGTTTGCTTACGTGGGTTCACATTAGTTGATATCAGAGCTTAACTCCAATCCAAGGTTATATCCCTTTTAATTCGTGTTGAGTCAGTTATTCATTTTTTCTTATTATTCGTCGTGTTATTCGAGTCAGTTGTTATTTTTGAGTTTTTAATCAAAAAAAAATTCAAAAGTTGTTTTTGGATATAATTTGCATCCAAATCAACTTCCATTTGTTGCCTCAGTCTTGCTTTTGATTTTTCAATCCCAAGAGTAAAAATAAATTTACTGTTCATCTCTAGGGTACTTTTCATCCGTACGCAGTAAAAAAAAATTATTATTATTATTATTATTATTATTATTATTATTATTATTATTATTGTTGTTGTTGTTGTTGTTATTGATCTTGGGGAAAATTTACCAACTCTCTTTAGTTCCATTTATTATTTTGTGTCTAATTTAAAAGTTAGTTAGTAATTCTTTCCTTATTTCGTGTTTTTGAGTCAGTCTTTAATTGTTTAGTCCGAATTGCCAGTCAGAACTAAATTCCTAGGTTTTGTAGTCTCAGTCACATCAGTTTGAATTCCACGGGATTAATTTTTTTGGATTGAGTTCTGAAATTGTTCTTTTGGAGACTTGGTGAAAGCAACGAGTGGAAAAATGCAGAGAGGTGAGAGCAGTAGAGGGAAAAAGCCGTATTGAGTGAAATTTCGAGTGAAAACTTGTGAGGCTGAAAATAATTTAGATTTAGGATGTCTGATAGGGAAGGATCAAATTCAGGAAGGGTTGATGATCGAGTTTCCATGCTAGAGGACTCGGTGTGGAGGATTGAGCGGTTATATATAGATATGAGAGATTGGATGGATAGATAGGATGCACAGGGAGAAAGGCAAAATACATTGCCTGTCAATATCCGAAGAGGTGGTCTTAATGCACGAAGACAGGGTAGGCGAGAACCTAGGATGGAGGAACTTAGTGAATTTGAGGTTGATAATGAATTGGATGAGGATGGGACAGTGGATATGGATAATGGAAAGGGTAAAACTAGAGGAGTTAGACCAGAAATGAGAGGTAGGAATCTCGATGGAGATGAGGTGGATGGAAACTTGAGTAACATTAAAATGATCATTCCTTCCTTCAAAGGTAGGAGTGATCCGGAGGCCTACTTGGACTGGGAAAAGAAAATTGAGTTAATCTTCGATTGCTACAATTACTCGGGGAAGAAGAAGGTGAAATTTGCAGTTCTTGAATTCACGAATTATGTAATCACTTGGTGGGATCAGGTGGTGACTTTGAGGCAAAGAAGTGGAGAGCGACCTATCAATACATGGGAGGAATTGAAAACTATCGTGCGGAAGAGGTTTGTACCTACTCACTACTACCGGGAGCTTCATCAAAGATTGCAAAATTTATATCAAGGCTCCAGGAGTGTGGAAGATTACCATAAGGAGATGAAGACACTAATGATCAGGGCAAATGTATAGGAGGATAGCGAAGCTACCATGGCTCGGTTTCTGCGTGGATTGAACAGAGACATTGCAAATACAGTGGAATTGCAGCACTATGTGGAAATTGAAGACATGTTACATGTGGCGATGAAGGTAGAAAGGCAGTTGAAGCGAAAAGGAACAGCAAGGCACCCATCTGGATCTTCGAGTTCTAATCCTTCTTGGAAATTGAAGTGGGAAAATAACAAAGGAAATGGGACTATTGCAAGAGGAAGAGCTGAGGTACTAAGAGGCAAGGAAGAGGGTGCTAGCAAGCCTATACCAAGGGGGGAGTCACGGCCATCACGAAACAGGGACATCAAATGTTTTCGATACTTAGGAGTAGGGCACATTGCTTCTCAATGCCCAAACAAGAAGACAATTATTCTATGAGACAGTGGGGAAGTGGAAACTGGAAGTGAAAGTGAATATGTAGACATGCCAGGATTGGAAAATGTCGATGAGGAAGATACAACTGAGTATGCACTTAACAGTAGGTTGTTGGTCACGAGGCAAGCTCTTAGTACTCAAATCAAGGTGGACGACTTGGAGCAGCAGCGAGAAAACATATTCCACACGCGGTATCACGTTAATGGTAAGGTATGTAGTATAATAATTGATGGCGGTAGTTGTACTAATGTAGCTAGCACTAACATGGTGGAAAAGTTGGGCTTAACACTATTAAAACATCCTAGACCTTGTAAGTTACAATAGCTGAATGAATGTGGGGAGGTCAAGGTGACAAAAAGGGTGTTGATTAATTTTTTCATTGGTAGATATCAGGATGAGGTAATGTGTGACGTTGTACCGATGCATGCGGGGCATATTTTGTTAGGAAGACCATGTCAGTATGATAGGAAAGCAATGTATGATGGGTACAGAAATAAGTACAGCTTTATAAAAGATGGGAGGTCTATCTCTCTTACGTCATTAACACCGGCACAAGTATATGAGGACCAAGTTCAACTGAAAAATGAAGACGAAGCGAGAGCGAAAGAGTTAGAGAAACAGAGAGAAAAGAGTGAGGTGGCCAATAGAAAGGAAAAAAGAGTGGGGCCACACGAGAGAAAAGAAGAGTCTTCCGAGAGAAGAGAAAAGCCGAAATAAAATTTCTTTGTGAGAGGGAGTGAATTGAAAAAGGCAATAGTTGAGAGACAACAAATGATATTGTTGGTTTACAAGGAGTCACTCCTCAACTTTGAGGAGCACAACACATCCCTCTGTAATTTGGCTATTTCTTTGTTGCAGGAATTCGACGATATATTTTCGAAGGATGTGCCTAGTGGGTTACCACCCACTAGAGGAATTAAGCATCAGATTGATTTATCGACCAACTTATCGGAGCAATCTAAAGGAGACAAAGGAGCTTCAAAGGCAAGTTGAGGAATTGATGAGCAAGGGATATGTAAAGGAAAGCATGAGTCCATGTGCAGTACCTGTGTTGCTGGTGCCAAAAAAAGATGGGTCTTGGAGAATGTACGTGGATTGCAGAGCCATCAACAACATCATGGTAAAGCATCATCACACAATTCCTAGGCTAGATGATATATTAGATGAGCTACATGGTGCATGTTTGTTTAGTAAAATTAACCTTAAAAGTGGATATCATCAAATTCGCATGAGGGAGGGTGATGAATAGAAAACGACTTTTAAAACTAAATATGGGTTGTATGAATGGTTAGTCATGCCGTTTGGACTCACAAATGCACTAAACACTTTTATGCGATTAATGAATCTTGTTTTGCATGCTTTCATTGGAAAATTTGTTGTAGTTTATTTTGACGACATTTTAATCTATAGTAAGAGTCTTGATGAGCATGTGGAACATCTAAAATGTGTGCTCGTGGTTTTAAAAAATGAACAACTTTATGCCAATTTTAAAAAGTGTACATTTTGGCTTTGTGGTTAGTGCTGGCGGTGTAGAGTTAGATGAAGAGAAAATAAAAGCTATTAAGGATTGGTCAACACCTAAAAACATAACCGAGGTTCGAAGTTTTCATGGATTGGCTAGTTTTTATAGGCGTTTTTGTTAGAGATTTTAGTACAATCACCACACCCTTAACTGAAATTGTCAAGAAAAATGTAGAATTTCATTGGGGGTTAGAGCAAGAACATGCATTCAACACTATCAAAGATTATTTGTGTAAAGCACCGATTTTAGCACTTTCTAACTTTGACAAAACTTTCGAGATTGAGTGTGGTGTATCAGGAATAGGTGTAGGAGCAGTCTTAATGTAGGATAAGAGAACTATAGCATACTTTAGTGAAAAGCTAAGTGGTGAGGCTTTCAATTATCCTACATACGACAAGAAACTCTATTCACTTGTTCAAGCTTTGGAAACACGGCAGCATTACTTATTGCCGAAGGAGTTTGTAATTCATTCAGATCATAAGTCACTGAAACATTTACGGGGTCAAGGTAAGTTGAACAAACGACATGCACGCTGGATGGAATTCATCGAAACTTTTCCATATGTCATCCGTTATAAACAAGGTAAAGAAAATGTAGTAGCAGATGCATTGTCGCGCAGGTATGTGCTTCTAACTACTTTAAGTGCAAAATTGCTTGGTTTTGAGTATATTAAGGACATGTATGTTACTGATTCTAATTTTTCCGACATTTACAATTCATGTCACAAGGGGACTATAGATATGTTCTTTAAGCATGAGGGATACTTGTTTCGGGAAAGTAAATTATGCGTTCCTAATTGCTCTATGTGTGAACTACTGGTTAGGAAAGCACAAAGTGCGGGACTTATGGGTCACTTTGGGGTAGCAAAAACTTTAGAGATATTGACTGAACATTTCTATTGGTCTAAAATGAAAGTTGATGTAGAAAGGGTTTGTAGTTGATGCATAAAATGTAAACATGCCAAATCTAGGGTCTTAACTCATGGACTGTATACGCCTTTGCCAGTACCTAGTGAACCTTGAGTAGATATTTCAATGGACTTTGTGTTAGGTTTGCCTAGGACTAAAAATGGGCGAGATTTAATTTTTGTAGTGGTGGATAGGTTTAATAAGATGACAAATTTCATTCCATGTCACAAAACTGATGACGCTACTAACATTGCAAATTTGTACTTTCAAGAAATTGTGCGCTTGCATGGGGTAACTAAAAGCACAGTGTCAGATAGGGATGTTAAGTTCCTTAGTCACTTTTGGAGAGTCTTGTGGAGTAAGTTAGGCACAAAACTACTATTTTCTACAACTTGTCATCCACAAACAGATGGCCAAACCGAAGTAGTGAACAGGACTGTGACATAACTTTTGCACACTGTAGTTAATAAGAATTGGAAGAATTGGGAAGAGTGCTTACCTTTCATCGAATTTGCATATAATAGGGCCACACACTCCACTACGTCGTTTTCTCCTTTTGAAATTGTTTACGATTTTAATCCTATAACACCTATGGATTTAATACCTTTTCTTGTTAATGAACGAGGTAGCTTGGATGGAAAAAGGAAGGCCGTATTGGTGAAGTCACTCCATGAAAAGGTGCGGGAGCAAATTGAGAAGAAAAGCAAGCACCATGCGGAGCAAGCAAATAAGGGCAGGAAAATTGTCACATTCGAACCAGGAGACTGGGTTTGGGTGCACTTCAGAAAAGAGCAGTTCCCAGAGTAAAGAAAATCAAAGTTGTTATCACAGGGGGATGGATCGTTCCAAGTAGTTGAGAAGATCAATAACAACGCATACAAATTGGATCTTCCAGGTGAGTATAACGTTTCGACAACTTTTAATGTATCTGATCTTTCTCTCTTTGATACAGGTTCAGATTCGAGGACGAATCCTTTCGAAGAGGGAGAGGATGATGTGATCCAAGAGCCGCAAGCAACCAAATCAAGTCCAACGTCAAGCTCGGGGAAAGATCCATTGAAAGTTGAAGGTGGACCTATGACACGAGTAAGGACAAAGCGAGTGAAAGAGGCGATGGGATTACTCGTCAAGACAACCATCGATGTTTCATCATGTTCGGGACTCAAAATTGGACAAATTTCATGTTTGGGCCGAAGGCCGAAACCAATTAGATCAACACGATACAAGCAGCCGAAAATGGAGCTGAAGAGAAGAACTATGCGACCGCATGGTTAAAACCGTCATGCGGTCGCACGGAGTGAGACAGGGAATTATTCGGGATTTTCGAATATTCCATGCGGCCGCATGATTTTACACCATGCGACCACACGGTTAAAATTAGACGTGTTTTTTTATTTTTTTCGCGAATTTTCTATGTTTAATAGAATTTGATACTTAGTAGATTTCTTACCATATTTGAAATATTAGGCACGTTTTTACCTAGTTTTTTAGACCTAGTATAAATACTATTTTATTTTCAATTGTAAGAACCTTTTGACATTATTCGTAATTTGAGAGGCTATATTGCTTTCAACTCTTATTCTACAATTGAACAATTCAAGAACTTATCAAGATTTAATCTTGTGGCGTTCAAATCAACCGGGTGAGATTCCGTATTTTTGTGTAATCAAGTCCGCACATCGTCGGCGATTCGAGTTGCTCGGTTCCAGATCTATTGAATTTAATCCAAAACATTGCTTTGGCTTTCTTTGGAAGATTTCAATCTTGTTCGTGGGCTCCGTAACGTTTGCCTACGCGGGTTCACATCACAACATGCATAACAGAAATGCCTTACTCCTGTTTGGTCTTCAACTTCATTTTGGTCCAAGCACGGAGAGACCTTCTGGAGCAATTCTTGCAAACTCAGAACCCCTAAATAACGTGAAAATGCATGGCTATATTGGTGGCCGCTGCCGAGTTGAAGCTATCCACACTAGAAAGAGTGCACTTGATGGAACTCAAACATGTCTCCAACCCAGGTACAAACCGATCAGTCTAGGTATATTATAAAATAATGATATTAATATATATTTTATTAGTAAATAAGAAATAATTGATGATTTATGAAATTGTAGCTGTGTCATTTCTTTTACTTCTGATATGTACTCAGAGAAAAGCAATAAATGCTATATTTGCGCCACCATCCATTGCATTGATAAGTTTTGGATTATGCATAAAAAATAATTACATTTGAGATCATTGAATTTTCACACAACACACAAGATATTTTCGGCATTTAATGTGTTCTATGAGAATTTTGTTTCAAAGATAAAGTTCATAGTTTCACTTTCGATAATGTTAATTTTAATGCATATATTATAAATAAAAATAATTAACTAACTCAATAGGGATTCGATGCAAAACTTTTTCGGTATATTTTTAGTTTGATTGTGCAAAATGACCTTAAGTATATTGCACCGTAGGTCACAAAAAATTGATAGACAATTGCTTTTATTTTTGTCTCCCATGTCGCAAACAAGCATTTGCAAGTATACGCAAATTCAAATTTATCCAACATGATGTTTGTAATTGATATAGGTAATATGTGAAACTCTAATTATTTCATGGTATAATCATATGTTATATGATAAGATTATTACAAATTCATGTAACGGTATGCATCCATATGATTCTGATTATGATTTACACTCTAAAAAGTAAAGACTAATAGGTGCTTTGAGACAATGAAATTTTTGAAAGCTCTCTTCGATGAGACCAATGCGTGCCATGCGTTTACTATCTTACTTCTCACGTTGCTCTAATTCATTTTTTTCAAAATAGTGAACGTTTTTAGTAATTTAGAGATGGTTCAATCTTTTATGACATTATGCTACCATGAAGTTGAGATCTGAACATATATAGAGGACTTACCCATGTTATTGCCTCTAGCTGGCAACAAATGTTAGGTACATACAAATTTTTCCCTTAATCATAAATTTATCTATACTCTCTTTTATAGACATCAGTTTCAACACATTTACTTAAAGAAACAGATTTTTTATCCCTTTCATGCATCTATTATTTAAGCATTGGAACCTTACAGAGGATTTCATTTTGTCTCACATTGTCATTCATGTTAGAGAAGGAAAGTTTATAAATAACATAGTTTTACTTTATTCTTTTAGTATCTCAATTGTTCAACTGTAACTCTTTTAATATATAATGGTTTGTTTTAATAATTTGCTTTATTTTTATATTAATTTAATATTTAAACTATAATGGACTAAGAAAAAAAAATCTTAAATGGAGGAATAAACTAGATAAGTGTCCCCGTTGTCGCTTATACTGTTGAAATCAAGAGATCGACATTATTTGAACTGAGAAAATGAAAAATATAAAATATGGAAAACCAAAATGACATCGAACAAGTTGAAATGTTTGAATACTAACACCCAACTTCTACTCTTTTAGTATAGGTTTTACAAGTTAGTGTTCTCCTTGATCGAATACAATTACATGATACTAGAGTGAATTAAAATAGACCATTTGTATTAATCTTTGAACATGGATGAAGAGTGTTATTATAAATTTGAGAAAAAGTTTCTAAAATTTGCTCTTCATTCAAACATAAAAAAGAAACAATTAATCTGCAAGTACTTTTTTTTTTAACAGAATAACAGCAAATCACAGGAAGAAAACAATTTTTTCTGTACAAATTCTGTAAAAAAATATATATATATACTTATAGCATTATTAAAAAAGAAATGGATAACTTTGACAAAACATAAACCATAATATTATTAATAAACTAAAATCTAGGAGATAAAATGGTTTGGATTTTGAAAATTTGATGGTTGGAAAGAGCAATTCGCATTAAATAGGATTTAAAAAGTCGGAAGTGCTATTTGTAACAGCTCGGGCTACAGCCTCTTTACAAATGGAGGGCTCGTAAATTTTTCATTGCGTGTGAACCCCCTATGAGAGGATTGTACTGTGTGCACAGTACTGCCCTTAAAAAGTTGCCAATTCTAACAAAATATTAAATAAAGGGACCCTACACATGTGATATAGGCGTGGCTTTTGGTAAGCATGAGGAGACATTCTCGTGTCCATTTGTGATCCACTTGCAATATTTAATTACCAATTTCAAGAATGTCCATATAATACAAGAAAAACACTTATTGCCCAATTTTCAGACCCCCCTCCAATAGGGGGGCGCCACTTGGCCCCCCTGTTTTTAGCCCTGGCTTTGAGCCTGGGCGTGCAGCAATGCTCATAATACAAGGACAAAAATGTGTCACTCTCTAAATAATCTAACTTTATTTATTTATTTATTTTAATCATGCTCATGCTCATGCTCATGCTCATGGATGGTTTAAACTCATTTTGAGCAATCTCATTTGGATTTTAAATTATTCTCTGGAGCCTTTGATTTAAAAAATGTGTCACTCGTTGGTAGTTATGTTGTCAATATAATTTTTTTTTTTACTTTTTTAATTGCACAAAATTTTTTAAAACATTTGTTCATTATCATATTTATTCTCTTTCTTATTTACTTCTAATATCTTTAAATTAGAAAAATAAGAATATAATTGTGTAATAAAAATATTTGCTCTCAATTTTAAAGTATGCTAATAAAATATTTGGACAAAATTCAATTAAGAATCGAGTTTTTAGATTAGTGAAATATTAACGATAAGAATGAGATATAAAAATATGGGGGCATTAGTGCGTAATAAACATAAATTAAAATCTTCAGTGTAGTTAAAAAGTGGCACAGCAATATGACCATCCTAATGCATTTGCCAAACATAATACTAATACCTAAATTTTATCCAACTTACATATTAAAAGGTAAATTTATTAATTAAAATTAACTTGGTCAAAAATAAGTAGATTTTAGTTTAAAATAATGTTATAAAAGGTTAAAAATAAAAGTTAATTAAAAATATTCTTTGAACTTAGCCAAACATACTTTTAAATATATTTTAAATGTCTAACCATTTTTTGACACATCTGTCTGTCTTTTTATTTCCCTATTTTTAACCTGGGTAACCAGCTTTATTCTATATTTTTTGTCATTTTTCGTTTGGGGTTAATTATATGAATGATCACTGAACATTGGCTTATGTTACTACTTAGTCACTGAACTTAAAAACATAACTCAATGTCACTGAATTTCGCCAAGTGTTACTACTTCATAACCGAACTTTAAAATGCATCTCAATAGTCACCGAACTTTGCACCGTGTTATCCATCTGTCACTTAAATGAAAAAATCCGTTAAGTCGAACAAATGGCGTCAACGTGAGTAACGGATGGGTAACACGATACAAAGTTCTGTGACCATTGAGTTACATTTTAAAGTTCGATTATGAAGTAGAACACTTGACGAAGTTCAGTGACCATTGAGTTACGTTTTTAAGTTCAGTGATTAAGTAGTAACATATGGCAAAGTTCAGTGACTATTAAGATATATTTTTAAATTGAATTATTAAGCTCTTGTTTGAGTTTCATTCTTTCCCCAAAAAAAAAAAAAAAAAAACATAACTCAATAGTCACTAAACTTCGTCAAGTGTTACTATTTCATAACCGAACTTTAAAATGTATCTCAATGGTCATCGAACTTTGCACCGTGTTACCCATCTGTCACTCAAGTTGACGCCGTTTGTTGGACTTAACGGATTTTTCTATTTGAGTGACGAATGGGTAATACGGTGCAAAGTTCGGTGACCATATATATTTTAAAGTTCGGTTACGAAATAGTAACACTTGACGAAGTTCAATGACCATCGAGTTACACTTTTAAGTTCAGTGACTAAAAGTAATATACGGCAAATTTCAGTGACCGAATATTCATATAATTAACCCTTTCCATTTGTTATTGGATACTTGAAGATCTTCCTTTGGATCCGTTTTATAACTGTAATCCATGCGTGTCCCTTAACGTTCATTAGCCAGTCAAGCACAGTCAAAAAGTAGCTACACACTCCAAAACCTACCGCACAAATCAATCATGCCCACCTCACTGCCACCATCTATCCTCCGCCTCACCGCTACCGCCTCCGCCATTCTCTTCGTCCTCCTCTACGCTTCCACCACGGTCTCCGCCACCGACCACATTGTCGGCGCAAACAGAGGCTGGAACCTCGGTATCAATTACACTCTATGGGCCAATAACCACACCTTCTATGTTGGTGACCTCATATGTATGTACAAATCTTAAACCTTAAAAGCTTTTTTACATTTTGTGAGCGTTTCTTTTCTTTTGTGATTTTTTGTGGGTTTTTTGGTTGTTAGCATTTAGGTACCAGAAGACACAGTACTAAGCCTTGATTTTTTCAATTTTTTTTTTTACAATTTGTGTGATTTTCTTCTTCTTTTTTTGTGGGTTTTTTTGTGCTTAGCATTTAGGTACCAGAAGACACAGTACAACGTATATGAAGTGAACCAAACAGGGTATGATAATTGTACAACAGAAGGTGCAGTGGGGAATTGGTCGAGTGGAAAGGACTTCATTCCTCTCAATAAGGCTAAGAGGTACTACTTTATTTGTGGGACTGGTGGCTGCTTTAGTGGGATGAAGGTTTCTGTTCTTGTTCATCCTCTGCCCTCTCCGCCGCACTCATCTTTGGCCGCCGAGCATTCTTCCGATACGTCGGCCTCCTCCGCCGTGTACGGTGGTGGAGTGGAGGTTATAGGGGCTGTTTTGAGGATGTTTGTGGTGGCAATTTGGTGTGGATCTGGGTGGATCTAGTAGTGGTTTAGCTAGTGGGTTTGGGGAAAGTATCACAGAGTGCCGGTTTGTTTGTTAACTGTAAGGATCTTTTCCTTTTTTTTTTTTATGGCTTGTTCATTTGGATTCTCCCACGGATTTAACAATGAAAGATCCCAGGAGTGAAGCACGACATTTTCAATCGACTTCGAATTCATTTTGTTTGCATAGTGAATTTGATTGATATCTTTACTTTTTTATGCAAAATAAAGAATTTTTTTTAATTAGAAATTCTTAGAACTGTGAAAATAAGCAAGTGCTAAATGTTGAAGAATTGAATTTCACTCAGATCTCAAAGGAAATTCTCCACTTCGATGAGCTTAGGAAGGCAAAAGAAGACCCCAAAGGCAGCAAGATCCCCAAATCCCAGCTCAAATTCCCACCTCTACGCTCAAAATAAGGGACAATTTTTTTTTTTTTTTTTTTTTTTTGATTTTTTTTTTTTTTTTTTTTTGTCGAATTCTACTAAATCTCCAACAGCAAAATTTCGATGTTACTGGCCAAACCCACCTTCAGCGTCCCCCACTGCTCCAAGCTCCAAAACGAGTGAGAGCGATGTTATGTATCAGTAAATACTTACAATTACATGCTAAAACCATAAGACAGATTTGATATTAAGAAAAGGTAAAATATCTTAAAAATTGGATAATTTAAGTTGTTCAAAATAATCGGTCCGATTTTTTCAGATTTATAGACTTATTCAGTTGACGTGGTGAAGCTTATCAAACTTTGGGTTTGGTTGGAGAAGACGAAGCAGCGGGTTCCTCTTTTTAAAAACATAATAATTTACATTTCTTGCTTTTTAAACAATCCATGGTGTGAGCTTTTTAAACAATCAATGGAGTGAGTTCGTAAAACAATTTCGGGGGCTATGGGGAATTTGGTGTTGGTGTTGGTGTTGGTGGTGGTGGTGTGACTGATTTTCAAGCACGAATAGAACGATTTAAAATTGAATAATACTATTTGCAGTCGCCCTACGTGGCATACACATGGCAGGTAATTATTTGATGCATTGAATGAATAAAAAAACTATCACATTAATCCATCAAATAATCACCTGCCATGTGTATGCCAAATAGGACGACTACCCAGTGAGCGATTACGAATAGCATTATTACTCTTTAAAATTATGTAATAGAGAGATGGTCATATCTCTATGATGAATGTTACATCGAGGTTTGGTTTATTTGGATAAGATGTCAGTCTGAGGTGCGGGTTGGGTCTTGAGTAACGGAGGTAATTTCTTTGTTTTTTATATCGTTTTTTCTTCGCCTTCACTCTCTTTAATTTTTTTTTATATTGTTTGATAGAAGTGATTAAAGAGTTTGCTATACGTACGGAAAAAATTTACATACACTTTGATAGAATATCACAGTCATTGGATGTTTGCCCAATAAAATACAATTTTTTGCAGACAATTATCTACTGTCACCGCTGCATTTGTTAACAAGATGGATAAAAAATCCCCCCCCTCCTGAAGTATAACCTAATGGTGCAAAGGATATGAATGAGGTAGTCTCCGCCTTGCTGACAGCCGCAGTGTGAGGGTTCGATTCCTTAGATATAAAATTTGACTCTTTGTGAGCACCAGTGTACGAACAAACTCTTGCTCCCTAACCCTTTGGGGCACATCACACGATTTACGTCCCTCACGCTGCTCCATGGGTGAGGTGATGGGCCCTCAAGATTAGAGTTTAACCTTTTTTTTTAAGATAGATAAAAAATTATGTACAAGTAGATAAATCAAATTATTAATGGGATTGATGGATTGTAATGATGGGGTAGTGGTGGTGAAGATGACTAGTTGTTGGGTTGTGGGGTGGGGACGTAGTGGTTCGAGTTGAGATTTGGGAATTTTTGGCAAGATGATTTATTTGTATTTTTTGAAAAGATTTGAAATTTTTGTTGCAATTTTTCCTTTTATTTTTCATTAAATTTTTTTTTTCTTCTTTTTTTTTTTTTATTTATTTATTTAAAAGAGGATGACAAATTCATCATTTTAGTGGATTTGAAGGCATAATTATTAAAATCGAACTTGTCGGTCCGGATCAAGAACCATCAAGCTGGATAGTGGTCCGATCCAGATGGTATCTTTACCTTCCACATAGTAGCATATATATAAATAGATTTCTTGGCTGCAAATTTAAGGTTTTCATGCCATAAACGAGATATTATTTTTACCTTCCATATAGTAGCATATACAAAAATATATATTTGCCATCTTGGATTGGTTAGATTGGTAAAATAATTAAAACGAAAAAATATATATATTATTTTTAATAATCAAAATTTTCCATAATTTAATTATTGATCATATCAAACATATTCTACATTATTTTAATAGTGTAAAACTGACATATTTTAGGTAAGATTTAATCCAATCTTAGTTATTAATTTTAAGGAAAGATTGATTTTATATTGAACTTTTCTAAAGTCTATTAATTACCATATCAAATAAATCATATGCAATATCATTATATACTTTCCATATTTTAATGTCTTTATTTTAGGTAAGAGACATCCGTATTTTGGAGGAGTCTTATATACTGGTGAACCTGTAGCAGCAAGTTATGTCTTCTGATAATCTCTAGTGAATTCTGCCCGACTGATGTTTCATTGAAGTATCTCGACGCAAAAACTGTGTTCTTCAACTGTAATTGAAAAAAAACACACCTAAGGATGAATGACATAATTCTACTCAAAGATTAGATTACTTGGTGTGAGTTGAGATTAGTGAATCTTAATCCAAGTAATGGTTGTGGCCAAATAGAATAGTGAAGCGACTTATAAATTAAGATTGGAAGATTTGATTCCACTTTTCCAACAAGTCAAAAGAAGAAAGAAAACGAAGGAGTTGTTCTTTATTTGCTTTAAAAAATTTTGTTAATTTTGCAAAATTACAAAATCGAAATTGTTGTATTTTGATTATTTGATAGTGAATCGTGGTATGGGGTTGTGAATGTTTTTCTTAGGGGTTTACCACGTTATATCTGATGTTCAATCCTATTTATTTTCGCCATTGATTACATCTTGCAAAACACTAGTATGTTAAGTTGTGCCAGTCAAAACAGTGACTTACGAAATCAGCCTGAAATCAATAATTAAGACAAATTATTAAATCAACTAGGTTTTGGTATTTATACGGTCTAACAATGACCCATCAATTGAACCACTAATTCGATGACCCAATAATTTTCTAAGGTCAATTATTAGGTCGAGTCTAATAATTAGTTTGAAGGTAAAAATGGATAGAAAGATGTGTTTTTTAATAGTCAAAGGTTGAAGATGCCTGATGCTAAAGAGGTTGAGGATAGATTAAAAATATATTGCAAAAGTTAAGGACGGAACATGCAAATTTTCCATATGAATTATATAGAAAGGTCGTAAAATTGTTGTGTATTGCACCTCACTTAGTGCTATTTGTATCAATTTCCCTTCACCTGAGGAGCAAGCCCTGTATATTTACATTTGAGGTCCTATGTGAGTTTTAAATGGACCCCAAGTCTCAAGCCCATTGAGGACTTCTTATTGAGGTTTCTTATCAAATATAATTTATTTTCATGGAATCAATTTTGACAAATATGATGCCAAACTAGCAAATGTCAATTTAGCTATTGATAAACTCAAACGAGACTGCTGAATGAATTTAAAACTATGGAAATTATAGAATTCCAGATATTTGGAGATCACAGTGCAAAAGTCAGACTCCAAAGTTGTTTATACAAATCTCAGGTTTTAATTTAATTATTATAAATTTAAATATTAAATTATAATTTAATTTTTAAACGATATGTATTGCAACTGTCGTGTTTCTATCGCAATTCGAATTTTAATTATGATAACTTCTATAATAAACCATTTCATTTATCTCCCATTCCCACTCTCTCTCCCAATCTCCCAATCCTCTACATGGTTCCTCCCAAGTGCCGAAATTTCCCCATTTCATCCATCTCCCACTCTCTCCCCCAATCTCTCAATCCTCTACACCGTTTGTTCATTTCACTTTCGCCAAGTTAGAATACAAGCCACGTTGGCTACATCAAGTATTGCATAATACAGTCTACCGTTTTCGCCCTAATTTTCGTGACATCTGAAATGGAGAAGTCGAAGGCTGCGAAGTTGATTATCAATGTTGAAGATACTTCCAAACGTAGAAGCAAGAGGAAATCCGATTTTAGCCCCAAAAAAACACCACCTAATAAGCAACTACCGTCTCAGACTGTGAAGAAATTGCGCTCGAAAAAGGTAATATCATTTTAGATATTGGTTGTTATGATTTTATTAGCAAACATGTTGATGGAATTCATGGATTAGAAGCATTGAAGTCTTATGTAATTTTTGCGACGTTTAATTGACTGTAATCATTGGCTTAGGGTTCTTGGTACCAATATTGGGTGTGACCTAGATTTCTCCGGAAATGTGGCTTAATTACATAACAAAAAGTATGCATGTGACCTCGCTATTATCAATATGTGACCAAGATGTCAATATGTGACCGAGGGAGTTATGAATGTGTGGCTTTAATGATTGTTGCATGTGGCTTGATTGTTGAAGTTGTTGATATATATATATGTGTGTGTGTGTGTGTGTGTGTGTATGTGTGTGTGTGTGTGTGTGTGTGTGACCTTATTCATTATGAACAACGATGCCTACATTAACCAAGATGTCAAACTGTGACTGTGGCTTATATGGTGTGTACCTTGAATGCACAACATAATGTATGCCTGTTAATGGTTTGTAACATGATTTGAGAATAGTTATGTGGCTTATTGCATAACAATACATACCTATGTGACCTCATTCAGTTGAATATAGAACATGATACTTATGGCATGTGACCATGATATTGTTCTGTGACCAAGTTTTGTTGTGAATATGAGGCCTGGATTCATAGCATTACACATGCTTGTGACCATATTATTTCTGGTTATACAACAATGTGAATGTATATGTAGCCTGAGTGCACAGTTGCATACATTTAACTGTGTGTGATTTCCCTACATTTACTAAACATTGGGTCTTTCTAAACAATTTTGTGCAGGATTGGCGATTCATCATACTGAAGGAACGATGGTTCCCAAGCAAGATTACAACTTCGGACAGCAAGGGTATTCTTTCAAGTATTCAAGCAAAATTATCTGACCGACAAAAGCTCATTATGAGGGGAACATGCTTTGCCCATTTTCTCGACTGTCATGAAATTGTGGTACAACTGCAATTAATTCGTTACTTCCTCTTGCAGCAAGTCCATCAACCTAATCCTGAAGAGATGTGGTTTTTAGTTGCTGGGCATTGTGTTAGATTCTCTATATTCGAGTTTTGCATAGTCACGGGACTGAGATGTTATGGCGATAATGACACGGGCATTTTCGAAAATAGACCGTCACACCTGAAGAAATAGTACTTTTCTCAAGTGGATATCGCAACACACGAAGATGTGAAGTCCACATTCATATCTGCGTGCCAAATGTCGGATCTGGATCTTGTGGAAACTCTCCCAGATCATGATGTTGCACTCATTGGTATCATGTACTTCATTATTGCCTACTTATTTCCTAGAGATTATAAGAAAGTGGTTGACAATTACTTGTTCACGCTTGTTGAGGACTTCCCAGCGCTGAACAATATCCCATGGGGAAAGTTACTATTTGAGATTACCTTGAGTACTTTGAAAGATGCTTTGAGTCGACAAACCGCACACTATAAGTTACAAGGTATGTTGGTAGCCTTTCAAGCATGGATCTATGAAACCTTCCCTGAACTAGATAAAGTTATTGTCACAAGAGTATCGAGGACGCACCCTCGAATAAAAAACTGGAATACAAATGAGCAACCTTCTGTATCTAAGTTAGAGGAGATGGGCTGCTTCAACAAGCATAATGTAATGTTTCAATAATCCCTATTCTGCTGATAGTTGAAGATATGGTAAAATTATTGTTCTCTAATCTTTACTGTAATGCAGTGCAGATTGAAATATGTGACCTAGTACCTACTGAAGCTGAAATGGCAATGTCATACATGGATGGCGTGCAGCATAATAAACCAATTCAACCAGAGTTTTCCAGGGGCAGCCGTCGAAAGAAAATCGGGAAGGGAAAGTCCGTTGATCTTGCACACATAAGTGAAGAATCAGTGCCTTTGGTAACGGACATTGGTGTTAGACAGGCTCACATTACAGATGATGATGATGATTTCGTGGATCCTCCATGACGATGTGAGGTGATATCCCATCAAGAAACACCCCGTGTTGATGAAGGCCCTTCAGGTCTCCAACATTCTCCAAGCGAAGAACAGCATCATGGGATGCAAGGGAGTGCTATAAGATTCTATTCGTGCCTGTTCAAATGTTTTCAAATTATGGTCACATTTCACTTAATACAGATCACAGTTCCTTTCTTTTGGTGACAAGCATGTTTTTGAAGGTCACATGTAACTATTTATCTTAATCATGCTTCAAATTGTGGTCACAGTTCACTTGGTACAGGTCACAGTTCCTTTCTTTTGGTCACATGCATGTTTTTGAAGGTCACTCGTAACTATTTATCTTAATCATGCTTACAGGTGCTTCACGATTTGAATGTGCAAATATCAGAACTTAAGTCACAGAATAAAGTATTAACCATGGAGATGGACGCCATCAAGTCACAAATGTCGAGCCTCAACTCTGATCAGGCAAAAAAGATAACTGAAATCATCCTAATGTAAGGACAATTAAAACGTGACATGACCGAAATTAGGACGATAAGGACAATTAAAACGTGACATGACCGAAATTAGGACGAACATGCAATTCCTGTCTGAATCCGTGACTGCAATGATCTCAAGCTCAATGGATGAGATTTTAAGGCGATTCAATGACAGGAAAGGTTGTCTAGTTAATGAGTACGAAGAAACTAAAGCTGTTGTTGTTGGAGGTGATTAAAGTCATGTTGTCGGAGGATTCGAGAAGATCGACGAGGTAGGTACATGATATGTTCAATCTATCTTTCACTGACCATAGTTACGGACGAACATGCAATTCCTGTCTGAATCCGTGACTGCAATGATCTCAAGCTCAATGGATGAGATTTTAAGGCGATTCAATGACAGGAAAGGTTGTCTAGTTAATGAGTACGAAGAAACTAAAGCTGTTGTTGTTGGAGGTGATTAAAGTCATGTTGTCGGAGGATTCGAGAAGATCGACGAGGTAGGTACATGATATGTTCAATCTATCTTTCACTGACCATAGTTACGGTTTTCATGTTTCAAATTCTCCAATTTCACATTTAGGTGGAAAAATTGCAACCTGTTGTCGACAAGAAAGGGAAGGGGAAGGTCGACCTAACTGACGATGTTGCATTTCCATGTAGTCTTCAACCGCCATCATTTGACCTGGGTATCAGATACACACAACCGAATGATTTGCAGTCTGCAGAAATTCAGAAGCAGATAGATGTTGCCATATCTAATGTGATCACAGCATCCAAAAATGTTGACGAAGAGGTATTCAAATTGTCTTTTTTGGTGTAATTTGCTAGTCACATAATGTGTACATCGAATTTATACAAACTAAATGTGACCTTTTACAATTCACAGGGATCACCAACTCCTGAACTGGCTTCGGAATTACCAGTTAAGTGGGTTTTAAGGCCTGCGAGGATACTGAGTCTCCATTTGTTGTTGGAAAAGGAAAGATATCGCGGCATGACAGTAATGTTATTGTATTTGAAAATTATAAAGACCATGTTGAAAAAGTTGATAAATCAGCATTTTTGGGTTGGTTTCAAAGAGGGTATAAACCCAAAAATAGGCACGCACATTTTTCTTACATTTTCAAATACACTGCTCACACGGTCACAGTATCTTGACTGTCAATTTGTGACAACAGGAAAAAGTTTAATGAGCACGATGACCAAATCAAACCAGCCTTTAGTATTGGCTTATACCTAGTCGGTCACAAGACATGGTTCCACCAACTGATAGATGTTGAAACGTCTTTGAATGGTTCGGTATGGTAACACTTATGTATCCATTCACAACACATTTCCTTGTTAACCAGTCACACAACATTAAGAACCTCATACCACACCATGGACATACGGTTAAGCTGCCCATTATCATAGAGTCATAACTTTTTAACGTTGTACCTAATTGTGTCCTTCACGTTCAAACAGCACATAGATGCATGCTTCTATTACATTTGTCAGGTAGCGAAATTTGAGAAAGTAAAGTTTAGAGCTACAACGACGGACTCTTGGTTCTAGAACAAGATAAAAGATATATTTCCTACTTTCCAAAAAGATCCTCATGTTCTGTTCTCGGAGAGTAGTTTGATTAAGGCTGTCATAGGTCACATGATATCCCTGAGCACATCTTGGGCTGATGTAGACTATGTGTTCATGCCACTCCTACCCACGAACAAAGCTCACTGGATGCTAGGTCTAGTAGAATTTAGAAGCCATACTTTGATGCTGTTCAATTCAGCTGGAAAAACATATCGTGATTGGAATGTGCTGGAAGGTATTGAACCCTATGTGAAGGTATTGCCTGCTCTTATGAAAGCGTTGGAAATTTCCAAAAAAGACCCCGATTACAACGAATCTGAATGCAAGCAAATGAAGGTGACCATTGACAGTACCCTACCTCAACACACGAATGGGTAAGTATGTGACCAAGACTATGAGTATAACTTGAAAAGTAATTAATTCATAACATACTATATTGTGTTCTTTTACAGTCATGATTGTGGGTTGTTGTATGTATTGTATATCCTCCGTGATGGCAGATGTGTGAAGGATTTCTCTCATTGTTTGTGCATTTTTGTATGCGCTTGGTGTTTTTGAGAAATTGAAAAAGATTTTTGTTGTTTCAATTAAAGGCTGACGTGGTGGGAGATGGCGGTGGATTTATTATTGCTGGTTTTGAATATCTGTCAAAACAGGTCAGATCTGAATGAATCCATGGTGCCCAAAAACGAAATTTTTAGGCTAGAATATCGACGGAATCCATGGTGCTCGACTCAAGATCCATTTAAACAGTGCATGGAACGTACCTCCCGTCGCTGGCCTCATTGTAATAAACATTAATTCGCTCAAGCTGGAGTTCGGAGTCTCCATTGTACTTTTCGATTTGGTCAATTCCATGCTCATTGCATATGACTTCCCAGAATTTGGTGTCAATTTGGTTGCCGCATTGGCCTCCCTGAATGTGAAGGATTTCTCTCATTGTTTGTGCATTTTTGTATGCGCTTGGTGTTTTTGAGAAATTGAAAAAGATTTTTGTTGTTTCAATTAAAGGCTGACGTGGTGGGAGATGGCGGTGGATTTATTATTGCTGGTTTTGAATATCTGTCAAAACAGGTCAGATCTGAATGAATCCATGGTGCCCAAAAACGAAATTTTTAGGCTAGAATATCGACGGAATCCATGGTGCTCGACTCAAGATCCATTTAAACAGTGCATGGAACGTACCTCCCGTCGCTGGCCTCATTGTAATAAACATTAATTCGCTCAAGCTGGAGTTCGGAGTCTCCATTGTACTTTTCGATTTGGTCAATTCCATGCTCATTGCATATGACTTCCCAGAATTTGGTGTCAATTTGGTTGCCGCATTGGCCTCCCTGAATGTGAAGGATTTCTCTCATTGTTTGTGCATTTTTGTATGCGCTTGGTGTTTTTGAGAAATTGAAAAAGATTTTTGTTGTTTCAATTAAAGGCTGACGTGGTGGGAGATGGCGGTGGATTTATTATTGCTGGTTTTGAATATCTGTCAAAACAGGTCAGATCTGAATGAATCCATGGTGCCCAAAAACGAAATTTTTAGGCTAGAATATCGACGGAATCCATGGTGCTCGACTCAAGATCCATTTAAACAGTGCATGGAACGTACCTCCCGTCGCTGGCCTCATTGTAATAAACATTAATTCGCTCAAGCTGGAGTTCGGAGTCTCCATTGTACTTTTCGATTTGGTCAATTCCATGCTCATTGCATATGACTTCCCAGAATTTGGTGTCAATTTGGTTGCCGCATTGGCCTCCCTGAATGTGAAGGATTTC
The DNA here is from genome assembly GCF_002742605.1 of Olea europaea var. sylvestris. Taxonomy (NCBI): domain Eukaryota; kingdom Viridiplantae; phylum Streptophyta; class Magnoliopsida; order Lamiales; family Oleaceae; genus Olea; species Olea europaea. The sequence continues at coordinate 33,589,945 of NC_036246.1, read as the reverse complement.
TCTCATTGTTTGTGCATTTTTGTATGCGCTTGGTGTTTTTGAGAAATTGAAAAAGATTTTTGTTGTTTCAATTAAAGGCTGACGTGGTGGGAGATGGCGGTGGATTTATTATTGCTGGTTTTGAATATCTGTCAAAACAGGTCAGATCTGAATGAATCCATGGTGCCCAAAAACGAAATTTTTAGGCTAGAATATCGACGGAATCCATGGTGCTCGACTCAAGATCCATTTAAACAGTGCATGGAACGTACCTCCCGTCGCTGGCCTCATTGTAATAAACATTAATTCGCTCAAGCTGGAGTTCGGAGTCTCCATTGTACTTTTCGATTTGGTCAATTCCATGCTCATTGCATATGACTTCCCAGAATTTGGTGTCAATTTGGTTGCCGCATTGGCCTCCCTGAATGTGAAGGATTTCTCTCATTGTTTGTGCATTTTTGTATGCGCTTGGTGTTTTTGAGAAATTGAAAAAGATTTTTGTTGTTTCAATTAAAGGCTGACGTGGTGGGAGATGGCGGTGGATTTATTATTGCTGGTTTTGAATATCTGTCAAAACAGGTCAGATCTGAATGAATCCATGGTGCCCAAAAACGAAATTTTTAGGCTAGAATATCGACGGAATCCATGGTGCTCGACTCAAGATCCATTTAAACAGTGCATGGAACGTACCTCCCGTCGCTGGCCTCATTGTAATAAACATTAATTCGCTCAAGCTGGAGTTCGGAGTCTCCATTGTACTTTTCGATTTGGTCAATTCCATGCTCATTGCATATGACTTCCCAGAATTTGGTGTCAATTTGGTTGCCGCATTGGCCTCCCTGAATGTGAAGGATTTCTCTCATTGTTTGTGCATTTTTGTATGCGCTTGGTGTTTTTGAGAAATTGAAAAAGATTTTTGTTGTTTCAATTAAAGGCTGACGTGGTGGGAGATGGCGGTGGATTTATTATTGCTGGTTTTGAATATCTGTCAAAACAGGTCAGATCTGAATGAATCCATGGTGCCCAAAAACGAAATTTTTAGGCTAGAATATCGACGGAATCCATGGTGCTCGACTCAAGATCCATTTAAACAGTGCATGGAACGTACCTCCCGTCGCTGGCCTCATTGTAATAAACATTAATTCGCTCAAGCTGGAGTTCGGAGTCTCCATTGTACTTTTCGATTTGGTCAATTCCATGCTCATTGCATATGACTTCCCAGAATTTGGTGTCAATTTGGTTGCCGCATTGGCCTCCCTGAATGTGAAGGATTTCTCTCATTGTTTGTGCATTTTTGTATGCGCTTGGTGTTTTTGAGAAATTGAAAAAGATTTTTGTTGTTTCAATTAAAGGCTGACGTGGTGGGAGATGGCGGTGGATTTATTATTGCTGGTTTTGAATATCTGTCAAAACAGGTCAGATCTGAATGAATCCATGGTGCCCAAAAACGAAATTTTTAGGCTAGAATATCGACGGAATCCATGGTGCTCGACTCAAGATCCATTTAAACAGTGCATGGAACGTACCTCCCGTCGCTGGCCTCATTGTAATAAACATTAATTCGCTCAAGCTGGAGTTCGGAGTCTCCATTGTACTTTTCGATTTGGTCAATTCCATGCTCATTGCATATGACTTCCCAGAATTTGGTGTCAATTTGGTTGCCGCATTGGCCTCCCTGAATGTGAAGGATTTCTCTCATTGTTTGTGCATTTTTGTATGCGCTTGGTGTTTTTGAGAAATTGAAAAAGATTTTTGTTGTTTCAATTAAAGGCTGACGTGGTGGGAGATGGCGGTGGATTTATTATTGCTGGTTTTGAATATCTGTCAAAACAGGTCAGATCTGAATGAATCCATGGTGCCCAAAAACGAAATTTTTAGGCTAGAATATCGACGGAATCCATGGTGCTCGACTCAAGATCCATTTAAACAGTGCATGGAACGTACCTCCCGTCGCTGGCCTCATTGTAATAAACATTAATTCGCTCAAGCTGGAGTTCGGAGTCTCCATTGTACTTTTCGATTTGGTCAATTCCATGCTCATTGCATATGACCTCCCAGAATTTGGTGTTGATCTAGTTGCTGCATTGGCCTCCCTGAATGTGAAGGATTTCTCCCATTGTTTCCTGGTGTTTTTGAGAAATTGAGAAAGATTTGTGTTGTTTCAATCAGAGGCAGACATGGTGGGAGATGACGGTGGATTTATTATTGCTGGTTTTAGATGGGGAGGGGGAGAAGAAGATCCACTTTTCTTTTCTTTTCTTCTTTTTTTCTTTTGGTTTTTGATTTAAGTTTTTTAATTGTTTAATGTGGTAAATAGAAAATTACCATTTTACCCTTTAAAATTGATTAAAAGGTGGTCAACGTTTATTTTGATGATCAATTGACGAAATGTTTGATGGAACTCATCCAAAAGGGCTTCACATGCAACGTTTGAAAATGTTAGGGGTAACGGCTACAACAAATGAAATGTTTGTGAAAAGTTTGCTAATGTTTCAAAGATTATGAGCTTCTACTGCAATTATCCTTTTTTATATTGGGAAATGTTTGAGATGCATTTTGAGTTAATGAAGAGAATAGTCATTTTCTCTCTGAATAACTATTTGTAATCGTTCACTATCATAATCGTTCTACGTGATATACATGTGATAATTAGTGATTTGATATATGAGGTAAGAAAAATTATCATATTAATACATCAAATCACATACCGTCATGTCGGATGTCATGTAGGGCGACTATCACAGTGAGCGACTATGAATAGCATTACTCTTCCTCTCGATCTACAATAAATCATGTTATTTCTCATTAAATTGAACATAATTAGTTAAACATAATTTGAGTTCTAAATAACTAAAATAATCGAATTCTCTGTTCGCTCATTCTTGTCAATAGACATGTAAATTTTTTACTCAGTACTCAAAATTAACTAAAAAAATTGCTGCTTAGAATTGCACTACGTGGAAATGGCTAGAACAAGAATCTTTTTGAACTGTAATTGATGAAGTCAAAACATTAATGTTGACCATGGAAACTTATTGATAAAATAAATAATAAATATATTACTGGGGACACCCGAAAACAGAAATGCATGGCTGAAAGTTTTGGCTATTTGTATTAGTATACTATAATACATTGAATTCAAAAAATAATGTTATAATATTTAATAGAATACATCATTAATTAATTAGTCGATTTGTTTGAGAAACGAGATAGCTAATCAAACAGAAGTCAAGCTCAGCCTCTTTGTCAGCTTAAAAATATATATGTAAATGTTGACAAAGAAAGCAGAAAAAATCTGTGTAATTAGGGGTGTTATATATATATATATAAGCACGACGCCATCGACAACACTGGCTTTATAGAGTGAAAATATCTGGTATTATGGATTGATTGGTAACGTGGTTATCAAATCTAAAAATTAGGGCCTCTTTGATAGGGTGAGAAATCCATGGAAAATAAATTTCATTTTCTATTTTTGCAATGTTTGATGCCAATTTTTTTTCATGGAATTAGTTTTCCACCCACCCTTGCCACATCGGTGTTTTTCTTGTCTTCCTTGAATTTCAATTCCCACCTATATGGTGGGAATTGGTTTTCTGGGCTATTGAGCGATTTATTTATTTATTTATTTTGACAATAAAAATAAATCTTATCCCTAATTGTAAAAAAATATTTTTCTTTAATTGACAATTTCTATGTAAAACAAAGTCAAATGAACAAAAAAAAAAAGATGATTTTCTTATTATTTTTTTTTTTTGGGGCAATGGAAGCAAATTCTATCCCCAATACCTGTAAATTCTATTTTTTTTAATCGGCAATTTTCATGTAAAATAAAACTAAACAAACACTAAAAACACTTTTATTTCAATATTTTTCACGTAAAAAATTATATCAATCAAACACAATAATTGACAATTCCCAGTAAAACAATTTTTAGACATTCAATTTTCTAAAATTCGTTTTCTTTCCACCCAAATTTCATCTTTACAATCAAATGGACCCTTACTAATATTTGGTAATGGAGAACCTATTTTTGTATTAAATTTTTGATAAAACTATAGTTTATTTTAGAGGTTAAGATTGTAGTTTATAAGTTTAATTTCGATAGAAATTTAATTTTTTATATTTACTTTTTATTTTTAAAGGGACCGATTTGATTTCAAACCGCCTTTAAGATTACTAAACCTAAAATTTCAAAATCTTTTCGTTGATGGATCTATGTGACATCAAATTTCAAAAAGGTGATTTCAATTGGATTTTTTAGTTTAATGATTTAAAATACGTTCACACATATAACATCACATCGAAGCATACAACGATTTGAGTTCAAAATTTTAATGGACTTGTTTAAGAAAAATTCACGTGTCAAATCTTTAATGGTGGATTCAACAAATGTATATCTTGAACATAAAAAATATAAATGAAGATTATTCTTTTTAATAAAGCTGACATTTTCAAATAAACCCAAGCAATGTGGTATTAGAGATTAAAAAAAAAAAAAAAAGCAAGTATAATGTCCCCATAATATTTCAGAGGCATGTTAAAGTAAAATTGTGCATTGTTTGTAGGATTTATTTTAACAATATTGACTTTTGAAGATGAAACATCGTAATTTTAAGACTCAATATAATTCGGTAATGGGGTTATAGAAGAAGACTAGATAAATAAATAGTCCTCAAATTTGCCCTCTGGAGCATAATTCAGTGGTGTAAAAGACATGAGTGAGGTAATCTCAACCTTGCTGGCAGCTGCAGTGTGAGAGTTCGATTCATAAAATACGAAATTGAATTTTTTGTGGACACCAATGTACGGGTAAAACACTTATTCCTTGATTTGTTAGGACACATCCCGCGATTTACCTCTCTCACGATGCTTTAGGAATGGAATGGTGAGAGTTCTCTATGTTGAGATTCAACCTTTTTTCATAAATAGTCCTCAAATTTACCTTGAGTAAGGTAAAACTATTTTCCCTTTATCTTTTACTTCCAAGGAAATCATTACAGACAAACTTTCATCATTTCATGTTTGGTGGAATAGGAAATCTTGCATTCACCCGTGATGCGTATAGTTTTAGCTTATGATCATGACAGCTTTTAATTTTACTTCGCTTTTCTCTCTCAACAATGATTTAAATATTATTTACAACTTAAAAATAATTATAGAGAATATTTTAGATGCATAACATCACTGATATTAAATATTAATTTATGTGACATTCAAGTGCCACTAAATGATTAATCACTATAAAAAAATTAAAAGCAAAGATATCCTATTACTTGCGTGTCATTGAGGATGGTTCTAACTAGTGGTTCTCTATAACATTATTATTCATCAAATTACTATTTAAGTACGATGCCTAGTGAATAAATATTCAAATTTAAAATTGATTTTCAATGAATTGTATCTACAACCAAATATCGGTGTGTAGTTAGTGACGAATCTAGAATTTTGAGTGAGCACGAGCGGACGTCAATCGTTAACCGTAATAAAATATTAAAAATTAAATATAATAATTATTTTGAAAAAAAATTGAACATATGTATTTTTGTTACATGAAATTATGGATTTCACCAAATGATATAGTGGCAGGTTTCCTGTAATTCACAGGAAAAAACATAGGTTCAAATATGTTTAATTGCATTAAAACAACTAAAATTAAATATATATTATTTTGTTACACTTAATAACAAAATTTATTGAGTGCCATGGTGGTTAAACTTTTAATTACCTTAATGATATGTCACAGGTTCTAATCCCACCTCTATTGCATTAGTTTTAGTAAAAATTGAAGAACTATAAAGTTTGTGCAATAAATTTGTTTAGGAAAAAATTCAAACCTTGCATCTCAATTTTGTAAGTAGAGGCTTTAACCAGATAAGCTGGTAGAAGTGTTTAGAACAAATATGAATTATCAGATATATATAAAATGTTTATCAACTACTGTTAAAAAAAAAAAAAAAGTGTTTTAAAGCGGGCCGCCCTAGCTTTTCACCACCTAGATCCGCCACTGTGTGTAGGTGTAGTTTATTTTATCAAAATAAAAAGAAAGCCACATCTGAAAATGCTTAGAAAATATAAAATTTGGTGAGTCAGATTTTGAATCTAAAAGAACTTTTTGAATCTAGATAGGCTAAAAAGTGTCGATTTTCTCTCCAAAATTTCCATCTGATAGCATTTAAGGTTAATGTTCTGAAATATTGTTTATTTTACTTATGTTACGAACTAATTTTAGTATTGGAGACGCTCTTAATATATAATAATTTATCTATAACTAAAAAGAACAGTAATTAATTATCCTTTTTTTTAGACAACATTTTTCGGTCTAATATTAAGTATAAACACATTGTCACTAAATATTGAATACAATCTTATTTGAGCCCCTGTTTGATTAACATTAAATTACATTACATTACATTTCATTTTTCTCTCTCCTATTTTCAACCATACAATCTTCTATAAAATAATATTACACGTAAATCGAAAACTTTACTTTCTTTTTCAACCACTCATTTTTCTAAAAAATACTATTCCCCCCATTACCATTTTCAGGTAATGGGGGCCAAACAGGGGCTTAGCCTATGTTTGATCTCCATTTTCCGAAACTCATTTTTAATCACACATTTCATAAAACGCACAACTTCTATTAACCTCTCAATTAAATATCTCATCAACTTTTATAAAAAAATTTACTAAAATTCTAATTTTTATCAAAACCAAATAAAGATTCTTCATGGATTTCATTGAAAATTTCATCATGAAATTTTTTAACAGAATTTTAGATTCTTTTTCTACTTCAATGCTGTCCTTGAAAAAACACTTCGTTTGATAGGGCATCACTTGGAGAAAGAAAATAACAGGAAAGTTATCACATAAGAACCAACAACATGAAAGCCAAAGGGGGTTCTGTCTCTGATTGCTAAAGCATCCTAGGAAGACGACATTGATTCTTACGAATGATCATATTCAAATGTTTGGTAGAACATTTTCAGTCAGTATCACAAAAAATAATTAAATTTTTTTGTTTACTGTGTACCATAGATGTCTTAAAAGGACCGACTAGTCTAAAAGAGCAAAGAAATCCAACTGCATAAATCATAACTGCAGAATGTTTGGAAAAGAGAGAATCAAATTCTCGAAAAGCAATCTATCCCTCCAAATCGAATGGACAGTAGGTGCTATACTTCTCAACGAGGTCTCACTGGTTTAAGAACACGAATCGAATCAAATCGAATCGAAAACACGAGTTTACATGGGCTATGAACTTCACCAGAAAATCAGTATTCTGTCATTTAATTCACATTGCAACCAACATAATTTACACCATACACACACTTCTATTAATAAATTTCATACAAGCTTGTTAAGGAAAACAATCTCAAAACTACTCTTCATTGTTCTTATGTTTTCTTCTTGATCTGCTGAAAAATTTTGGAGGAGATGGAGAAAACTCGAATGGAGATGCTGGGAGGTCCATGTCCCCTTCCAAAACCTTAACTATGTCACCAATGTCTGGCCGCAACTCGGGCATTTTCTGTAGGCAAGCTAGTGCCAAATTAATACACAAGGTCACCTCGTCCTTGTTATAATTGTCCTTCAGTTTTTCGTCCACGAGTTCTAGTATGTTTCCTGCATAAGCTAAGTGTCGACACCAACTTATTAAGTTAGCTTTATCGAGTTCCATTGGTGAAGAAAGTACATGAAGTGGCCTTCGACCAGAGACAATCACAAGGATTAAAACACCCAAACTGTAAATATCTGCCTTCTCCAATAAGTATCCGCACGTACTAAATTCAGGTGCAACGTAACACAAAGTCCCACGCATGCTTGTGGTGCTGCTTAGTTCTCGACTAAAAACATCTCCACTCCACATATCACTCCCTATAGAACGCGAATTCTTCTTCTTCCAACCTTTCCTAAAACTGAATTCCACATCTGGAACTTCCACATTTTCATTCTTGTGGTCAAAACGTCTCCTCCAGCGTTTTCCCAATCTCAAATACCGTAATTTGAACAGTTTTTTACACCTTATCTCAAGCTTGTTTACCTTCTTAGTACTCTTCTTGCTTAGTTCATCAAGATGCTCTTCTTTCCACCATTCTTGCATCTTCCTATGGTTCTTAGTAGGCACTTCCAACCTCTTTGATCCTTCCTTTATCATGCCTCCATTAGGACACTCAAATCCAGTTTCTCGAAATGGGGTTTCCTTAACTTCCTCAAATTTGTCCGACAGGGTTGAATTATCCAAGTTAGCGTGCTCTTGGCCGCACTTTGTTTCTTCATTCCAACAAGGATTAGCTGAAGGGCAAATTTGGCTACCAATCCATTCCATCACATAATCCCTACTGCACCATTCATCACTCTGCTCCTGTCTCCACCACCAGTCCTTTCCCCATTGTTCTCTGTCCGTAGTATTACTATTACTAACGTCCCCAATACATACAACATTCGACTTTAAGTCCTTACTATGATCCGTACTACTCAAGTCATCATCGTAATTCACAAACTTATTCCAATCCTCCCCACCATTCTCATTAGTCGATGCCTCCTTCCCCTTTGCATCTTTATTTTTATTATCATTCTTAATCATCGAATTACCATTACATTGTAAAGAATTCAAGGCTATCCCTCTAACATTACGATAAATTTTACAACTATTTTTCGAAGAGCACGAAGCTTGCAAAGCTAGAGCAAAGTCTACCTCATCATTTTCTTGGCTCTCAACCGGAGTGCCAGTTGCTGGAGTCTCAATTTCTCCACCTCCACCTCGGATCGAGTTTCCTAAAAGTTCTTGACTCTTCCCCAAATCTTGGCTATACAAATCAACCCCAAAATCACCCTCAAGCTTCAATTTTGCCAAACCAAAATCCGAAAGCTTAGCTCTAAACTCTGAATCAAGCAACACATTGCTCGGCTTTACATCCCCATGTATCACAGGGGGGTCCATCTCCATATGCAAAAAAGCCAATGCCTTTGCAATATCAAGAATAACATTATATCTCCTCTCCCAACTCAAGCACAATATATGAGTATCATTACCATTATTCGCTTCGGAAAATAGGGATTCTTGCAAGCTTTTATTAGGCATGTACTCATAAACCAAAAGCCTCCTACTTTTCTCTAGACAATAACCCAATAAAGAAACAATAAAAGGGCAAGATTTTAGCCCACCAAGAATCTTCAACTCATTTTGAAACTGCTGTTCACACTGTAATGAATTTGAATCAAGAAGTTTAATGGCAACTAACTTTCCATTCTTGAGAATGCCTATGAAAACAGTGCCGGAACCCCCTTTGCCAATGGAATTGGAATCATTAAAATCGTGAGTTGCATTCTTGAGCTCTTTGTAACTGAATCTTTGAAGCTTGTTTAAGGGTGTGCTGGAATCAAACGGGCTAGTGCGTGACCTATGAACCAAAGAGTACCACAGATAGTAAAGAAAATAAACAATTGAGAAGAGAGTAATAAAAGAAGCAGAAATTGTGATTGGAAGCAAAATTATGCTTATTTTGGGGCTTGGATTTGATAAAAATGGCTGTCTTGAAGGCATTATGCTTGTGGATAGTGAATATTTTGCTTTGACTGAAGAGAAATAGAGTGAGTGAAAGCAATAAAAGAGAAGTTTTTGAGCATACCCCAATCATTTGTTCTACAAGACATTTTCTTGTGGGCTCTGGCTGTGAAGTTCCTTTAATAAAGTGTTGAAATATTCTTTGAAGCTATCAACAATCTCTTCCCATTACTGGGTAAATTTTATTGCATTGATTGAATTTCAATTTAATTTCAGATTTTGTAACTCTCTTATATTTAGTCATCAGTTGTTTTCAAAATTGACAGAAATTATTTAATTGACAATCATGATAAGTAATAATTCATGACATTTCAAGAAATCGTTAGGTGGCACAATAAATATGGAAAAGGTAAATAAGAGTTTTGACAATACATTATGAATAACAGGATACATTTATCACTAATTATCTAAAAATAAAATAAAAAATCACAGTAATGTTTAGTTGGTAGTCATAACAAGTAATAATTGGTATTTTACGTAATCTTTTGGTGGCACCCTAGCTTGAAAAAGGTAAAACGAGAGTTATGACAATGCATTGTGGATAAAGATTAAAAAACGTATTTTTCATTTTAAAAATTTTATGATACGACGTTGTGATAAATTAACATGTCATGCGTTGACTACGTTGAAGATCATATCAAAATCATTACCAAATAAGTAACTTTCATCAAGTTTATCACTGAATTAAATATGAGCGACCTAATTAAGATATATTAAAATGTAGTGATCCAATTAAAATTCTACTAAAAATATATATTAAAGTTTAGTGATTCAATTAAAATTTTACCATCAAGTAGATAAAACTCACATTAAAATTATTATTATTTCCTGATCTTTTGCATATTCCAGCATCATGTAAAAGTCTTGCTCATAATTGAGTTGTCCCCGAAAGATGGCCCAGCGCAGAAACGATAAAATTTGAAAGCTGTGATTCATCATTCCATTTACTACTTTAGGGGAATTTTTTAAAGGGTAAATTTCTATTGGAGTCCCCAATCTTTCTCATAGGTGACAGTTACGTCTTCAATCTTTCAATTGTGTCACCATATCCCGAACTTTAACATTGTGTACGCAATATCGCCATATCCCAATCTTTTACATTGTGCACGCAGCATCTCTACTTAATGGAAAATGTCTATTTAAACGTTAAATATTCAAGTATGCACACAAAAAATTAACGAGTCGGCACAATAGATTAATTGCAACAATATGTCAATAGTGGTTTTATCTCTCGGTATAGTAAGAGATCCTACAAAACTTAGAATAACAAATACTGAACGAAGATATTTTGTAGTTCTCTAATAACAAATACTGAACGTGCACAACATCCCCACTCAATATTTGGTTGACTCATCCATTGTCAAAGTAATTTTCCCATTTTTTACACGTTCCTTGTTGATGTATAAATAAATTTGCAAGCTTATCATTACCATTATTCAAAAAAAGAATATAAGACATAGTAGATGTAACATAGAGTTTTTGTGCTAATAAGTTTGGAAACATAGAACATGGTTAGAGCATGCTTATAGGACCATATATGACCACCAAAGTTTGATATTTTATCATGGGACTTGGGTTTATCTTCTTGATGGTTTTCGTTCTTTGCCCATAAAGTTTTTCTTTTACTACCTTTTCAAAATTTATTTTTTGCACTTTTGGTCCCTATACTACTAGGTTCTGAAGATTCAGAACTTGTCCTTTCAATTTTGACATCCTTTACAAGAGTGATCATTTTTGTCCATAACTGTCCAAAATCAACATTGAAAGGTCATGAGCACTCTGTGTTATTTTAAGAAGGTCAACCAATCACTTAAAACAAAAAATAACAAATAAAAAATAAAATATGATCAATTATATTGCTAAACCCCAATTTTAAGCATTTTTGCTATTTACAAATATTACGATGATAATTAAAATGACATAAATAAGCAAACTTTTAAAACTTTTTTTACATTAAAAAAAGGAAAAGAAAAGATTGTTTCCAGCACAATCATTTTTTTTTGCTCATATTTTCCAGATTTTCGGTTTAGAGCATGATTTTAAAATTTTTGGAAGTCGGTATTGCGGAGGAGTTTGTATGGACATGGATAATTCAGGCAAAGAATAAATTAGGTTTGGTGAGAGTGATTTTTATCACAAATTTTTTTAATACTATTACAACTTCAAGAGCTTATATAGAAGTGAAATATTCTCTATTTAAAAAGAGTCAAAATCACTCTCTATAATTGAATACATTTAAAATATTTCAATTTATAATGATCCATATATTGACTCAATTAAATACTATATACCAAAAAAAGTAATAATAATAATAAATGAAGGGGAGTATAACTAATATAATAATTTGGAGAGAAGCTAGTAAAAAAAAAAATATGGGAAAAATTAATAATTACATATTATAAGTAATAAAATTAAACCTATGTTTGACAATCTTTAAAATTTTAAATTGTTTGCTATAGTATCATTCCCAGCCACACATTCATACAATAAAATATTTTACACATAAACCAATAAAGTTTACTTACTTTTTACTCATACATTCTTCAAAAATACTATTCAAAACTCTTTAATTTTTCAAATAATAGGTAACAAACAAGAGCTAAATGTTAAAAATAAAGAGATTGTTAAGGTATTTTTTTTTAAATCTTTTTAAATTTATAGATATTCTCTAAATTGAAAAATATACTGTTGAAAAATAGAATTTCTTGAAGAAACTCTTACGGCTCAATTGTGAGTTTTTATAATGAAAACTTAGCATGGGGGGTTTCATTATCGAGCCAATGGTTTGGGTGAGGTAGAAGGCTCCTAACACTCTTTTGAGAATTTGCAAGGAGTGAGTAGAGAACATATCAAACCTCCATTTAACAGAATTTATAAATCATTTACAAAGTATCAAACTTCGTTTCAAACATGCTTTAGTAGATACGGAAGATTTATTTACTTATTCACCACTTATTTTTGTTTATTTAGCCTTCGTTTGGGAAGAATTTGTGAGTGAATAAAAATGAGTGATGAAAAAATAGATAGTAATTGTGGATATCTTGAAATGTGTGGTTAAAAATGAAATTTAATAATTTAGCCCTTGTTTGAGGAGTTGAGATTTGCTGTTCAATTTTGTTGTCCATTTTTCGGCCCATCCAATTAAGTCTTAACATGTCATCAATAGTTAACTTTTATTCTCATTAACTTTACTACTAACCTACTAAATTAATGATATTCAAGAAATAATTGAATGTACAGCAAAATTTAACAACAGATCTCAACTCTTGTTTGAGCCCGTATTATTATTATTATTATTATTATTATTATTATTATTATTATTATTATTATTTTGGGGCTAAAATGCATTTTAGAATAGTGTTTTGTTGGAAAATATGCGGTTAAGAAATAACAAAAAACTTTGAATTTAGGGTAATTGACACAAAACGTTGCTACCTATCAAGTTTATTGTAGAAAACGTTCATACCTTTAGTTTTTTTTTAAATGTCATTTTCACCATTTTTAGTGTAAAATGACTAATATAATCTTATATTTAAACAAAACAAAAGAAAAAAGAAGAGAAAAATAAAGCACGAATTGCAAACATACTCCCAAACTTTAAAAAAGTGCAAATGAGTCCCAAACTTTTTATTAAAATTGCAAATGAGTTCAATCATTTAACATACACTCACCATTTGAAAATTGCTCGAGAAAAGAGGGAATCTTGGGGGATTCTGCTTTATTATGAGCAGATTTCCTGTAATTAATCAAAATTTTCCGTTTAGTATAGCTGTATTTTGCTTCGCTCCTTATTGTGATTAATTCATGTTTCAATTGAAAAATTGGATCTAGGTGCTTGAGTTCATTCACTTTTGAGCTTCTTATAAGTGGATTTGATTTTATAGATTTGTTGATCCTGAACATTTTTCTGTGGTATGGAAATATAAAATTTTGATTTTCATGCTGGGGGCATGGGATTTCCATGAGATTTTGCCATTTTGATGTTTGGGGTGAAAAAATTAAGGGGGTGTTCTCTTTGTGTTTCAGTTTTGAATTCATTTTGAGTTTTGTGTTTTGAGTGTTTGTTTTGAAATTGTTGAAAATGCGTTCTTTTTGTTAGTTTCTCAAAACAAAATTTTTTTTTTTTTTTTTAAATTTTGAGAATCACCACAACCCCACCTCAAAACACCAAAAAAAAAAAAAAATTAAAATTTTTTTTTTTTTAAATTTTGAGAATCACCACACTATCTCCTCAAAAA
>NC_036246.1:33519973-33576114 GCF_002742605.1 Olea europaea var. sylvestris | reverse complement strand
AAAAAAAATTATTTTTTTTTTTTTTTTTTTTAAAATTTTGAAAACCCCCCCCCCCCCCCCCAAAAAAAAAAAAAAAAAAAAAAAAGTGTTTCCCGCGTTTTCAATTTTTTCAAGTTTTACACTGAAAACGCCCAAAACGACAAAAAAGTCGTTTTGTGTTTTCTTCACAAATTTTTTTTCGTTTTCGAAAATTCGTTTTCGAAAACGGGAAAGAGAACGCGTTTTCACCGTTTTGAAAAATCGAAAACAGAAAACGACCCGAAAACGGTAAAGAGAACAGGGCCTAATTTTTTTAGTGGAAATGCGGTGGCAGTAGGTACGGCCTTTTTTCTTTGATCTTCAAATCCCGGTCGAACTTCGTGCGACAACTGAGTAACAAGGCTAGAAGGAACTATGGCAACATCGGTGAGGCGACTTCATAGCCGAATAACCAGCAGACATCAAGATTCACGCGGGCGGCTAAGTCTGTTGATGCAGTTGACTTTGTCACCACGGCACCAGTTGAGGTTGAAAATGGCATCTAATGAGGTGGCCGCTGCGGTGTATAAAAGAGGAATCACTCCTCTTCTCCCCCAATATTTCCTCTTTTCTCGAGCAATTTTCAAATGGTGAATGTATGTTAAATGATTGGACTCATTTGCATTTTTAATAAAAAGTTTGGGATTCATTTTCACTTTTTAAAAAGTTTGGGAGTATCTTTGCAATTTGTGCTTTATTTTTCTTTTCCTTTTTTCTTTTGTTTTGTTTAAATATAAGAGTATATTAGTCATTTTACACTAAAAAACGAGGAACATGACATTTTGCGCAAAAAAGGTGGAAGGTAGGGGCGAAAATATCAAAAATGAAAGGTAGGAACGTTTTCTACAATAAACTTGATGGGTAGGGACGTTTGTGCCAATTACCCTTAAATTTACATGTAAGATAATTTTAGGGGCATTTGTTTAAAAAGCCTAGTCAACAATAAAATTTGGTAAAATAGGCTATATCAATACTTTTTGGTTAATTAGCCTTTAGTCTACTTTATCATGTGTTAAAAGTCTTAAACACCTTTCATTTGAAATATCTAAAATATCCAATTTGAAACAAAAATTTAACAAATTCCCCAAACTTAAATGCCCATTTTTATTCTAACTTTTCATACACAATTTAAACCAACAGGGAAAATGGCATACTGCCTTTTAAACAATTGAATGCCGTTTTAACTAATATTATGTTTTTATCACTTTATATTTTTTCGTATCCATATAAAAATTAATTAAAACAAGTTTTGACTATATTTCGAGTGTTATTAAGTGTTGGTGATCCAAAATAACATGCTGTTATTATAAACCACTTGATGACGTTTTAACTAAGGTAAACAATTTTTCACTAATTTATAGTGAAATCGAAACTCCATAATCCAAAATGTCATACTGCTATTTTAAATGATTGGGTGTCGTTCTAACTAATTTTGTATCTGCCTCACTTTATTTCACTCGTATGCACATAAGAATGAATGAGTGGAAGTTTTCATTACATTTGGACACAAGTAACGATAAAGTTCACAAGATAATGATCAATACTATTGTTCCGTGAATAAAGTGAATTAGATATAACTACAAATGAAAGTAAGTAAGTTGATTTCGATTATATTCTAATTATGAGATAAGATATTCAATAAATTGCCTCGTTTAACTTGTACAAGTTTTTTAAGATGTTCCCAGTCTAATCGACTCACTTTAGCCTGTTTAAATTGTACAAGTCTTATATGATGTTCCAAGACAGGATCGATTAATTTTGGAGTGAAATCGAGACCCTATAATTCAAAATGTCATGATATCGTTTTAAATGATTGGGTGTCGTTTATACTAATTTCGTATCCACTTCACTTTATTTTCACTTGTATGCACATGAAAATGAACGAATGAAAGTTTTCATTATATTTGTCCTGAATATTGGTATAAAGTTCACGCGATAATAACCAACGCTATTGTTCCATGAGTAAACTGTATTAGATTTAACTATGAACTAAAGTAAGTAAATTTCATTATATTCTAAGTATAAGATAAGATACTCAACAAGTTGGCTCATTTAACTTGTATAAGTCATCTAAAATGTTCCAAATCTTACTGACTCGTTTTAGAGTAAAGTAAAGGCACGTGACTTAAAATGACATGATATCAATGAAAAGATTAAGTGTCGTTTCAATTATTTTTGTATTCTTTTCACTTTATATTCAATCGTATCCTTATAAAATGAATGAATGCAACTGTTTACTACATTTGGATATCGAGAACCTATAATCTAAAATGCTACTGTTTTAAATGATTGGATGTTATTTCAACTAATTTCATATCCGTTTCACTTTATTTTCACTCGTATGCACATGACAATGAGTAAATGGAAGTTTTCATTACATTTGGACATGAGTATCGATATAAGTTCACGTGATAGTGACCAACAATATTATTTCATAAAAAAATTACAATAGACTTTACTGCGAATGAAGATAAAAAACTCCAATTCCGTTATATTTTATTATAAGTTAAAATACTCAATAAATTAGTTTGTTTAGCTTGTAAAAGTCTTTGTTTTGAATTATTCACGTCCATAACCACTTCAAAGTTTAAGGATGAAAGTTTCAACTATATTTCAACATTATCGTCGACACATTGATTCAACTTATAGCAAGTCACTTTGTAATCTGATTAAACTGCATTACACTACATTTGACAATAAAGAAAAACGTAAGTAACAAGTGTGGTATGCAACACATAGAACGTGCGATCATTCAATGTGTACAAGCCATGTATGATATTTTAAACACTGTTTTACTAGTTTCGGAATGAAATTGATACCTCATGACTCAAAAAGGCATCTGATCATTTTAAACGTATGAGTAGCGTTTCTACTCATTTCGTATTCATTTTGATTTATTCATGCCCATAACCATTTGAAAGTCTAAGGATGAAAGTTTTAACTACATTTCATCGACGCATTAGTTCAAACTATAGCGAGTCACTCTATAATTGGTTAGAAACTATACTACACTACACTTGACAATAAAGAAAAACGTAAGTTGCAAATATGGTATGCAAAACATAGCATATGTAGTTGTTCAATGTGTACAAAATATGTATGATGTTTCAAATACTATTTTACTGTTTTCGAAGTGAAATTGATACCTTGTGACCCAATAAGGCATTTGGTCATTTTAAATGTATGAGTGATGTTTCTACTTATTTCGATTTATTCATGCATGTAACCACTTGAAAGTTTAAGGATGAAAGTTTTAACTATATTTTATCGACACATTGATTCAAACTATAGCAAGTTCCACTATAATTCGGATGAAAACTACACGACAATATGCTTGATAATAAAGAAAAATGTAAGTAAAAAGTGTGGTATGTAAAATATAGTTCGTGTAGTCGTTCAATGTGTACAAGTCATGTATGCTGTTTCAAATAGTGTTTTACTAATTTCGAACTGAAATTGATATCTTGTGACCCAAGCATCTAATCGTTTTAAACATGTGGTTGTCGTTTAGGGTTTAGGGTTTCGAACTTAGGGTATAGGGTTTTGGGTATATGGTTTAAATGTAAGGTTGCATTTATAGTATTAGATGATATTCCAAACATTAATTATTAGTTTTATGGTGAAATCGAGACTTTTTGACTCAAAATGGTATATTGTTGTTTTACTCGTAGGGGTGTCATTTAGGGTATAGGATATAAAAAATATTGAATATGTAATCATTCAACATGTATAAGTGAAATTCGAATCCTACTACTCAGAACGACATGTGATCATTTTACAAGTATGACTGTCGTTTAGAGTATATAGAAACCGTTTAGGGTATATAAAATATAGAACATTTTGAACTGAAATCAATCCGTTACCTAAAATGGCACGTGAAAATTTGAACAATACGTTGAATATACAGTTCGTACAAACGTGAAATCGAGATTCTATTGCCCAAAACGATATGTAAAAATCGTTTTAAACGTACGGGCATCATTTATACTAATTTCGTATTTATTTCGCTTCATTTTCACTCGTTAGCACTTAAAAGTGTAAGGATGAGAATTTTGACTAGATTTTGATGTCACGATCTACACAAAATTCAAACAATAGTGAGTAACATTATATATTTGTTTGGAAATTACACCACACTTGACAACAAACGAAAACATAATACTTTATTCGTTCAAGAATAAAAGTCTTCTATCACGTTTCAAACATTCATTTACTAGTTTAGAGTGAAATCCAGACCCCGTGATTCAAAATGATATATAGTAATTTTAAAAGTATGGTGGTCATATCTACTAATATCGTGTTCATTTTTCACTCTTGTAATAGCGCGTGCAATCGCAACTCTTTGCTTTTGCCCATCAAAAAGTTGAACACATCGCTCACCAATTTTAGTCAAATAGTCCTCCGGAAGGGCAATGATGAAACTATGTGCATTAGTGAGCTTTGCTGCTTCTATAATCTCTTTTTGTGGCTCCCTCTTAACCGTAAGAATGTTTTCGGATTAATGTCGCCAAAAAAAGTCGGCTCTTGTTGTACCAATCTGATATGTTTCCTTAAAAACTTGAGCTTCAGTTTCTTGATGTCTTTGCCTGTGTAAGTTTTACAATATCATTAACATCAGATAATAATTTGGAGACTTAAGTGTGTGTTCTGTAAAAAAGGATTAAATACTACTAGATAATATTGTCATAGATATGACACAAATGAAAATTCTCACCGATGTGCTTAATGTTTCAATCAACTTCTACATCACCGGACTAAAATTTTAGGTAACAGAATGCTTTAAAGAATAGCAACACCAACATAGATAAGATAAGATGAAGTAAAATAGTTCTAAAGTAACACTTACAAAATATTCATGTTTAAATTTTGAATAAGCTACTACTGAAGCACCTAGCATAGAATTTAACCAAAAATAAATGTCAAAGCAAGAAAGAATGATTTAGCAACAGGTATATTACGAGGTTTAATAGAAAATTACCAAATTTCAAAAATATAGAAAACGCCTAACTACAAATCTACAAACCAGTGAACTAGTTGACCAATGAAATTTGCGTGAAATGAAAACTATCATTCAAGTCGTTTACTAGTACATCGTTGATCAGACATGAGTCATAGGCAAGACAGAGAATTTCCTTATGTCTTTAATTTAGCATATGGATTATTAACACCTCTAATTTGTAGAATCAATAAAAACGACAGGGTATCTTTAGCATTCCTTTCATGGGCTTTGAATACATCTAGTCAAAAATTGCTTTATTTTGTAATTAAACATGATTATTGTCATTAGAATATACCAAAGCACGTAAGCCATTTGATATTGTAAGACGTGGCTTTCAGGTGATAAAATAAAAAAAAATCGCTAAATGTTACACTGTGTTGTTGAAGGAAAAGAAAAAAGAAGCTCCCACTTGATAATAATGGAAGTAGATCCGTCGGTACCAACTATTAAGTGCAATAGATAACTGCCAACTACTTACTGACTAAATGCATACTCCTGTAGAAGTAAATTTTCAAATAAGAGAACACGAGAGAGAAAGAAGTTTGTGTATAGGCCCTCAAATCAAAAGCCAAAATCAACATGGACATTATGCCAAAATCAACATGGACATTATGTTTAGGAAATTAAGCCAAAGCTTGCAACATCAAATATGAACCACCTTAAAAGGGCTTAGTGAATGAACGAATCAAATTTTCAAAATGCTTTTGTTTTATTACAATAAAATTAAACAACTAATTAAAATTTAATTCCATAGAGCCAAGTCAACAAGCAGTGAAACATAACTTATAGAGTTGCTTAGTAATAGCAACGCCAACGACTCCAGAGTAAAAGATAATTACATAAATAGTGACAAGAGGGATGAATGATTTTGGTCGTTTGCATGGCTAAGTCATGTCCTAAAGAATCGTTTTTTCCTACTTTGTGTGCAAATAATCTGTGTATTTCCTTCAAAGATATCTCACCACTACTCTTCTTTATTGATTCTGAGTCACAACAACCCATTTATTATCAATTCTAGTAGCCCAATGGAAAAGATTACAAAGAAAAAAGAGTAACAAAGTTCCACCAATCACTTGGAAATTTCAACAAACGGGTCATAGCTCCCTTCAATATAATTTCTCTGAATCACAACATACTAACTCAAAATGCAATGAATTTCTCAGAACATTATATTGTGATCAGAAGAATGAACAACAAGGTGCAAGGAAAATTACTTGTTCGTCGATGCAAGTGACAAATGTGATTGGAAAATTGTTTGCTTGAATAGGTCGTTCGCGATGAAGTTGCTCAAGATGATGGTAGCGTTTGAAATGGAAGAATAATTACATACAAATTTCATCTCATTTAGATGAAGAAGATACAAAAGTAAAGCTGTTAAAATGGAAATAAAGAAGAAACAATGGTTTGTTAGAAATGTTTCTACGTTCTAGAGAAAAGAGATGGATTTGGGAAAGGGAAGCGGAAATTTTCTTTGTTGAATGAATGAGGGTAATTCAGGTAGTTTGTTAATATTAATTTAAAATATTTATTTTAAAACTTTTATTCTAGTCAAAGGCTATATTTGCAAATTATATCATGAGATAGGTTATTTGACCCAATTTCCACATAATTTTATAGAATATGTGTTGAAAATGAGTCTTCAAAAATGATTTTTGGAAAAAAATGGAGGGTCAAACATATGCTTATAAATGATTTATAACTTATCTAAACACTCGAACTTTCTTAAATAGTGAATTTGGAGACTGTTCATTGTTTGATATCATCATATTATATTGAATTCCTATAAAATGTGGTCATGCCCAATGCACAACCATATCTTAAATAAATATTCTCACGTTGCCTGTGATTTACATTGTATCTGGCCCATTAACTTATTAAACTTTTCAAAATTGTATGGCTCTGCCACTTTCTTTAACAATTAAAAGATCCAGGGAACTGGTACCTAATCTTCAAGTTTCTATGTAATGGTATATGCAGTAACCTGTATTGAGATAAATATCAATAATACCATTTCTTATACAGTTTCTCGATTAAAAACAAAAGTAAGGTAGTCAATATCTCCCGTTACTTCCCTCGACTTTTTGAATAATCAATTGATCGATTCATCATTCTCGAAATTGACTATGACAAAAATATGTTTTGGAGTTGGGTAAAAAGGAGTTGTGGTCTAAAATTTAGGGGACATTTTTATTAACTTTCCAATAACTTTTTAGAATAAATAGTGGCGACGATTGCAAAATGTATGGATAATAATGAATAGTAATATAAATATAAAATTTGTTTGCATAGTAAAAATTACTAAAATATGCTTCTCAAACAGAAATGGAGGGAGGGGAGGGGAGGGGAGGGGGGACATTCTACGTTGTTTTTAACCTTTATTTTTGTTTTCATAAAGACTAGCCTTTGTCCGTGCAATGTACTGATTGGATTATTTTAAACGTAATGCTAGTATGTTAAATATGTTGAGTTATAGTGTGTCGCCTTCATCATTTGCATTGGTAGATAATAAAATAATCATTTATCATACTCTATTAACATAAATAGATTGCATTATATTAGAATTGATAGTATATAATTGTCTAGCTATTTAGAAATCATATGTATAAATATCAAACCACGATCACTGAATTTTTCATTTTCACACACTTCTGCACTTTTACTTGATTAAAGGCAGTACTATATTATATAATAAAAGAAATTACAGACAAAAATAGAAATAATTTATTATAAAGTTATTAAATTATAAATGAAAATGATTTAAAAATATATTTAATTCAAATTTAATGAATGTCGTTCTATCATAAAGAATGTATAACGATTATTTTATTAAACTAAATGAAACAAATAAAATAAAGGAAAGTTACAAAAATAAAATAAATAATATATAAATATTATTTTCTTAACAAATAAAATAAAGGAAAGTAACAAAAATTAAATATATTATTTTTCTTGATTAAAATTTAAAAAATTAAAATTTTTACGATAAAAGAATTAAAAAGAATTTTATATTGAAACATATACCAACAAAATTATCCCTCCATAAAAAATAAAAATAAAATAAAAAAACTCTCCGTGGACGGAGAGAATCTCTCCTTTCAAAAGGAGATTAAAAGGAATTGACTTTTCATCAAAACAAGAGAACTCTCCTTTTGCACGAAGCAATAACACTTCGTGCATTGAATGAAACCACTCCGTGTGCGGAGTGGTGAATTTTTTTCCTCTTATTTGTAGTAATTTTTTTATTAATAAATAATTACAAAAAAAATTATTCTATCTAGAATGTAAAAAGTTACTTATAAGTAAAAAAAGCACTTTGAGTTATTTAAAAGTAATAAAAACTTATAATTATAAAAGTTACTTATAGGTAAAAAAAATATTAATTATTCATTCTCTTATAATTACAAAAGCTACTTATAAGTAAAAAAAATATGAACTTCAAATTTTTTAAATATAAATATTTAGATGTATTTAGTTTTTTAGATTAAATATTAATAAAAAGATTACGCTATCTAAAATGTAAAAAGTTACTTATAAGTAAAAAAATCACTTTAAATTATTTAAAATTAATAAAAAAATCTATAATTTTAAAAGCTGCTTATAGATAAAAAAAATATTAATTTCAACATTTTTAAGTAAATTTAGATATATTTAATATTAAATATTACTAAAAAATTATTATAAAAAAAAAAGAATCTTCTTCATGCACGGAGTAATAATCACTCCGTGCACGGAGTTAAAAAAATAAAAAATTATTTAATGTAATTTTTTATTAATATTTAATTTTAAAAATATTAAATATATCTAAATATTTACTTAAAAATGTTGAGGTTAATATTTTTTTTTATCTATAAGTACCTTTTACAATTATTTATTACTTTTAAATAATTTGAAGTTATTCTTTTACTTATAAGTAACTTTTTACATTCTAGATGATATATTCTTTTTATTAATATTTAAAATTTAAAAAACTAAATATATGTAAATATTTATACTTAAAAAACTAAATATATATATAAATATTTATACTTAAAAAAATTTAAGTTAATATTTTTTACTTATAAGTAGTTTTTACAATAATAAGTTTGTTTTACTTTTAAATAACTTGAAGTGAATTGTTTAGTTATAAATAACTTTTTACATTTTAGAAATAAAGAATAACTATTATGTAAAAAATTACTTAAAAAATATTATTACTAATAAAATTATAGGATATGATCGATAGTTGATAGCGTGATAAAAAGAAGAAAGAGTACTGTGTGCCAGATTCAAATCATGTAAGTTGCAGGTAAAATATAAAACAACGTTATTTTTGTTCCACCAATTAAAAAAAAAGCTACAATATGACAAAATATTATTAAAAAAAAATATTATTACTAATAAAATTATAGAATATGTTTGATAGTTGATAACGTGAGAAAATTGAGAAAATGAATTGTGTGTTAGATTTAAAGGACCAAACCAGTTTTAAACCTGTTCAATGTAAAAACCAATGTGACAAAAATGAACCGTTCAGCTTTGAATTTGACACACAATACTGTTTCTCCATTTTCTCACGCTATCAACTATCAACCATATCCTATAATTTTATTAGAAGAAATATTTTTTTAAATAATATTTTGTCACACTGTAGCTTTTTTTTTTAATTGGTGGAGCAGAAACGACGTCATTTTCTATTTTACCTGCAGCTTACATGCTTTGAATCTGACACACAACACTCTTTCTCCATTTTCTCACGCCATCAACTATCGACCACATCTTATAATTTTATTAGTAATAACATTTTTTTAAATAAATTTTTACATAAAAGTTATTTTTTATTTCTAAAATGTAAAAAATTACTTATATCTAAAAAGATCACTTCAAGTTATTTAAAAGTAAAACAAACTTAAAATTGTAAAATCTACTTATAAGTGAAAAAATATTAAATTAATTTTTTTAAGTATAAATATTTAGATTTATTTAGTTTTTTAAATTAAATATTAATAAAAATATTACACTATCTAGAATGTAAATGATACTTCTAAGTAAAAAAAAAACACTTCAAGCTATTTAAAAGTAATAAAAAACTTATAATAGTAAATGCTAATTATAGGTAAAAAAATATTAATCCCTCATTCTCTTATAATTGCAAAAGCTTCTTATAGGTAAAAAAATATTAACTTAAAATTTTTTGAATATAAATATTTGGATGTATTTAATTTTTTAAATTAAATGTAAATAAAAAGATTACACTATCTAGAATTTATAACTTTACTTATAAATAAAAAAATCACTTCAAGTTATTTAAAAGTAATACAAAAACTTATAATTGTAAAAGCTACTTATTGATAAAAAAAAAATATTAACTTCAACATTTTTAAGTAAATATTTAGATATATTTACATTTTTAAAATTAAATATTAATAAAAAATTACTATAATTTAAAAAAAAAAACATATGTATTTCACTCCATGCATTTGCTTAAATGTCTCCAAGCAAATGCATGAAGTGATGACCACTCCATGCATGGAGTTAGCTGGCTTTTTATTTTTATTTTTTTTAAATTATAATAATTTTTATTAATATTTAATTTAAAAAATTAAATATATCTAAATATTTACTTAAAAATGTAAAATTTAACATTTTTTTTATATCTATAATTAGCTTTTACAATTATAAGTTTTTGTTATTACATTTAAATAACTTGAAGTGTTTTTTTTTTTTTAACTTATAAGAAACATTTTACATTCTAGATAGTGCAATCTTTTTATTAATATTTTATTTAAAAACTAAATATATCTAAATATTTATATTTAAAAAATTTGAAGTTAATATTTTTTTACTTATAAGTAACTTTTGAAATTATAAGTTTATTTTACTTTTAAATAACTTGAAGTGATCTTTTTAATTATAAGTAACTTTTTACATTTTAGAAATAAAGAAATAACTTTTATGTAAAAATATATTATCATTAATAAAATGAACAGTAAATTTCACATTCTTTCTTTTAGGATATGGAGGGATTTTTTTAAAATTAAATATTTATTAATAAAAAATTACTATAAATAAATTTTTTTAAAAAAATTATCACCACTCTGTGCACGGAGTGTAATCACTCCATGCACGGAGTGTTATGACTCTGTGCAAAAGGAAAGTTCTTTCCTTTTGAAAGTAGAGATTCTCTTCGTCAACGGAGAGATTTTTGTTTTTTTTTAAATTTAATTTTTTCAATTTTAATTAACTAAATAATATTTATGTATTATTTATTTAATTTTTGTAACTTTATTTAATTTTATTTGTTTAATTTGGTTTCATAAAATAATCTTTATACATTCCTTATGATATAAAGACATTCGTTAAATTTGAATTAAATAATATTTATTTTTTCTTTAAATAATTTTAATTTTATTTAGAAACTTTATAATAAATTTTTTTATCTACAATTTTTTTAAAATATCTTTATATTTAATTTCATTTCATTATTATATAATATATGGTATTGCTTTTAATCAAGTGAAGTAATGTGTGAAAATGGAGAAATATTGTAGTGGAGGTGACATCACAGTGAAACGACGTGTGAAAATGGTAAAATAGCGTGTGAAAATAATGCTACAGCGTCATTTAATAGAATAATTTATTGTTACCAAACCTATTTCAAACCAGTCTCGTGTGAAAATCTATGTGAAAAAAATGAACAGTAAACCTCACATTTTCTCTTTTAAGATAAGAAGGGATTAAGTTGTAGGAAAACTTGGAGGTCTCCATGGCCTACGGCCAACGCCCTGTCCACCCTATTTTTTGATTTCTTGACGAACTAGAAAATTTCCTTCCAATTCAATGTGAGAAGATACATTTTGCTATTCCTACTATTCAATTATGTTGCACAACTATCCTTATTCTAAATAGAAACTTAGGATGACAGTGGACTGGGGCAACTATTTTTGCTCTTATTTTCTTATTAGTTGATAAATTCCACTAGGTTTGATGTAGGACGTGATAGAAACTAATAGGATATTTTGCCATCCTTATAACAATCATTTTACACTCCAAGCTCAAATTTAAGTGGAATACACGTTAACGTATAATTGAACAGTTTCAAAAATTAAAACAAAAATATTCAATAATTTTTAGACGCTGATGTCTTTCGCTTCATTCCGCGGCTTTATTTTCTTTAAATGTAACTATCCCTTAAAATGCGTTTCAATCCCCGGAGTTGCTTCTGTCTACTGGCGCGAAAATCTCCCACGCCAAACCAGCCCCCCTTCTCTTTCTCACACAGAAACGCGCTCTCATCCCAAAAAAGACAAAAAGAAAAAAAAGAAAGATTCAAGAAATCTTGATTATTCAAATGAGTGTAAAGCGGAACCAGAATTGATGAATTTTATAATCATTGTACGTATATCATAATTATCATTTTCATTCTAATTCCACGACATGCAATCAAAATTCAAATTGATTTGATTCATCGCAAATTTTGTTCTCCGTCTTCTATCCTCCAATTTAATTCAATGTAATAATCTATATGGTACTTATTGATTTTTATTTTTTTGAGATAGATATGCATTTATTAAACGCAAGATAGCATTGAAATTCTCAATTTCATAGTGTAGAGGCTTTGGGTGATTAAACTTATTTCATCAAGCTCACATGCATAACACGAAGGATATCTTGCTAATTGCTAAAATACATTATTTATACAATCTGAATTAGTGTACAATTTCGGTATGAAGCTATTTGTTTTTCTGCATATGCAACACTTTGGACGATTTTTTCTTTTTCTCTTCTTCAATTTTTTTATTTTTATTTTATTTTATTTTATTTTTTCCTCTTTGGGTTCAATACTATTGTTTGTTAAGAAAGTTGCGAGTTCTCTTCGTATACATATATTTTGGGAGGCGAAAACACGTACAGAAAGGGAGAAGAATATGTCTTTTTGATATTGTGATAGACAAGACCAATCAATTCCCAGTTCTAATGAAAATATGTACTACTTGATTTTCTTTCCCGGTTTTAGCCGGATGGCTAATTGGAGAACTTGCAGCTTTATATCGCACATTGCGCAAATTGTTTGCATTTAATCACAATTTATGGATTTTTATTAATCTGATATACTTTTTCTCAACTTGTATTACAGGTTTCATATATGCCGTTTCATGCTTTTGGGTGCCAGTTGAAGATAGTGTGAGATTTTCTACCTTAATGTTCTATGCCACTGATCTTACAAAATGTTCAGTTCTGGTTTCAAGACACAATTTATAGGCGGTCAGAAAGAGAAATTTGTAAGGTATGTAGAGTCACCTTGTTTATACGAACTCCTATTTTTCTCGTTTTATATAATTTGTTTTGTCACCATTCTGACTGTGTTTATTGTTGGAAGTTCTTTTGTGTTCATTATATCTTACTTAAATAATCTGAGTTTAGTAAGCAAGCTGTAAAACTGAAATTGAGTCTGGCTATGGAACTATCATTGATCTGATACAATGAGAAACTAGTGGCTCTAACAAGTAAACTTTGACATTTTCACTTGGGATTTCTATCTTTTGAAAAATGTAATTTGTTTAATGCAAACACTATGAATTATGTGGTCATAGAAACCTGTACACATTTTTTTTTCCTGTCCACTAAGAAAGGAAGAGTTAAACCTTGTGTATTGGGATATGCGAAGTTCATAAATGGATGCGTCCCCATTCTGATTCAGTCTATTAGACAAATTTCTGCTTAACTTTTCGTTTACCAGTTCAACTCTTAGATAATTCCCTCTAGCTACATTATTGACTTCTAGTTAGGGATTAATTACCCATGCATTCCAATGAAAAATGATGTTCATTGGGAGAATTTCAAATGATACTCTCGCCAGCCATCAGCTTTTGCTTGGGCGAGTTTTTTTCTTCAGATTTACGGCTGCAATAATATGAGGTTGGAGTTGTGCTGGCATTTATGGTATTATGACAAATGCCAAATTTCAGTTTTACCATAATTTTAAGGTTGAAATGTGTGTAACTGTATTTTTGGAAATTTCCATATTGACTTCAATCTCCTCGAGCATTCATCTGATAAAATTATACGCACAAAGACGTTTAAGTGTTGGCGTAATTTATGCCAACAAATTGCAGCATTCAGCTTACTTTATTCCATTAATATTGACATATAATGGATATGCTTGCCACTTTGATTGCTATCCTTCTAATTTGGTCTCAATCTATTGATTGATAAATTATGAAAGTATGAGCTCTTTTCAACTTATTGTACATTCTTTTCATGACATCAAGTTTTTGTAAGTTGATGTCTAGTTGTATCCTGGCCCTCGTTTGTATTATAGGTTGGAAGATTTGGACTCAAGGTACTCATTTCAATCTGATATGGCTGCAAAGAACAGATGTGGATTTAGTTTAGAGGGACTGACAGCTCCTGGCCGTTCTAATAATAACAGTGCATCGAAGTCATTTAAAGTAGGAATCCAAAGAGGATCTGAAGGACTCCTAACCTTTGGCCGATCACTAAGATCTGGAGTCACAAGGGCAGTATTCCCTGAGGATCTCAAAGTTTCCGAGAAGAAGATATTTGATCCTCAAGACAAGTCCCTCCTGTTTTGGAATAGGCTTTTGGTCATATCCTGTATTATTGCGGTATCTGTAGATCCATTATTTCTTTATCTTCCTATTTTCAGGAGTGATGAAATGTGCCTTCATATAGATGAAAGTTTGGCATACACTACCACAACTCTGAGGACAATAATTGATGCCTTTTACCTCATTCGTATGGTTCTCCAATTCCGAACAGCTTATATCGCCCCGTCATCTCGAGTGTTTGGGCGAGGTGAACTTGTAATAGATCCCACACAAATTGCAAGCAGATATCTCCATCGTTATTTTATTGTGGATTTTCTCTCAGTGCTACCTCTACCTCAGGTATGAAGTGTGCTGAGAAATCATAAAAATTAACAGTGTAAAGTAGATGCACTTATTACTTCTGTGCTGTGTTAGTGATGCTGTTGTAGGTTTATCTACATTCAGAATTTTTAGCTGACATGGTAATTAGATGTCCATGATCAGGTAGACATTTATTCCAGTCAAAAACATAGTGAAACTATGAATTGAGAGGATAGCTTAAAAGGTCTATTCCATATTTCAATTATAGAAGACAAAGGAAATAACATAACTGTGCACTTGGAAGCAATTTATGCCGATAATAGAAATCTTTCCACTGCTTTATTTCCTCACTCAATGTAGAAGTACGAATTGTGTTTTTTGTGACAAGTTTCCAATTTCTTATCATTTGCAGATCGTGGTATGGAGATTTCTTCACAGAGCAAAAGGCTCAGATGTATTGGGAACAAAACAAGCATTAGTGATCATTGTATTCATCCAATATATTCCCAGGTTCGTGCGATTTATACCTCTAACTTCGGAGTTGAAGAAGACTGCAGGAGTCTTTGCAGAAACTGCATGGGCTGGTGCCGCATACTATTTATTGTGGTTTCTACTTGCGAGTCATGTAAGTATTTTAGAGAGTCTGTCAGGATGTTCATTATTTATAACACAGTTTAGTTACTTGGCTGGATTATTCGTGTCAAAGCTGTTTTTTGAGGAGACTTATCATTCTCTGCTCGAATCTCTTCAATGTTTCTTCTGTTCTAGTTTAAATTACTCCCCTTGAACTTGTCTTTTAGATCAATTTGACTATACTGAAAGTACTTCTATTTATTTACTTACTCTCGGGAAATGAAATTTGAAAGCTAGTGAACTAAAAGATATATGTTACTAGCCGAAACACAAAATGTTGCCGAGATAGAAGCTGAATTGACCATAAGGGCGAACTCTGGCAGATATCATGGGACATATAGTAGGCATTAACTGGATATCATCAAGTATAGAATATTATCAGTGTCCAAGGCAAATTCTTTATATGGTAATATTTGACCACATTAAAATTAAAAATAAATAAATTGTTTTATCTTGGTATAGCAGTGACCCTTTTGGCATTATTTTGCAGAAATCCTCCATCAGTTTATCCAGATTAAACTGCTTGTTACATGATTAACATGTTGTCTTTGCTGATATAATACAATTATTCTGTACTGATTTACACTTAACCTTGAACTGTATTAAAGATTTGTATTAGTTTTTTGTCACAATTTTGTGATTACCCAAGGAGTTATTATTTTTAAAATGGCAAAAACTCGTGATGAATAAACTGCGATGCCTTTGAAAACTGAAAATGCTAATTACAGAATGATCAACACTTGTTGCATGTACATGCTGGTGGAGTAAGTATTGTACATCTATTTTGGTGTCATATATCTCAGCATTATTATTATTATTTTTAAATATTGCCAGCATTATATTACTGTTGGAGGAGATGCAATTCTCAATCTGACAGAAAACCTCTTTAAGAAGTAAATATTTCCAGCATTATATTACTCTTGGAGGAGTTGCAATTCTCAATCTGACAGAAAAACTTTTTTAGAAGTAAACTGCAATTGGCTTTCAGATTGAAAATGTTAATCACAAAATGACCAGTACTGCTTGTCACATACATTTATGCTGGATATTTTAGGTTGGAATGATCAGAACTTTCTGAGATTGCATTGCTTTTTCTGATTGAGGATATTAGAGTAAAATGTACCTCTCTTTCTCTCACTTCAAATTAATTAACTGTAATTTTCCACCCAAAAACAAGATTAATTTGAGGCAGACCAACAAGCATCTGTGCAGCTTTTTAATTTTTTCTCCTGATTAAAGTTGCTTGATATTCCTCCTGTAACAAGTGGTTGAGCATAACAAACTTGAAGACCTATCTACCATAATAATTTATGCATTTATAAAGCTCACATGGTGCCGATGACATAACAGATATGTGGGGCCTTCTGGTATCTATTAGCTGTGGAACGAAAAGATGCATGCTGGGAGAAAGCTTGTGTAGAAAGTGAAAAGTGTAATATAAACTTTTTGTATTGTGCTCGAGAGGGATTTTCAAGTATGGCAGAATGGAGAAACATCAGTCGGACTGTTCTTGACCCAAAGTGTGCTGTTAATGATGATGGTACCCCATCATTTAAGTATGGCATATATGCACAAGCTCTATCATCTGGTATTCTTGAATCTCAGAACTTTGTCTCAAAATACTTCTATTGTTTGTGGTGGGGCCTACAGAATTTGAGGTATCATTTTTTATTCTTTAAGTCTAGTTTCTTTAATGTCATTTTACTGTTATGGCGCAATGGATTCCTTTTCTATAGTTTTCTGTCAACTTGTTGCTGAATAGATAGGGTAACCACCTTGGAACTGGTTATTATAAAATTCTAAGTGACTTTGACTTGTACGCAGTGTAGTCAAAATTCTTTGGTAAGCATTTGCAACTGTTTTTGTAATAATTGTCCCCTTGCACTGTGTAACAAACTGGAAGTATTATGGTTTATACATCCATTGGATTGGGAGACAGCTTTGGGTCCACTATGGTTATATCTCAATAGTAAGCCTAATAAACAGAAGTACATGTTAGAAGAGCATCCGAGTACATTTCTTACAATTACTGAATTTCCTGGACGAGTTGTTGAGCACTTATATCCTTCATCTCCAATGGATACCGCACAGATATGCTGATTATCATCTTAGTATTTATGTCTGAAAGACATTTGTTGGCATGCTTGTATGTTGATGTCTCAAATTCAAAATAAAGTAGTGAACAAATGCAAGAATGATGGATTGAAAAATCACACCTGTTCAAAATAGAGTTATTCGGTGGCTATAGACAAGCATGGTTCTGCGAGTCAATACTGGCAATGGGTTTGCAAGCACTTATCTATGATTTCATTTTCTGCAGTACACTTGGTCAGGGACTTGTAACCAGTACTTACCCTGGAGAGGTTCTGTTTTCTATCGCAGTTGCCATTTTTGGTCTCCTCCTCTTTGCTCTTCTCATTGGTAACATGCAGGTCAGTACAATATCTTTTCAGGGGCATAGTTAATATTGCTTTATTCTGATCGGAACTTTTTCTGTCAACTATCAGCTGATTGTAGTGAAGTAAATTAATTTAGCATTTCTATTTTGAGTTGGCTTGGTTCAGTTTGGCAATTATGCAATGTAAATTCTCAAATGGTAGTGAATGGTAACTGCCCTGTTGATAGAATTTGCATAATACCCTCAATGGATAGAGTGTTGGATGATAGAGTTGAAGAAAATATTTAAATGACATACATGTGAATGTAACTAATTGTTTAAGATTTTAGATCAAGTGGTTGAATATAGTATCAAAGCAAGCAAATGTCTCGAGTTCAAGTCTCATGATCACCCATTTAAATGAACTGTTCATTTGGTAGGCTTCAATGATATTAAAAATCCCACTTTACATGTGAGGGGATGTATTGAAGATACTATTTAAATGATATATATGTGACCCTATCTAACAGTTTAAGCTTTTTAATCAGTTGGTTCAACATATTCTTTTCATGGTTTCTTGTTGTTCAAAGCCTTTGTTCTTTTGAGGTCTATCCGATATTTACTACGGGCATAGAGAGATCTTGTATAATTAAGAGTTAATCTTCTTGTTTTCATTAATTACATTCTACATCTTCATGGGGGAACATTCCCGAATATTCTATTCTGCTTCTTTCTATATGATAATGGAATAGGCTTTAACCAACAAGATAATGAAGAGATTGAAAGAATAAAGGGATATTAGAGGACGAAGTAAACACTAGAGATTTAGATCCTTGGACATAACTCTCAACAACAGGAATTTTTGAGACTAAAGAATAAAATTCTTTAGTTGTTATATGTGCTGGGACAATCAGGCCTATTTATACTTCACCACTTCACATCTCCAAATCATATTATAACGTGGAAAGCTTAAATAACTCGAAAAAAAGTCTGAAACCTACTATCACTAAGAAGCTCAAATTACTAAGAAAAACTCTAAAAGCCTACTATAATTAGGAAAGCTTAAATCACTAAGAAAATAATCCTAATTCTAGTTTTAAATCTGTAAGAAATATTAACTTAGGGTCCACGTAGATTCTAATCCCTAACCAATTATAATTCAAGTCTAACAAGAATAAGAATATTAGTCCAGAACGGATTTGGAAAAAATGAACCTTTGTGCCTGCAACATTTCCTCAGCGCTAAAGAGAAGAACTCAACTCCACCGAAAAGACTTGGATCTATCATGCATAGATCAAAGATCAACTTGCTTAAGCTTTTCTTCAGATATCTAATTGCTTCTTGGAAAAGGTTTGCGCAACCATTTCACTACCTTGCTTAAATAAGGATCCTCTTGATAGTGATTCATAAACTCCTCAAATCATATCACTTAAGCATGCATTTTAGTCAGCAAGAAAGACATATAAACGATGTAAACAATGAAATTTAGACAGAACAAACTGTGTAAGGAATAAAATTTCATATGTTGAACAACATTGCTTGCGTCTGAAATTTTTCACTCCAGAAAGATGCAGGTCTTCCTTCCTAACTTAAACAACTCCTATCCTCCCATGTGATGTGTCATACACTACAATAAAGAGTTATATAAATGGGGCCAAACTAGAATTGGCACTTGTTTCATGGCTGTCGTGATTTATTTAGAGGGTCTTTCTGCTTCTTTCGTCCAATAAAGGTCTCTCCTTTCAAGTACTCAGCGATGGGACTCTTATTGCACTAAAATTCTGGATACAACTCCATAGAATGAAGCTAATCTGTGGAAGCTATTAACTTCTCTAAAATACTTTGGTGTAGCCATTTTAGCGATTGCTTTGATATTTTTAGGATTTGACTTAATCCTTAAGTTGAAACAAGGAAATCCCAAATACCACTTCTTTAATTTAAGGGATTCACACCTCAGAAGGTGCAATAAGCGTCCATGTGTTGGATATTGTACCAAACTTCATCTTTGTAAGCATCACCACATCAATTTGAACAAAACACCTTTTAATAACGAGAACATCAATTCAAGAATCCTGCAAGGATGAGGATGCTTTTTTATGGGAAACTTGAAAAATTCTATGTTATTTTCCATACTTCCATTTTTAATGATTAAACCACACAGGCCACCTCCAATCTTCCTATACCTCTACTTTAGAAAACGTCAATGTTCACCAAATCACCAAGCTTTCTCCTTTGCAAAGAAAACATATTAATTTCATCCTCTTCCTTTTGGTCCAACTTTCTTTTGATAGGTAAAGTCTCACCTTATCTATTTAGTCAACTTATTTCATCTTCTTCATCAACATATTTATCATAAATAGGTTCTACACATTTTGAATACATAATTTCAACCTCTTTTGAGTTATTTGATGGCGAGGACGTGTAAGAATTGTAACCCATCTCAGAAAGATTGTAAGAGCTACTTCTAGACATTTTCATGGGTCCATAATATAAATTCCTTTACATTTTCACGCTTATTTGATCCTCCAATTTGGCATGTTCCTTGTAGATGTGGTTAGAGTAGGTTTTTGTGCACAAACAATGGTGTACTCCGTGTCAGATGTCAGGGGTTTGAGTTTTCATATCTTCAACTCATGAACTTAGCCGATACAAAGCTATATGATAGCATCCAATTTTTCTTAATTGGCAATTCAGTCCATGATTTATCATTCATGGACTTTGATAAGACTCATCCATTCTACTAGTTAAGAGATAACCCCATAGGTTACAATAAGGTGCCTAGCTTCGCATTGACCCCCTTTTCTTCTGCTTTTAAAGTATAATGATATGCATTTCTCAAGCTTAGAAAGGTGATTGGATTTTTTTTTTTATCTCATGAACTACCCGAGGTTTCCTTTACATCACTTCCTTTAACTCGCTCAAGTAATACTCATTTCATCACGTAGGGTAATTCTCAATCCCAACAAGTTGTGAGAACAGCGAGTTTTTCATTTGTTTCATAGAGGGCAAGTCGAACTTATAAGTTATAGACGTTGTAACGACCCAAATTTTAGCAATTTAAAATCGTTACTAAAACTTTTATTCCATAATTAAATAAATTATTCAAACATTCCATCAGTAAAATAAATAAAACTTATGGGAAACATAATTAATTGATATATGTCTCAAATTCTAAAAAGTAAATTTCACATGGAAAATAAAAACTAAAATAACGATGAAAATAAAAGTCCATAGTCATGTTACTCCGGATTTATTATTTTGAATTCCGTAATTTCTGGCATCATGACTCCATCGCATTGCCTGCCAACCAACGACTCGTACTAATCTGTAAGGAGTAGGGAAAATGGTGGGTAGATGGGAATAATTAGTAGGACACGAAAAAAATCATGTTGCAATCCCGAATAAAAATATTTAAATATGTATCAAAAATATCATACCGTCATCATATTTTTAAAAATTAGTAAGAGCTCATTAAACATCATATTTTTGGCACCGGATGGCCATGACATACATATCATATCTTTAAACTTTCATAAGCATAATAATTCAACAACAAAAAATAAATAGTTTAAATGGGATAAAAACAACAGAACCTCGTTATCCTACCTTGTTAGACCAATTAAGAACTTGTTTATGAGTGATTTTGAGAATTGATTTTTTGACCGTTAAGAGAAAAGTGAGGTCCAGAAGTCAAATATAATGACTGGAATAATGAAATAACGGTTAAAAAAATCAATTTTTTGGGCAAAAAAATCACTCCCAAACAGACTGTAAATTTGAAAGGCAAAAATTGAATTCACGTTCCAATCTCTATTTTCTACTTATTAGCCATGTGTATGTGTATCTTTATATTCTATTGTGCAAATAATAAACCTCTTGTATGGTATTTAATTTGAAAGAGACAATAAAATTTTGATAAGTTTAAAAGTGTGCAAAGTGACGTGCTTTACAATACAAAAAAAAGTACTACAAATCTTTATTCCAAATAGAAATAATATTTTATCCCAAACAACCCAATATATGGCAACCAATCATATCAACTCTTAAAAAATCAAACTACTAGTCAAAACCACCTTTTTCCCATTTGAACCACACGTGGCCATACTCCCAAATTAGTTATAATATATGTATTTATTTATTATTTATTTACATCCCATTCAATAACCACTTCTATAAACTATAATATATTAGGCAGTGGAGGACGCAGATTTTTGGAGGTAGTGGGGCACAATAAAACTTATAAATAAGTTACTAAAAATAATATATTCGATATCTTATTACACTTGTTCTCTACGCGTTCTAATGTTCCATAATTATATCATTGTCAATACTTTAAACGCAGACTTATGTTTAAAGTACTTTTTATACCTGTTACAAACAACCAATTAAAACAATCAATTCGAGTGAAAAATAATCCCTCTATCAATAAAACATATTTACCAATGAAAACAATCAATTCAATTGTTGTTTGGTAATGAAAAGTGTTGTGCATGTGGCTCATATAGAGTGGAACACAGGCCCTGGATCAAATGGGCCGATGCCGGCTGCACGGGCCTTAAAGTTTTATATGGGCCCATGCTAGAGTTAGTATAAATAATATGTTGTAACCCTATTTTTCATAACTGAATAAAGAAATCTCCGCTTCGCTCTCGTGGACGTAAGCACACCGCTGAATCACGTAAAATTCTTGTGTTGATTTTTGTTTTCATCTCTTTAATATTGCGTATAAAATCCAACAAAAAGATTCTCTTCTTTTTTCATGATTTTGGAGTCTATTAAACCCCCCACCCCCACCCCCCAAAAAAAAAAAAAAAAAAAAAAAAAAAGGATCCCCAAAGCTAGTGGGTGACTTGACCCACTAGGACCCAATGTGAGTCTGCCAATGATATCAGATCTTATTTATCCGATTAAACTTTTTCTCGAGCCTAATACACGTAATTAATTACGAGTTATCCAATGAGTATAATATTGATATATTTATCATTACTATATCAATATTTAAATATTTGACCTAATTAAAATTGAATCTAATATATTTATCAATTTAATCCCCCAACTTTTCAAATTTAAAATATAGTATATAAAATAATTAAATTTTAGTATGTGAAAATTTTCGAGAATTTAGAGATGTTGTGGGTGTACTATTCAACTATATGGTTTAGTTGATGCAAAGTTGCTAACTATATAACCATTTGTATTAAAGCCATCATATATTCCAATTGTCTTCTCAAGTTTGCCTTCTTTGAGTGAGATCATGTGCTATTGCTAATTGCTATTATAATCTGCCGCACATTGGATTTGCACAAGCTGTTATGAAAAGGTTTAAAGTTGTCTCCCAAAACCTTCCTCGAAGCTTCCTTCTGAAAGGTTCAGCATGTCACGGTTCCCTTCTAATTCATTCGTTCTGGCTTCTACGAGATATCTATTCCTGTTTCTTTGGTCTCTTGCATAAGTTGTACTATTTTCCTTCGTATCTCTTGCATATGTTGAGTTTGTATCAGCATAGGTGTTGAATATTTGATCTAAAAGTTTGAGCCGTTAAAGAGGACCACGTGTATATTATTTAATTTTTTTTTTTCAACATACTCCCTCACATGTAAATGGGGAGTTATTTTTCCTATGAAAGTTTGACAAGTACACATTTCATCAAATGGGTGACGGTAAGATTTGAACACAGGACCTTTGTGTGCTATAATACCATGTCGAACTATTTGATCTAAAAATTTGAGCTGTTAAAGAGTGCCACATTTAGATAATTTGAATATGACATCTTGAACAAAATTCTTGATTGTCTCATAATTAGGGTTATTAGCT
Source organism: Olea europaea var. sylvestris (assembly GCF_002742605.1). Lineage (NCBI taxonomy): Eukaryota > Viridiplantae > Streptophyta > Magnoliopsida > Lamiales > Oleaceae > Olea > Olea europaea. The sequence goes on along the minus strand of NC_036246.1, from coordinate 33,552,425 downwards.
GCTACTATATCAAAATTGACGACAAAACAAGATTAACAACAAAGATAACAAATAGAGTGAAAAACAAGGTTAATCATGGAGATTGAAGTAGAGACTAGAGACTCAGTGCTTTAACCTTTATCCCAGCAAACCTAAATTTTCTGTAATGAAATTGAAGTTCAATTGTTATTTTTGCTGGAACTGTTACTCTTCAGCCCTAAAATGACTTCAAACCTATTCTGACTGGGGAAGCTTAAATTGCTAGGCAAAATAATGTAACTGGGAATGCTTAAACCGCTTGGATAAGTAATCTTAATTCTAGTTGATAACCTATAGAATACTAATTTAAGGCCCCTCAATGTGATTCCTAACCAACTAAATTAGAGTCTACTATGAAAGAATACTAGTCCTAGAGGGATTTAGAAAAATTAACCATTGCTCCTCGATCACCATCAACCAGTTTCATTTTTCTTCTTCATTTTCTTTTTGGTTAAGTGTTCTAAAACAATATTAATGATACGTTGCGGTAGTAGCCACAAATTGGTCACCCACCAAATATGTAATCTTTCTTCATGCGTCATCATCTTGAGAATATCTTAGAGAACCTTGTTTTTGAAACAGACCTATCTTCAATCCCTCACAGTTCGGCTCGAGGAAATGAGGGTCAAAAGACGCGACTCTGAGCAATGGATGCACCATAGAGTTCTCCCTCCTGAACTGAGGGATAGAGTGAGGCGTTATGATCAATACAAATGGCTAGAAACAAGAGGAGTAGATGAGGAGAGCTTGGTCCAAAGTCTACCAAAAGACCTTAGGAGAGATATTAAGCGGCATCTCTGCTTAAATTTGGTCAGAAGGGTAAGTGTGATTTTATCATTGAAAATTATATGGTCATAACATTGAGTTAACTGGACTAGTTAATACATGCGTCTTGCAGTTCTGCAATTTTTTTTCTTTAAGAGAACCTAACATCACCAAAATTTGCTTTATGCTTGTCTTGAACCAACAAAGAAATCAAGATCAGGTTGCAGCTTGATTTTTTCTGTATAACAATTTCAAGAGTATGCAGTTACACGAAAATAAATGTTTGTCAAATTGCTTCTTTCATGCAATGTTCTAGCCATCATACATGCTGCATTGGTTTATTTAATCTTTCTATTAGGATCTTGGTAAAAGATAATCTGCCCTTTGATGATTCTCTATTGTTAACAATAAAATTTAACAATTTTTATAATATGTTATATTTCCTGCAATCTATCTTTGCTCATGAACATTGCTGAATGGGTTACCTGGGTAAGTAGTATGTTCCTACACGGATCTTAAATGAAAGATAATCTGCCTGCAATTCTACACGGCTAATAAATATACAACTCAGGTTCCTCTTTTCGCAAATATGGACGATAGATTGCTTGATGCCATTTGTGAACGGCTTAAACCGAGTCTATACACAGAAAGTACATATATAGTTCGGGAAGGCGATCCAGTTGATGAAATGCTCTTTATCATCCGTGGTCGTCTGGAGAGTGTAACAACAGATGGTGGCAGATCTGGTTTTTTCAACCGTGGTTTCCTTAAAGAAGGTGACTTTTGTGGGGAGGAACTCCTCACATGGGCTCTGGATCCTAAAGCCGGTTCCAACTTACCCCCTTCTACCAGGACTGTAAAAGCTTTGACGGAGGTTGAGGCATTTGCTTTGATAGCTGATGAAGTAAAATTCATCACGAGTCAGTTTAGGCGCATTCACAGTCGCCAGGTTCAGCACACGTTTCGTTTCTACTCTCAGCAGTGGAGGACTTGGGCTGCCAGCTTTATTCAAGCTGCATGGCGCCGGTATTCCCGGAGGAAAAATGCAGAACTTCGCCGGAATGAACTCGAAGACGAAGGTACAGACATTGAATCAGTACCTGGTACTTCTTCCAGCTTTGGTGCAACAATGTTGGCGTCAAGATTTGCAGCTAATGCTATGCGAGGAGTTCACAGGCTCCGTAAATCAACTTCTACACGGCTGATGAATTTGCCGAAGCCCCCCGAGCCCGATTTTGAATCTGATGCATAGCTCTTTTCATTAGATGATCGCATGATTATCTGCCAACTTAGTGAAAATTTGAATGTGTTTTACATTTTTATTTTTTAATTTTTTGTTCCTTCTGCTTTCTTTTGTGTAATGTATCTAGCAGTAACACTTGGCACAATTTGCAATAGAAGTATGGCGAAGTCCATGATAAACTTAGAATGTAAATCATTGTATTCATTTGAGCTAAGAGCAGATGAATCACCACGCAACAACGATTTCTTTACTGGTGTCGAGAAATTAAGAAATTTTTGAGGGAGGTCTCCTCAAGACAAGCATGAAAGGACAAAGAGATGGCTCTTGTAATTGGTGGTGCATCCCAAGTTGCTTCCCCTCTCACTCTTGGTCTCCGTTTGGCAAAATTTATAAATTATGTTGTAAATCGTCAAACTTCAATTTCAATCACACGTTTCGGTAGATCTACAAATACTGTTCATTTATTCATTACTCAAGTATTTATAAATTAAATCATTTGTAGAATTCTTCCATGTCAGAGACTTATTGATTCTGCTTATGGTTAGGGTTACATCATTAGTGTCTGAAAATTATATGTTTGGTTAGGATGGGGCAGTTTCAATTTATAATGTACCTAAGAATGAGAAACCTCCATCCACAATCCTTTCATGTCCATGTAAATGAGCAGATTGGTCACTGATGCTACAAAAAATCTACAAAAAATCTGCACCTACTGATTTCCCGAGCTTGACGATTGTAAATGAGCACAATTGTAGTCTTCCGATACCTAAAACAAAGGCAACGATGTGTGTTCTTGTCGCCTCTCCGATGCTTAAGTCAGGGACTTTATGAGAGAATGTATAATGAAATTGTATGTAAAAAAGTACCTGAAGAATGATTCAAACCTTTGTATTTATAGAAGGAGATGGTGCTCTCCTAGTAGGATTGAACTAGCTGGGTATTCTTATCCAGTAGAGCCCTATTTGCATTATAGTCACAAGACCAATCATGTTTGAGGTAAGATAGTTGAGGTAGAGTCCCTTAGTAGGCGAGACTTCTGTTGGATAATCATATGCATCATGAGGATGTCCTCGAGAGCCTTGACCGAGGACCATGTCTCGAGGACTCTAACAGACGTATTCCATGGGGGTGAGAGTCAAGTCCTCGGGGGTATTTATCCCGAGGATCGCGAACCCCCAAGGACTTCGCAATCCAGAATGTAAGGATTAAGCATATGGAAGTCTTCGAGGGATACTGTCCTTCGGATATCCAATTTGGTAACATCAGTCTCCGTTTAATTTTTTTAATATGTGAATCTGCACCTGTAAGTAGATCTCTGAAGACGGATTCCTCCCATAAAGATTTTCCTGGAAATAAGAAAAAGAGAGACATGAACTGGGTGATACACGTAACACAATGGTCGAGACAAAGGGTAGTGTGATCAAATCAGGGTGAGCTAACTCCTAACCTATCTTCCCTTCGATTTGCAAGCTACAATTTATCTCGTATGAAACGGCAGGTCAACCATACGGCAATCAATTCACTCTCGGGCCTTGTATTCACTATACATCACACTGGGGGAGCTAGTTGTGCCCGAAATACTTATCCTAACCACAAAGAATGAGAGGTCCAAGGCAGAACTAATAACTGGAATGAAGTTTTGTACTGAAGTCCCCGTCCTTTATTGGGAGCTAGGAAGAAGAAATAAATACATCTATGTTAAATGAGAAAAGAACATGAAAATGAGATTGCACCCTACTCGAATCCACAATGACAAGCATAAAAATACCACCTTGTCGGCTACTTCAGTGAGTTTTTAGTAAAGGAGAAGAATCCAAACTAATCTTCGCTTGTACATTCATTCTTTTTGTGTTTGTAACACCTTGAATTTTGAGAATAATGCTGGTATTTTTGACACAAATTAGGTTGGATTTTTGAGAAAATAATTTTTCCTTTATTCAATGTGATTTTTTATCGTGTTTCTATCTTTGTGGTATTTCTAGGATTTGGCATACACTCCTATAAATATTAGACATTTTTTTTCCACTTGAAATATAGAATAATTGTGTAAGCACAATTATGGTACTCTATCAATTAATTATTTGCCTATTATCATGTTTTTTGTTTATGATCATATACTTCATATCGTGTCATATATATTACCTCTATCCATTTTATTTCCTATCAAGTGGTATCAGAGTCATTGGTTGTGAATTGTTTGAGGTTTTTGTTATTGATAGTAGTCATGAAGTACGAAATTTTGCTCTTGGATCGTAATACAAGATTCTCGTTGTGGCAAGTGAAGATGTGAGCTATACTGCACTGATGGATTTGGATGATGAGTTGTTGGAATTTTGACAAAATGCCCACAAATTAAACGATTGAGAATAAACAACGAAAAGTTTGAAAAGCACTTTCATAGATCCATCTTTATCTCTCTAATTATATTTTTTCAGGACGTTTTGAAGAAGAAAATGCAGTTGCATTATGGTTGAAGTTAGAACTATTGTGCATGATTAAATGTTTGAAAAACAAATTGTATTTGAAGCAAAGATTGTATTCTCATTGTATGGTAGAAAGCGGATCTTTGAAAGATCATCGGGCTCTGTTCAAAAGATCATCGCTGATTTGAAGACTTTAAAGGTAAAGTATAATGAAGATGATTAGGACTTAATCCTTTTGTGTTCACTATCAGCTTCGTTTAGAAACACGATCTTGTATAGTCGTGATTCTTTTACCATTGAAGATGTGTATGCTGCTTTGTTCTCAAAAGAAAAGGTGAAGCATCTGGTTGGATAAGAGGTTAGAGATGGAAAATGCCTTATTGTTCATGGTGATCGGAGAATGGGTAAGTCGAGATTAAATTTCAATAATCAAGTTTATTATTATTGCAAGTAGAAATGACACATTCAGAGGATTGTGACAAATTATAGAACAAAGGTAATTTACTGTGTGTCATGGGAAGCAATCAAATACTTCGGATGAAGCCAACATATCGAGAACTATTTAAGTGATGGAGATGTTTTGATGATTTTTGACAAGGAATCCAAACTTGACGAGGAGTGGACTTTGGATACAGCTTGTGCATTCCATATGTGTCCCAATCAAGATTTGTTTGAAACAATGAAACGGTAACGCAATGTGTCGTTATCATGGATAACAACGAACCTTGTTGGGTGGCTAGTATTGGTAGAGTCAGATTGAAGTTGGTGAATAGAATATGTAAAATACTTGATCACGCTCGATATTTTTTAGATTTGAAGAAGAATTTCATTTCGTTGAATACTCTTGATTCAAAAGGATATATGTTCTTTGGATGAGGTGGAGTTTTTAGTGTTTTGACAAAAGAGGTCCCAGTTATACATCTTGCAAGGCCAGGTGGAATTTGTGAAGGAAAGTTAGCACAATTTAGTATTGTGATGGAGATTCAGTTTATTATTGTACCTTTGAGATTTGGTTCGAGGTCCATATCGAAGAGTTCTATTCAGTCGAGTTTGGAAGATATCGTTAATTCCCTTTTGCCATCATTATCCGCGATTCTATCGCATTCAACTGTTAGGTATAAATCCACTGGAGATAGGTACGTGGATGCTGATTCGGTTATACATATTTTTAGCACTTTTGAAGATGTTGAAACTAGTTAGGAGCATTCTACAAAAGCATTGAGAGTCGATTATGCTGCAGGGTATACTTTGATGCTGTTTGATAATTTTTAATTGTTTATGAATTTTGGGGAACCCGATGTTTGAGTTCATGTATCCTGTTGGATACCATGCAAAATGATGGGTATTTTTGTGTTGGAAAAATTTTGGTTCTTATTGAAGTGCTCAAATTTTTTGTTGCAGTCAGATCTTTTTTTTAGGTGGACAAATTTTGAAGCTTTGTTCGTTGTATTGAAATTTGAGTCAAGGTGGAGATTGTTAAGTTTTTAACCCAAATTAGGTTGGATTTTTTAGAAAATATTTTTCCTTTATTCGAAGCGATTTTTGATATTATTTCCATCTTTTTGGTATTTTTAGGATTTGACCTGCACTCTTTAAATACCAGATTTCTTCACAAGTTTTGTAAAATACTTCGTTTTCCTGTCAATTAATTTTTTGCATTTTATCTTGTTGTTTGTTTGCAATCATATACTTCGTGTCGTATTATATATATATATTACCTCGATCCATTTTATTTAAAAAAATTGAATTTACGTGACTTTTCTATCCGATCTTTCTACGTCTCCATCACTCTCTCTATATTCCCTTTTTTCCTCTCATCCCTCTCACTCACTTACATACAAATTCTTACACTTTTCTCTCCATTATTCTGCATCTCTCATCATTTTTCCACTCTCTTTATCCCTCATTTCCCTCAACCATCTCCCTCATTCACACACACATTCTTCCCGAATAAAGCCAGTTAGCCATGGTTAAAAACAGAGAAGGAGGAGATAGACTTAGATGGCGATAATAGTTGGATGTTTTTTATTTTAATTTTTCAATCTGTCCAATTGGGGGCGACACGTGTCACACCTGTTTTTGAGACTTTTTTCACCTTAGATGTGTAGCACAATTGTTCTTTCCGACTATCTATCTTATTTATTGCCCCTCTCTCTTATATTATCCCAAAATCTCTCTGTCACTCATTCTTTCTATTTCCATATTCATAAATAACAAATTAAACTTAGGTATAGGAGGCAAATAGAATTTTAACAATTCTCATTTTAGGTCAAGTACTTACACATACTTTCTTTCCCACTATCTCCCTTATTTATTCTCCCCTCTCTCTCTTATATTCTCCCAAACTTTCTCTTTCACGTACTCTCTTTCATGTCGTATTCATATATAAAAAATTAAATTTATGCATAGGAGGCAAATAGAATTGAGAATACTATTTGCAATCGCTTACTACTGCAGAAACCTTATATGGTATACATATGGTCGGTTAGTGATTTGATGTATTAATATAATAGTTTTTTTTATTGTCTTATACATCATTGCATCCTTAGAATCAGTCCAGAACATGGGTAACCTCCATTCAACTTAGTTCTATACATATTTCATCAATTTTGGAGACGAAGAACAAGGCGCAATCATTAACTAAAGGCAAGTTATTTAAGTATTGAAGATCATTAATCCAAAGTCAAGATTCAAGCCATATTCTAAATTGAGGTAATGTCTTTTTATTATTTCTTGTATAGTTTAATATTTGGGTTGGTTAGCTAGGTTTTTCAATTGTATTGGATGAATGTTTGAATCATATTGTCATTTATTTCAATTCAAGACTTTAACTTGAATATTTTGTGTTATTGCTCGATAAATTTTACACACCCATTGCACTATTTATTGCTTGATTACCAATTAAGTAGTTAATTGATTGTTATAGTGTGGAATACTCACAATGAGTCTACAATAGGGTAAAATTAACATTTATAGTTAGAATTATGAATAATCTCTTTCATGCATGTAATCTTATTGATCATCTAAATTGAATGCATGACTTTCATATGAATTCGGACTAGAAATATGATCGTCTCATTTTAGTCATAGATTGATGTATCTTGGAAAATAGCATTTAATGTATTGGTTTTATTGGTTGTAAAAAATGCATGAATTGAATAAAACGATTATTGAGAATTGAAATAGATAAAAACAAAGGGATCAAATACAAGCATTCATATTATAATTAATCACTTGTTATCGCTTTCTTAGAGTATAATTGAATAAATAACAAACAAACTACAACTCTTTTGATGTCACCATACTTCGAATTTAATAGCAGCTATTGAATTACAAATTATACCTTATTTCTCGTGAAAATGATACTCTTAACTTACAAATCTTATTACTTGTACAACGATCCTATAAGCTTGTGAGTTTCACTCGAACACAAAACACTAAAGCAATCTGCGAAGGGATTAAATCAAGTATTTATTTATTTTTCATCTAGTGGACTTAATTTTATGAGCTTGTAATTAATACCTTTTAGTTAGTTTCCTCTCAATGCTTATTGCATGACTTGAAATAGAATATTATCTTCTCAAGTTTAACTAATCCAAAATTTAGCATCAAATATTAAACTTTGTAAAGTAAAATAAAATCTTATCCTATTCAACTTCCTAGACAGTTTTGTCATAATTAAAATATACATATAAAAAATTACTAAAATCCAGATATCTGCTTAGGAAATTTTAAATTCATTACAATTCCGCCATGTTATGAATAAAATAAACTTCGTAACAATCTAGGTTAATTTGTAATTTGAGTCTTACAGTGTTCCTCTTTGTTTCGGCTGAAGCTGTCAAATACCCATTGGAAGACGATTTCAGATCAGTACTGATGGATTCTCTTCAGTCAACAATGAACATTGATGTAGTAGTTAAGGTTTCAGATTGCAACTGCTTCAGCCATTCAACTACGCCATGCGGAGGATAACTCCGTATCAACATCTTCTTCCCACCAAGTGGCCGTCTGTAATATCAAATTTACTTGTTACGTGCTATGTAACCGAGCTAAAAATTTTCAAACGGCGTCATTATGCAGATTATCGAAAGAAACTGCAACAGCCAATTATGATGCTGTAAAAAGCACAATTAGTCACTCGTAGAAAAGTTTCGTCTTCCCAACTCAAACTTTATTTTGTCACGAACTGGACCTGTTTGTTTGAGTTTGGTCATTTAGTTAAGATCGGTTAGTTTTTCCATTGGAATTTCTGACCTCTAACTTGAAACAAAAAGCAAACTTCAGCGACCAATTTGAAACACAATAAAGGATAACACGAAAAATCTGATTTGGACACTAGGGAGTGAGGGAGGAAGAAAGGAAAACCTTGTAACCTCTTCGAAGGAACTCGAGTGAGCTTCCTTGTTCCTCCTGCAACCCTAGGACCCTCAATAGTTCTTCTTTAGTCTACCATGCCAAATAAAAGCAAAGTTAATAAGGTTTGTTTATCACGTATATGAAGTCACCAAAAAAGTGCAGTTGACAGGATCAGATGCATATTTACTTCACCCAGAGTGAAACGAGTTGTGCTCTCTGCTACGCAAGCATAAGAACCATCTGTTTGCTTTAACATCACCTGCCAAGGCCCTGAAGAAGCAATCGCAAAGGGTTTATTATATGATTATTGAAGTTAAATGAATTAAAACTGAATCATTGTTACTATCTACCTTTTTCTTCATTCAGGTACATTTTCAGACAAGATATAGACCATGTTTGGCTAAGCAATGTAAAAATCAGTATTCCAAACATGTTGGGTTAGATTACTTTTAAGTATCTAAAAGAAGTTACTTATTTTGAAAGAACTTGACCCTTAGTGTCGAAGTAACATAACTCATTTACAGATTTAAGCAATCAAAAAAATTATTGATTTTAAAACTTTCTTATTTGTTTATAAATTTACTTTTTAAGCTTAGTCAAACATGCTCATAGTATTTATATATTTGAGTCCTCTCCAACACACTAAAAGAGTTAAGAGTGAACTGGAAATGAAAAAATTGAAGAAAATAGATAGCTGGAAAGAGGAAAAAAACAACTAAACAGAACTATTAGTCACCCGGGTATTGACGAAATAATGCTCCACTGTAATTCACCAGATAAGGTGCCACTGCAACTGTCTTTTTCAGTACAAAATATTTAGTATTCTAGATAAAATGTCAAGATAAGATAAAAGGAAATGCTCATAAAATTGTGATCATCAGGACAGTACCTTTGAGTAATCTCTTGTTCGTATGTAAAAGACTGGAATAAATTGAGAAAGAAAACGAAAATGTAAATCTTTGGGCGGGAAACCCAAAAGACCCAGATCAGCTCTGCACATTTTGATTAATGTTTGTCAAAGGTATTGCATAGAAACATCAATATGGAGCTTGATAATCCATCATAATTCACAAATAGCTTCTGCATACCGTAGTGTGTCAAGTTCCAAGTTAAAGAGAAGACAAGGTGTGGAAGATGCAAATTTTTCCTGCATTATCCAGAAACACCATTAATAAGATAAAGAATCATCATTATCTATGAAGCCTTATTACCATTACTTTGTGTCGACTTATTGTCAGCTACATTGATCCTTTTTCATCACTCCGCTTCATTCTTTCGTTAGATCTACCTGGAGATGTATAGAAACTAAATCCTTAACAACCACAACAAGCCATCTTACTTTAGGTTTATTCCTCTTTGTAACTTGCTACGCCGAACTACTTTACGAAGAGATTTTAGGGTTCTTTAAACCTTTTCCATCAGAGTGTTTCAGGAGGTTTTGCAAAGAAGACCCAACCTAACCCTACCACAGCAGGCGGGTTGCTTCCTCTGTCGTCACCGGGGACTCTTGGTGAGAAGACCTTAGGATAAGTTACTAAAACAAACAGGGGAGGAAAGGATCAACCTGTTCAGTAGAACTCTGAAGAAAGACTGTTGGAATCATAGTTCAGATTAAAGTTGGTTTAGTGAGGGCGACTGCGAAAGTCACCAAATGGGTCAATCTTCTCCTCCGGTTTGTTCCAGATTTGAAATATAAAAAGGCGAAGGATTGTAGTTTCCTTAGCTAATTACCGAACTGGGATTGCTCCCCAGCTTGAGCAAGAATGGTTGAGCAGAGAGGAGTAGTTCGCTTACTTCTACCCTTGGTTGGGAGAGAAAGTCCCCTCCTTGAGAAGCGGGGAAATGATCAAAGAGAAGAACCAGAGTGGTGGGCAGGGCGAAAGATTAGGAAACAATTTTCCTGCTCTTAATAATTCAAGATAACTTCTCCATAGATGATAGCACTGATTCAGAACTCCGGATGGTTATTACATTAATTTAGGAAGAAAAAATATAAAACATGATATTGCATTCCATTTCCAATCAGTAGTTCAGTTCGTTTATTTTGTTTCCCAAATAAAATCCAAATGAGGACCCGAGAAGGCAGTAAAAATCAGCCACATACGATTTTGATAGTGGATCCAAGAGAAAATGGGGTGGGAAGCCGCAAAATGTAGACAACAAAAGGAGAAAGAGGAAAACGAAGATAACAGACACTCAACAAAATAAATGTTTCATTTAACAAGTTAATTCACGTTCTATTCAAAAATTAAGTAGCAGACTAAGAGTCTGATCTAAAATTAAGAAACAAAAAGTTAATTCTGGTAATTTACTTCGAAAACATAGTTTACACGGCTAATAAATATACAATTCAGGTTCCTCTTTTCGCAAATATGGACGATAGATTGCTTGATGCCATTTGTGAACGGCTTAAACCGAGTCTATACACAGAAAGTACATATATAGTTCGGGAAGGTGATCCAGTTGATGAAATGCTCTTTATCATCCGTGGTCGTCTGGAGAGTGTAACAACAGATGGTGGCAGATCTGGTTTTTTCAACCGTGGTTTCCTTAAAGAAGGTGACTTTTGTGGGGAGGAACTCCTCACATGGGCTCTGGATCCTAAAGCCGGTTCCAACTTACCCCCTTCTACCAGGACTGTAAAAGCTTTGACGGAGGTTGAGGCATTTGCTTTGATAGCTGATGAAGTAAAATTCATCACGAGTCAGTTTAGGCGCATTCACAGTCGCCAGGTTCAGCACACGTTTCGTTTCTACTCTCAGCAGTGGAGGACTTGGGCTGCCAGCTTTATTCAAGCTGCATGGCGCCGGTATTCCCGGAGGAAAAATGCAGAACTTCGCCGGAATGAACTCGAAGACGAAGGTACAGACATTGAATCAGTACCTGGTACTTCTTCCAGCTTTGGTGCAACAATGTTGGCGTCAAGATTTGCAGCTAATGCTATGCGAGGAGTTCACAGGCTCCGTAAATCAACTTCTACACGGCTGATGAATTTGCCGAAGCCCCCCGAGCCCGATTTTGAATCTGATGCATAGCTCTTTTCATTAGATGATCGCATGATTATCTGCCAACTTGGCAAAAATTTGAATGTGTTTTACATTTTTATTTTCTAATTTTTTGTTCCTCCGCTTTCTTTTGTGTAATATATCTAGCAGTAACACTTGGCACAATTTACATTAGAAGTATGGCGTAAGTCAGTCATTGTATTCATTTGAGTTAAGAGCAGATGAATCACCACGCAACAACGATTTCTTTACTGGTGTCGAGAAATTAAGAAATTTTTGAGGGAGTTCTCCTCAAAACAAGCATGAAAGGACAAAGAGATGGCTCTTGTAATTGGTGGTGCATCCCAAGTTGCTTCTCCTCTCATTCTCTTGGCCCCCGTTTGGCAAAATTTATAAATTATGTTGTAAATCGTCAAACTTCAATTTCAATCACATGTTTCAGTAGATCTACAAATACTGTTCACTTATTCATTACTCAATTATTTATAAATTAAATCATTTGTAGAATTCTTCCATGACAGAGGCTTATTGATTCTACTTATGGTTAGGGTTACATTATTAGTGTCCGAAAATTATATGTTTGGTTAGGATGGGGCAGTTTCTATTTATAATGTACCTAAGAATGAGAAACCTGCGTCCACAATCCTTTCACGTCTATGTAAATGAGCATATTGGTCACTGATGCTACAAAAAATTTGCACATGCTGATTTCCTGAGTTTTAGGATTGTGAATGAGCATGATTGTAGTCTTTAGGTACCTGAAACAAAGGCAACGAGATGTGTTCTTGTCGTCCCTCCAATACTTAAGTCAAACAAGAAATTTATGAAAGAATGTATAAGGAAATTATATGTAAAAATGTACCTGAAGAATGATCCAAACCTTTGCACTTATAGAGGGAGATAGTTGGGTATTCTTATCCAATAGAGTCCTATTTGCATAATAGTCACAAGACCAATCATGTTTGAGGTAAGATAGTTGAGGTAGAGTCCCTTAGGAGGCGAGACTTCTATTGGATAATCATATGCATCATGAAGATGTCCTCGAGAGCCTTGACTGAGGACCATGTCTCGAGGACTCTAACAATCGTATCCCATGGAGGTGAGAGTCAAGTCCTCGGGGGTATTTATCTCGAGGACCACGAACCCGAAGGACTTCGTAATCCAGAATGTAAGGATTAAGCATATGGAAGTCTTTGAGGTATACCGTCCTTTGGATATCCAATTTGGTAACATCAATCACCGTTTAGTTTTTTTAATATGTGAATCTGCACTTGTAAGTAAATCTCTGAAGACGGATTCTTCCCATAAAGATTTTCATGGAAATAAGAAAAAGAGAGACATGAACTGGGTGATAGTCGAGACAAAGGGCAGTGTGATCAAATCAGGGTGAGCTAACTCCAAACCTGTCTTCCCTTCGATTTACAAGCTACAATTCTCTCATATGAAGCGGCAAGTCAACCATACGGCAATCAATTCTCTCTCGGGCCTTGTATTCACTGTACATCACACTGTGGGAGCTAGTTGTGCCCGAAGTACTTATCCTAAGCACAAAGAATGAGAGGTCCAAGGCAGAACTAATAACTGGAATGAAGTTTTGTACTGAAGTCCCCGTCCTTTATTGGGAGCTAGGAAGAAGAAATAAATACATTTATGTTAAATGAGAAAAGAACATGAAAATGAGATTGCACCCTACTCGAATCCACAATGACAAGCATTTAAGCAATAAAAACACCACCTTGCCGGCTACCCCAACGAGTTTTTAGTAAAGGAGAAGAATTCAAATTAGTCTTCGCTTGTACATTCCTTCTTTTTGTGTTTGTAACACCTTGAATTTTGAGAATAACATTGGGTATTTTTGACACACACTAGGTTGGATTTTCGAGAAAATATTTTTTCCTTTATTAAATGTGATTTTTTATCGTGTTTCCATCTTTGTGGTATTTCTAGGATTTGGCATGCACTTCTATAAATATTAGACCTTTTTTTTTCACCTGAGATATAGAATAATTGTGTAAGCACAAATATTGTATTCGTTTTCTTCACATTAGTCAATTGAATAAAATACTCTGTTACTCTATCAATTAATTATTTGCCTATTATCATGTTGTTTGTTTATGATCATATACTTCATATCGTGTCATATATATTACCTCTATTTGTTTTATTTCCCATCAGTGGTATCGAAGTCATTGATTGTGATTTGTTTGAGGTTTTTGTTATTGATAGTAGTCATGAAGTACGAAATTTTGCCCTTGGATCGTAGTACAAGATTCTCGTTGTGGTAGGTGGAGATGTGAGCTATACTGCACTGATGGATTTGGATGATGAGTTGTTGGAATTTTGACAAGATGCCCACAAATTGGACGGTGGAGAAGAAACAACGAAAAGTTCGAAAAGCACTTTCCTAGATCCATCTTCATCTCTCTAATAATATTTTTTTAGGACGTTTTGAAGAAGAAAATGGCAGTTGCATTGTGGTTGAAGTTGGAATTATTGTGCATGATTAAATGTTTGACAAACAAATTGTATTTGAAGTAAAGACTGTATTCTCATTGCATGGTAGAAAGTGGATCTTTGAAAGATCATCTAGCTGTGTTCAAAAGATCATTGCTGATTCGAAGACTTTAAAGGTAAAGTATAATAAAGATGATTAGGTCTTAATCCTTTTGTGTTCACTATCAGCTTCATTTAGAGACATGATCTTGTATAGTCATGATTCTTTCACTATTGAAGATGTGTATGCTGCTTTGTTCTCAAAAGAAAATATGAAGCATCTAGTTGGATATGAGGTTAGAGATGGAAAAGGCCTTGTTGTTCATGGTGATCGGAGAATGCGTAAGACGAGATTAAATTTCAGTAATCAAGTTTATTATTATTGCATGAAGAAATGTCACATTCAGAGGATTGTGACAAATTGCAGAACAAAGGTAATTTGACTGTGTATCATGGAAAGCAATCAAATACTTCGTACAAGGCCAACATACCGATAATTATTTAAGTGATGGAGATGTTTTGATGATTTTTGACATGGAATCCAAACTTGACGGGAGTGGACTTTGGATACAGTTTGTGCATTCCATATGTGTCCTAACCGAAATTTGTTTGAAATAATGAAACGGTAACGCAATGTGTCGTTATCATGGATAACAACGAACCGTGTTAGGTGGCTAGTATTGGTAGAATCAGATTGAAGCTGGTGAATAGAATATGTAGAATACTTGATCACGCTTGATATTTTTTAGACTTGAAGAAGAATCTCATTTTGTTGAATACTCTTGATTCAAAAGGATACACATTCTTTGGATGAGGTGGAGTTTTGAGCATTTGGAAGGGTGTTCTTGTTGTATTGGAGGACAAAAGAGGTGCCAGTTATACATCTTGCAAGGTCACACATAATTTGTGAAGGAAAGTTAGTACAGTTTAGTACTGTGATGGAGATTCAGTTTATTATTGTACCTTTGAGATTTGGTTCGAGGTCCAAATTGAAGAGTTCTATTCAGTCGAGTTTGGAAGATATAGTTAATTCCGTTTTGCAATCATTATTTGTGGTTCCATCGTATTCAACTGCCAGGTATAAATCAACTGGAGATAGGTACATAGATGTTGATTCAGTTATACATGTTTCGAGCATTTTTGAAGGTGTTGAGACTAGCCAGGAGCATTCTATGAAGGCATTGAGAGTCGATTATGTTGTAGGGTGTACTTTGACGCCGTTTGATAATTTTTAATTGTTTATGAATTTTGGGAAACCCGATGTTTGAGTTCATGTATCTTGTTGGATATTGTGGAAAATGATGGGTATTTTTGTGTTGGAAAAAGTTTGGTTCTTATTGAAGTGTTCGAATTTTTTGTTGCAATCAGATTGTTTTTTAGGTGAACAAATTTCGAAGCTTTGTTCGTTGTATTGAAATTTGAGTGAAGGTGGAGATTGTTGAGTTTTTGACCCAAATTTGGTTGGATTTTTTAGAAAATATTTTTCCTTTATTCGAAGTGATTTTTTATATTGTTTCCATCTTTGTAGTATTTTTAGGGTTTGACATGCACTCTTTAAATACTAGATTTCTTCACAAGTTTTGTATTGCTGAAATATAAAATAATCGTGTAAGTACAATTATTGTATTTTTTCTATATTAGTCAATTGAATAAAATACTTCGTTTTCCTGTCAATTAATTTTTTGCATTTTATCTTATTGCTTGTTTGCAATCATAAACTTCGTTTGTGTTATATGTATATTACCTCAATTCGTTTTATTTAAAAAAATTGAATTTACATTACTTTTCTATCCGAATGTTCTTTCTACGTCTCCATCATTCTCTCTCTATTCCCTTTTTTCCTCTCATCCCTCTCACTCACTTACATACAAATTCTTACACGTTTCTCTCCATTATTCTGCATCTATCATCATTTTTCAACTCTCTTTATCGCTCATTTCCCTCAACCATCTCTCTCATTCACACACACATTCTTTCTCAAATAAAGCCAGTTAGCTATGGTTAAAAACAGGGAAGGATGAGATAAACCTAGGTGGCGATAATGGTTGGCTGTTTTTGTTTTAATTTTTCAAATTGTTCAATTGTAGGACGACACGTGTCACACAGTTTTTGAGCATCTTTTCACCTTAGATGTGTAGCACAATTGTTCTTTTCGACTATCTATCTTATTTATTGTCCCACTCTCTTATATTCTCCTAAACTCTCTCTGTCGCTCATTCTTTCTATTTCCATATTCATATGTAACAAATTAAACCTACGTATAGGAGGCAAATAGAATTTCAACAATTCTCATTTTAGGTCAAGTACTTACACACACTTTCTTTCCCACTTCTCCCTTATTTATTCTCCCTTCTCTCTCTTATATTCTCCCAAACTCTCTCTTTCACATACTCTCTCTCATGTCGTATTCATATGTAACAAATTAAATTTATGTATAGGAGGTAAATAGAATTGAGTTATGCTATTTCAGTCGCTTACTATTGCAAAAGTCTTATGTGGTATACATATGGTCGATTAGTGATTTGATGTATTAATATAATAGTTTTTTTTATTGTCTTATGCATCATTGCATCCTTAGAATCAGTCCAGAACATGGGAAACCTCCATTCAACTTAGTTCTATACATATTTCATCAATTTTGGAGACAAAGAACAATGCACAATCATTAACTAAATGCAAATTATAAAAGTATTGAAGATCATTAATCCAAAGTCAAGATTCAAGCCAAGAAATTGAATTGTTTCAATTTCTCCATTATTCTAAATTGAGGTAATGTCTTTTTATTATTTCTTGTATAGTTTAATAATTAGGATGGTTAGCTAGGTTTTTCAATTGTATTGGAGGAATGTTTGAATCATATTGTCATTTATTTCAATTCAAGACTTTAATTTAAATATTTTGTGTTATTGCTTGATTGATTTTACACACCCATTGCACTATTTATTGCTTGATCACCAATTAAATAGTTAGTTGCTTGTTATAGTGTGGAATATTCACAATGAGTCTAGAACAGGGTAAAATTAACATTTGTAGTTAGAATTATGAATAATCTCTTTCATACATTTAATCTTATTGATAATCTAAATTGAATGCATGACTTTTATATGAATTCGAACTAGAAATATGATCGTCTCGTGTTAGTTATAGATTGATGTATCTTGGAAAATAGCATTTAATGTATTAGTTTTATTGGTTGTAAAAAATGCATGAATTGAATAAAACGATTATTGAGAATTGAAATAGATAAAAACAAAGGGATACATGAATCAAATACAAGCATTCATATTATATTTAATCACTTTTTATCGCTTTCTTAGAGTAGAATTAGAATAAATAACAAATAAATCACAGCTCTTTTGATGTCACCATACTTCGAATTTAATAGTAGCTATTGAATTACAAATTATATTTTATTTCTCATAGAAATGATACTCTTAATTTACAAATCTTATTACTTATACAACGATCTTATAAGCTTGTGAGTTTCACTCGAACACAAAACACTAAAGCAATCTGCGAAGGGATTACATCAAGTATTTATTTAATTTTTTTTTTTCATCTAGTGGACTTAATTTTATGAGCTTGTAATTGATGCATTTTAGTTTGTTTCTTTTCAATGCTTATTGCATGACTTGAAATGTGAATATTATTTTCTCAAGTTTAACTAATCCAAAATTTAGCATTAAATATAAACTTTGTAAAGTAAAATAAAATCTTATCATATTCAACTCCCTAGACAGTTTTGTCATAATTAAAATATACATATAAAAATTACTAAAATCCAGTTATTTGCTTAGGAAATTTTAAATTCATTACAATTCCGCCATGTTATGAATAAAATAAACTTTGTAACAATCTAGATTAATTTGAAATTTGAGTCTTACAGTGTTCCTCTTTGTTTCGGCTGAAGCTGTCAAATACCCATTAGAAGACGATTTCAGATCAGTACTGATGGATTCTCTTCAGTCAACAATGAACATTGATGTAGTAGTTAAGGTTTCAGATTGCAGCTGCTTCAGCCATTCAACTACGCCATGCAGAAGATAACTCTGTATCAACATCTTCTTCCCACCAAGTGGCCGTCTGTAATATCAAATTTACTTGTTACGTGCTATGTAACCAAGCTAAAAACTTTCAAACGGCGTCATTATGCAGATTATTGAAAGAAACTGCAACAGCCAATTATGATGCTGTAAAAAGCACAATTAGGCACTCGTAGAAAAGTCTCATCTTGCTAACTCAAATTTTATTTTGTTCCAAACTGGACCTTTTTTTGTTTTGAGTTTGGTCACTTGGTTAAGATCGGTTAGTTTTTCCATTGGAATTTCTGACCTCTACCTTGAAACAAAAAGCGAACTTCAGCGACCAATTTGAAACACAATAAAGGATAACAAGAAACAGAAAACACGAAAAATCTGATTTGAACACTAGGGAGTGAGGGAGGAAGAAAGGAAAACCTTGTAACCTCTTCGAAGGAACTCGAGTGAGCTTCCTTGTTCCTCCTGCAATCCTAGGACCCTCAATAGTTCTTCTTTAGTCTACCATGCCAAATAAAAGCAAAGTTCATAAGGTTTGGTTATCACGTATATGAAGTCACCAAAAAAGTGCAGTTGACAGGATCAGATGCATATTTACTTCACCCAGAGTGAAACGATTTGTGCTCTCTGCTACGCAAGCATAAGAACCATCTGTTTGCTTTAACATCACCTGCCAAGGCCCTGAAGAAGCAATTGCAAAGGGTTTATTATATGATTATCGAAGTTAAATGAATTAAAACTGAATCATCGTTACTATCTACCTTTTTCTTCATTCAGGTACATTTTCAGACAAGATATAGACCATGTTTGGCTAAGCAATGTAAAAATCATTGTTCCAAACATGTTGGGTTAGATTACTTTTAAGTATGTAAAAGAAGTTACTTATTTTGAAAGAACTTGACCCTTAGTGTCGAAGTAACATAACTCATTTACAGATTTAAGCAATCAAAAAAATTATTGATTTTAAAACTTTCTTAGTTGTATATAAATTTACTTTTTAAGCTTAGTCAAACATGCTCATAGTATTTATATTTGAGTCCTCTCCAACACCTAAAAGAGTTAAGAGTGAACTGGAAATGAAAAAATTGAAGAAAATAGATAGCTGGAAAGAGGAAAAAAACAACTAAACAGAACTATTAGTCACCCGGGTATTGACGAAATAATGCTCCACTGTAATTCACCAGATAAGGTGCCACTGCAACTGTCTTTTTCAGTACAAAATATTTAGTATTCTAGATAAAATGTCAAGATAAGATAAAAGGAAATGCTCATAAAATTGTGATCATCAGGACAGTACCTTTGAGTAATCTCTTGTTCGTATGTAAAAGACTGGAATAAATTGAGAAAGAAAACGAAAATGTAAATCTTTGGGCGGGAAACCCAAAAGACCCAGATCAGCTCTGCACATTTTGATTAATGTTTGTCAAAGGTATTGCATAGAAACATCAATATGGAGCTTGATAATCCATCATAATTCACAAATAGCTTCTGCATACCGTAGTGTGTCAAGTTCCAAGTTAAAGAGAAGACAAGGTGTGGAAGATGCAAATTTTTCCTGCATTATCCAGAAACACCATTAATAAGATAAAGAATCATCATTATCTATGAAGCCTTATTACCATTACTTTGTGTCGACTTATTGTCAGCTACATTGATCCTTTTTCATCACTCCGCTTCATTCTTTCGTTAGATCTACCTGGAGATGTATAGAAACTAAATCCTTAACAACCACAACAAGCCATCTTACTTTAGGTTTATTCCTCTTTGTAACTTGCTACGCCGAACTACTTTACGAAGAGATTTTAGGGTTCTTTTAAACCTTTTCCATCAGAGTGTTTCAGGAGGTTTTGCAAAGAAGACCCAACCTAACCCTACCACAGCAGGCGGGTTGCTTCCTCTGTCGTCACCGGGGACTCTTGGTGAGAAGACCTTAGGATAAGTTACTAAAACAAACAGGGGAGGAAAGGATCAACCTGTTCAGTAGAACTCTGAAGAAAGACTGTTGGAATCATAGTTCAGATTAAAGTTGGTTTAGTGAGGGCGACTGCGAAAGTCACCAAATGGGTCAATCTTCTCCTCCGGTTTGTTCCAGATTTGAAATATAAAAAGGCGAAGGATTGTAGTTTCCTTAGCTAATTACCGAACTGGGATTGCTCCCCAGCTTGAGCAAGAATGGTTGAGCAGAGAGGAGTAGTTTGCTTACTTCTACCCTTGGTTGGGAGAGAAAGTCCCCTCCTTGAGAAGCGGGGAAATGATCAAAGAGAAGAACCAGAGTGGTGGGCAGGGCGAAAGATTAGGAAACAATTTTCCTGCTCTTAATAATTCAAGATAACTTCTCCATAGATGATAGCACTGATTCAGAACTCCGGATGGTTATTACATTAATTTAGGAAGAAAAAATATAAAACATGATATTGCATTCCATTTCCAATCAGTAGTTCAGTTCGTTTATTTTGTTTCCCAAATAAAATCCAAATGAGGACCCGAGAAGGCAGTAAAAATCAGCCACATACGATTTTGATAGTGGATCCAAGAGAAAATGGGGTGGGAAGCCGCAAAATGTAGACAACAAAAGGAGAAAGAGGAAAACGAAGATAACAGACACTCAACAAAATAAATGTTTCATTTAACAAGTTAATTCACGTTCTATTCAAAAATTAAGTAGCAGACTAAGAGTCTGATCTAAAATTAAGAAACAAAAAGTTAATTCTGGTAATTTACTTCGAAAACATAGTTTTGATATTCAATTGCATTTAAGGATTAGAAATAAGGCATGCAAGGTTGTAGAATAAGCCAAAGGGGTAAAAGCAAATAGCGTACCATATACTTCTCGACATTAGACAGATCACGAGTGCTGCAATTGATGAATATGTAGAGTGATGGTGGCTTGTCAGATTGCCAACGAGCTGCATTAGAAGAGAGAGAATGAGTAGTTAAGTCCAAAGCATCTAGGCACTGAACACTAAAGATTATATTATACCAAATGAAAACATTTCAATATTAATGTGCAATTATGCAACGTAGTTCCAGTACTAAATTGAGTGAAAATATGATGGTGCAAGAACTCTAGTGTCTATTTCTATGTACCATGATAGGCAGAAAGATAGCATTAAAATATGCTATGCTTATCATGATGGGCAGCAAGAAAGAATTAAATTTATACAACCAACCTTCATTTTCATCCTCGAAATCAAAATCCAAAGTGTCTCTTATGGATTTGAAAAATGTTGTGACTGGACCACTGGGAACATCATCCAAGGATCCAACAGTTATACCATCAATCTGACAAAAAAATTAATAATAATAGTTTAACAATATGAACTTCCAGCTACTGTGATGTATTGACTCTCCTTAAGTTGAAAGAACAATAAGTTTGGACCAAGTAGACCTAAACCATGTAGGCACCAATACTATCAATGTCAGTCTATCTATGGCTATTATCTATCTCCAGCCCACCTAGGGTTCATGAGAATTAAACAAAATGCCTGATAAGAAAAGGACTGCCTAGTTGGGTATAGAGGACCAACAAAGCCCACGTCAATCCGACATCATATACCATTGGAAGTTAAATCTTCAATAAGCTTTGTCTCAATATATTTGAAAAGTATTATCAAAGAATTGAACTTCAAAATAAAGCTTCTATGTAGAGACAAGCAACTTACTTCACTTGGTTCTCGAAATCACCAAGAAAAAAATTCAATCATTCTTTTCCATTCTCAATGTGAAACCCAAGTTTTTGAACACCTAAATACTGTCTAAAATGCATGAAATAACTTTGTTCAATCTTCCTAATTACAAAAGAGTGAGAAAAACTGTTACTATCTCGTTTTAGCCTATGTTTGGCCTCCATTTTTCCAAAAATTCATTTTTTCAAAACTCATTTTCTACCACATATTCTCCCATAAAATAATTTTACACGTAAACCCAAAACTTTTCTCATTTTCTAATCATACATTCTCCAACAAAACACTATTCATTCTGATAAAAAAGGGGCTCAAACAAGGGCTTAATATAAAATTGCATAGGATCTCAAAAGAGCTACTAAAGACAATATTAAAATAACATATGTCCAGATTAGTATTTCATGCGGAAATGTTTACATTCAACACAGAATTTCATGATACTTCTCATGATACGTGACTCAAATTTTTCATCAAGATATTTGCCCTTCACATTAGTTGCCAATTTATCACACGGCTTAAGTAAGATGACTCGTCTAAAATTAGTGCTTCTCAGCAAGTGCTCACCGGAGAATTTCTTGATACTAAATGGCTGAGAAAAGCAACAAGACAACATGAAAATCAGGAATGTCATCTAGTTACCGAGTCAAGAGCTGATTTAAAAAGATCTGAGGCCCTGCGCTTTTCTGGCTTGTCGGGAAATACCTAAAAAAATAATGTTTCTCAGATATTGCTCCTCAAAACCAAAACATATCCATATCCATGAGAAGCGAGAATCTTCTTACTATGCAAGCTCTGGTTTCCTGTTTCTCTTTTAGCTTTCTAACTACAGCCAAGGCAAGTTGAATGTTGGCATCACTAAAATCATCAGACGATCCCTTCACATTTTTAGATATTCAAAAATATCAAGCATCTGATTAAGAATTTTTGGTCAACAAGACAATGCAACATCAATCAAGAGATAGCAATGAAAAAAGTCCTAATGATTCTTTCCAACAAGATCTATATACAAAAAATTTCAAGAATTCTATAAATGA
Organism: Olea europaea var. sylvestris; assembly: GCF_002742605.1. Lineage (NCBI taxonomy): Eukaryota > Viridiplantae > Streptophyta > Magnoliopsida > Lamiales > Oleaceae > Olea > Olea europaea. Next base: position 33,529,365 of record NC_036246.1, on the reverse strand, counting down.
AAATCCACAATATAAATACGAGGAAGCCAATCTGTGGAAAGCCATTTCTTGGAAGACAAGTGCTTGAGAGCTAAGAGGATACCTTGTAAGAAGAAATATTGCTAGGCAGCGGACTGGTAATAGCAAATTGCAAACCAGCAGAGCGTCAATAAAATGAAAAAAGAAAGAAGGTGTCACAACAGAAATTGATGACTGACTCAAGACCCTGGAGAAAAACTTAAAAGAAAGGCAAAACATCTAAATTTGTTCTTTTATGAATAAATTCAGAATCCAGCAGAGAGTAAACGAAGTTTGGTAGTACAGGAAATTAAGCAAAAATATATTCAAAATATCAACCTATCAAAGAAAATAATGCATTGGAAAACGACATTTCATCCATAAGCTGACATGAATCTTGATGAAAAATGATGAATTCTAAAATTTTGGGGCTTCAAACAAGAAGCCTAATTATTTATTTCAAAATAGATGAAATATGAATCACCTCGCCAACTCCAAATTATTGATGTCTTCAAGTATGTCAGCTATTACTCTTCTTAGATCTTAATACCATCAATTCTTTCAACTTTTGACATTACACAACCCTAATGGCAATTATAGGCAAATTGTTCCACTGGAAACTTGTTCCTATCTACTGGATGATAAATTTTCATCTGTCAGTTCACAATTGAGACATACTTGTGTAGTATTAGAAAGCAAATTTTTTTTTATATCATATCACATGTCACAAAACTACATTTGGTTATTGTTAAATCTGGTTGACAGAAATGGAGAATTGTCACAGAGATTGGGGATAATTGAAAAATACCTATCGAGTTAAAAGCAAGTTCCATATGGTAAATGTTATTATACTAGCTATACTTTATACATTCAGTGTTGGGCACTTGAAGGAAAAAAGTATATACAAGATGAGTCTAACAAAAATGTTATGATGGATGTGCAGTAATATTAGAAAAGAAAGAAAAAAAGGTGAGTATATACACCAATAAGTGGATGTGGCACCTAACTGAATAAGGGAAGCACGACTTAGAGCATGTTTGGTTGGGTGGGTGATCTTTGCCCAACATACTCTACGGTGGTTGGGTCATATCTTTGCATAAATATGTTCTCCTTCACAAGAGTGATAAAATTCAGGTAGAACACAATAGAAAATGTAAAGGTAGACTAAAATTAACATTACCTTGATGCAAAAAAAAAAAAAAAAAAAAAAAAAAATTTTTTTTTTTGGAAAAAGAAGAACAAAAAAAAAAAATTTAAAAAAAAAAAAACCCTTAAAATCTCTGAAGAAGGTAGGCTTTCATATCAAGCAAAGGATGTTTTATGTTAATTTTTGAAAAAAAAAAAAAAAAAAAATGATTTTATTCAATCTTTTGGCAAAAGTAGCAGCAAAACAAACAATTTAACAAAAAAACAACGCTTGAAAAGATAGCTAATAAAATATACAAATACCTTTGGACTTGAAAAGAAGAGAATCAATAGTCCAAAACTAATCAATATGCTTCTCAATTCACTCTTTCTACTAATAAATTTTGTTCTCATCAGTAACAAGGAAACACACATTTTATTAGTCTAGTTACTTAAATGTGATACCTTGGAAAGCCATAAAGACCTTGCTAATTCATTAACTATGCACGATAGCAATAAAAAACTTGCAACTTTCAAATAAATTGATTTAAAATTCAGAAAAAATGGGAACCTGAATTTGCATCACATCACAAAGAACCAAAGAACTTTTAGACTCAATATAGTGATCATATTGAAACTTAATTTGCGACCCAAGCAGAATATAAATTACAAATAGGAAAAAAGTACTTAAAGCTTGGGACATGCCTTACTGTTACCCAATTAATCATTAAGAAACAGTATAACTACCATCACAATAAATTCAACCTAAAAAGTAATATTTCATAGCAATACAAATTGATAATAAATAATAAGCAAAGAAATACGCACGGGAAATCGATTTCGAGGCGGATTTTTCCGTCCTTGAGAGCATAGAAAAGAGAAGTGGCAGCATCTGAGACAAGAATTTCATATGATTTGGGCTTGTAAACCTCAACACCCATCTTGCGTTCAGCTTCAGGTTCGGTAGCTTTTGAACTATTAATTCTCGTGGAAATGCTCTTGAGATTGAATTGAGACGGAAATGAGCAGATTAATTTTCTTGGAATTACGGGAACCAAAGATGAGAAAAGGGAGTGCCGAGAATGTGGAGTTAGAGGAGAAAACACTGATGGGTTCTTCGTTAACATATAGAATGTGGCCGTCTGAGCGGCCATGACGATTCTTGGATCGCCACTCAGTGTGCGACTGCGTGTGCGTGTGTGTGTGTGTGTGAGAGAGAGAGAGATGGCGAGGAGGGAAAGATAACGGTATGAAGATTGGGTGGCTGACAAGGCAACCATGTCTTGCGAATCGACTTTATTTTTATTTTATTATTATTATTTAGTAATAAATTGTTTACAAGTCTTCGCAGGATTTTTAGACCTCCACTTATATGAAATATCTACATCGTTCATGAAGATTTGTAGTCATTACAAGAGAGTTTAACAAAAATAAGCAAAATTCACTGAATATGAAATAAGTTATTATAATTGTTTTTTGTCATGTAGGCTATAGGCAATAGAATTTTAATTATGGTTCTCTGAAATTAGGTAGGAGATCAGGACTAACTAAGTTATAAGTTCTAAATCTTCAATAACTAAGTAAAATTACATTTCGATAAGTGTAAAATGTTACACTTATTTGAGTTTTTAATCTCTCTAGTTTTTACTTTATTTAAGTACTTTTCAATATTTTACGGTGTTTTATGTGTTAGGAACATCCAAAAGTTCAGTTAACACAATTGCAATGAAAAATTGCAAAATAGAAGTGATAAGTGTATTTTACACACTTATTTTTATCACAAAATATGGATAATTTTTTATAAATATATTGAAATATAGCTTAATTCTATAAAAATTATATTGACAAACAAGTAAAACAGATCAAAATGGAAGAAAATCAAAATTCAGGGACCAAAGTACAAATAATCAAAAGATGACAGCATGAACAAAAATGTGAAAGAGTCAAGGACCAATTTAGTAAAGATGTGAAGTATTGGAAGAAGAATAAATGAGAAAAGAAGTCAAGAAACGAGAAAACAGAGTTCGAGGACTAAAACACAGCTTTTTGAATTTTGTTAACACTATGTGGTCGCATAGTATGTTTTTCCATGCGGTCGCATGATGATTTTCAACAAGTTTTAGGGTCAAGTTCCATTGAACTATGCTATAACATATTACAATTTTGGCAAAATTTTTTATGTGATTGAAATTCTTATTGAAACAAATTTTGGGATGTTTTTTAAATACCTTGGGCCATCCATAAGTAGGGGATAACATGTTAAAACACATTCATAGAGGTTTTGGAGCGTAGAAGGAGGTAAGGAAACACGAAGATTGATTCCAAAACCCAAAGATTTAATTTAAGATTTAATTGGATGATGTTGATTTCTCAGTATTTTTTTTATTTTCTTCTTTCTAACATGTTAGGCTAGATTTATTTGTATTAGGAGAACGATGAATCATGTGATATGAATTTTTAATCTTTAGTTTTACATATTTGACATCAAAAACACATTTTTGGATATTGAATAATCTATATGAATTTTTTTCTCTAAGATTATTGTGCACAGTAGTTTCGTGAATGTGATAACTGATTTTATGCATTCGAAAGAAGGAAAATAGGTTCGATATGGTATAAATCATCATAAAGTCTGATGGGAATATAGATATACTGCTATGCCTTATGTAAATCTTTAAGTATTCATAAAAATTCATATATTTTTATATGTTCGCATTCGTCGTAGAAATATAGTCAGGTCATATATAAAAGTATATTTAACATTATTCCAAAGACTGTTGAATATAATAGGAATATTGATTTTTCAATATTCAACTGTGTTGTCCAAGTGTAGAATTAAGTTAAAAATAATTAATGCATGAAAATTCGAGATCTTGGTGCATTTGTCATTTATTAGAACACATCAACTTTCATTTAACATACTTTAAATTTAGTTCAGTTAATGCATTCATAATTGCATACGTAACTTACTTTAGTTATAATTTTATCACAACAACCATGTTATAATATTCTTGTTTCGGTTCAGGTTACGATAATAAAAATTGAACTAAGTCAATCCCCGTGAGAACGATAGTTGGACTCAAAATTTACTTTATTACTTGTTAACGAATCGTACACTTGCGGTAGGTTTAAATTGAAAGATATTTTCTTGAACAAGAAAGTTGGACATCGGAACAAGTGACCAAATTGAAGAATTAAGATGAGATGCAGAGATTTTTACTAGCAAATAATATACCGCAGAAAAGCTTACACGTTCAGAGTTTATTGCACTTTACATATACCTAATTCAAGTTTTTAATGCATTTTATTCTGATCTGCCGATAAATTCTGCGATTTTGCGCTAAAATTACATAAAAGGGGTGCTCTCTGGATAATGACAAATGTATCAAGTTATCATATTTTATACATATCATCAAAGAAATGTTATTAAAAGATATTTTCCCTTAAGGTCTTTACCTATTTGGACATTCAGTTGTAGAGATATTATAAAAAGAAAATTTTCCCTTGACAGATTAGTTGCTTTTCAATTGGGTTTAGTTTCTCAAAAGTTATTGTATTTTTTGTGTAATATGTATTTAATTTCTACCTTTGATTCCAACCTTAATTTCTTTTCAACTTTCTTTGGTTTTCACTTAAAAATTAAAAGTGTCTTTTCCCCCCCCTCTCTCCATTGTGCAGATTATTACATTGGACTTCTGTCTCCTTGATGCCCATTTTCTTTCTTTGTGACTATATGTTGTCTTTATACATGGTGCAACTAGTTAGATGTCAATGAAATGCTACTTTTTGTGGAATTAAGTCAGAGTTTTGAAACAAGAATATCTTAAAATGCATTTGTTAACCTTTGAATTTATATTCTTGTTTGTTCTACGTGAGAATCTTGCCATTTTTTTTTATTGTTATTTGTTTTTCCTAACAGCAGCAATATCTGATAAATGTACCATCTACTGAGCCTACATAAGAGAGAAGTACACCTCCAGTGATTTTCTAGCACAAGAAAACTTAAAAGATGAAGCCACAAATAAGTCAGGAAAGACCTAATGTGTTAATTTTTGTAATTAGCACATCCATTTCGTTTTGTTTTCGTTCCTTTCAGATTGTCATTAGGTTAACTTATTTAACTATATCTTATAGTATTCAATGTGAAGCTGATAAAGAAAAAAAATCGTTCAAGAAATGAATGTAAGAGACATGAAAATGTTGAGATAAATGTATGAGGATATTTGCACGAATAACATGAGAAAAGGCATATACACAAACAAGAGCCTGGAAGTACGACGTCATGAGAATAAATTAAGGAAATAGCTACTTAGATGGTGTGAGAGTGTCTCTCAGTAACCTAAAGAACGTCCGATTCGTAAGAGCAATAGCATTCTTGTAGAATGCTGAAAGAAGGAACGTTGATCAAAATTAATACAATATGGATTGGTTTGAAAAAGTTTGATCATTGTATTATACAAAACAGACGTACAGAAAAATAGATCGACGAATTCTTTACAACACTTTATCAAACAAACCACCGCACAAGAAGATATCTACGATCAAAGGCACGGAGATATTGTACCCTTCTGTATCAACACAGAAAACCTAGATTCACCCAGGAACCAGTTGTCATGATCACAAGAAACGCGCAGCTTCTTCAATGGACCAGAAGAACTCAATGTTACCATCAAACACATACACTCTTTCACCATATTTCACAAAGAAAATCACTCTCTAAACAAATTAAAGAGTTACTCAGATCAAAAAAGAAAAGATGAGAAAACAGAACACTCTAGAAAACCCTTGAGAAGATGAAGACCAAATGACAAGAAGTTCATATAGAGATTGAGGCATCAGTTGATCCAACGGTCTAGAGTAACTTGCACTTTTAGTTATAAGGTAAAATAACCAAAGTCGCAAATACTTCTATCTGGACTAAGTATGGGCTCGGGTTTCACTGGGCTTCTTCAGTTAACGTTATTGGACAATAGTATAGTAACACGGGCCATGCCATTATTATCATTGCCTAATGTATTGGGTTGGATCTGGCATCACAGCCCTAACACATCAAACATTAAAAGAGGAAATTAAGTCCTATACCCTTTTTTTTCTAAGTGTTTTGATTAATACTCTTAAATTAATTAAACATTTTAAGAAAGTATTAATTACGTCCTAAATTTTAACCAAAACCCAACCCGATTAACTACAGCAAACCCAAACCTAACCCTCCATATTCCTCATTCGTAGAAGTCGCTGGCTTGCAAAATCCACCAGGCAATTTTCGCCGATCTCTTCTTCAAGCAAAATCCGACTTTAAATCTCCATTTTCGGCCTAATTTTTGTCGATTTCTCCTTCGTTTTCCCTTTGTATCCGTTCGTCTTCATTATTTCATTTTCATTTCGACCCCAAAATTGAAATCCCAAATTCTCTGTCAAGCCTATCCCCTAATCGATTTTGCCCACAATTGAAGGACCGTAAAGCTCGATTGTTTAAGCTATTCATATGGAGAGACCACAGGGAGGTAATGGTGAAACATTTCTTGTAGTTTCTTAGGTACTTAATTTGGCAGCTACATATATTTCATTACTATATTTTGTTTTTTGAGCACAAGTTTAAATTTGATGTGATATCAAATATCTCTGTAATATTTATGATTTTCAGCATTTGAAGATCCTAGGAAAATTGGCGTGAGCAATGGGCCAGCAGCTTCCGTCCCTATTGTTGATGGTAATGAAGGTAGACCATTGTCTGTCGCACAAGTTGTAATAGAGCAAATTGATATTAAAGGAATGGATGACGATTTGACACCCACGACTGCCAATGAACCTTCCAGATTAAGAGTGGATGCTAGGAAAGTTGCTTGGACATCAGCATATTGAAGTCTGTTGTATAAACTCTGCCTGAACCTTAAATTGTAGTTTAGATGCTAATCTTTAGGCTATTTTTGATTTCTGATGTGGACACTAGATTGAGGTTATAACTAAACTAGCTTATGGTGACCCTCGATGTCTGCTAGTTTGGTGATTTATTTAATGTCCAATAAATGTATATGAAGCTTGAGTTTGTGTTGTATATGTACACTATTTAGCTTTTGGGTTTTGCTGGTTTGAAATGATGGATGTCTTTGATGGATCCTCAGTTGCATAATCTTCATATTTACATGATGGCTAAGCTTCATTATTTGTTGACCCATACAATTGGTTTTGTTTCTGAAAATGCTTTAATTGATTGCTTTTAATTTCATTTATACCAACACCACTGTTTTGAAATTGTGTGTTATATTGAATGTATTTTCATTTGAATTTTGTTATTTTGTCCATGAATTTTCTAGAAGTGTTGTGAGAGAGAGGCAGCAGTGAAAGTAGTTGTTAATCTTATTGTAGAATATTGTTCCATGTATGTTTATCATTTACTCACTAGGCTTGTTTCACATGTTAGATGCCATCTTTATCTCAACTGCAATGCAATTATTGATTTAGAAGATGCTCGATAAATGGTGCTTGTAAGTATCAACTAGTTTGTTACGTCACTTCTTTGAACTTTTGTCACTTTTTATAGAAATTGTCAATTCCTTTTTTTCTTTTTCTTTTTCTTTTTTTGAATTTTTGTCATTTTTTTTTTAATTTCATCACTTTTTTTATTTTCTGTCAATTTTTTAATCTTTGTAATTTTTTAATTTGTGCCGCTTTTTTAAATTCGTTAATTTTTTTAAATTTATGTCACTTTTTTAAAAAAAAAATTTTTGTCATTTTTGAGTTTTTGTCACTTATTTTATTTTTTATTTTTTATCACTTTTTTCTTAGGCCCTGTTTGAGCCCCATTTTTACCTCATTAAAATGAAAAATATGACAGTTATTCATCACATCAATCCACCATTTTTGAATTTCTATCTTATGTGGAGCCCATAACGGCTCTATTTTTCATTCTCATTCTACAAATAATGTGGCTCAAACGGGCTCTTAATTCTGTCACTTTAAAGTGTTTATCACTTTTTTATTCTATCACTTTTTTTAATACATGTAACTTCTTTTAGTTTGTGTCACTTTTATGAATTTTGGTCACTTTTTTTCAGTATTTGTCATCTTTTTTTGAATTTTTGTTACTTTTTTTTTAGTGTTTGTCATTTTTTCCAATCATCTTTTAGATTTTTATCACTTTTTTATGGACAAACATAACTTTTTAATAAAAGTGATATTATATGTTATTTTTTAATAGCAAAGCGACATTTAACTTAAAGTGACATAGTGTAACTTTTTAATATTACACAGTATTTTTTAACTTTCAAAAAACCTTCTCATATGATTTTTCAAAAGACCCTAATTTTATGGGCATTTTTGTAAGTTGTCCTTCAAAATTCTCATTTTTTGAGGGTATTTGGGTCTAATTTTCCCAATTCATAACATCAGCCCAAGCCCAAAGCGAACCCAAATCTGTAAACAACGCAGACTGAAATCCAAACACCTTTGAACCCAGCACAATCCAAGCCCAAACCAAAATCCAAAATCCATACCCAATTGAAACTAAAACCCAGGCCCAAACTGAAAACAAAATAAAACCCAAGCCCAATAAACTAGAAATAGTTATTATCTAAATAAAAAAATGGTTAGCCTAAAAAGTAAAAACCATTGACTTACATGTCTACTACTATTATTATTACTCATGTTGATCATATTCTTGATAATCACATGAATGTTGTTCGCTCCCTCAACTAGTTTTTGCCAACGTCTCTAAAGGTAGTTTAAGAAACACCCATTAATTGAATATGCGACAATGTAACAAAGTGGACAAAAGTAATAAAAGCACAATTGTGAAAAAGAGAAGACTAATTACATAAAATTCCGAAAAATATTATGCACAGTACATCTGAAGAACAAATAACAACTACAGAACAAAATTTCAGTACAATTGCTGCAGATTCTTCTTGATTTCTATACAAGAGCTACTTCTTCCCTTCTTGGTATTGCGGTGCCTTTGCAGATGGGACATACATTTTTTTGACACAACCACCTCGTAATGCAATCGACATGATATTCATGTCCACACGGAAGGCGTCCAATGCTCTCATCGTCTTCGTACTCGCATTGGCACACCACACAGATTTCAGGCCCTTCGTTTGTGGGTTTTGCCTCTTCCGAAGTAGCGAACTTTCTTGTTTTTAAATGTCGGAGGATAGTTTCTTGTGAGAAATTGGTCCGGACCAGATCATCACGAGAGATGTTGGTAGACAAATTTGATCTCCGATGCTCGATAAAATCAGACTCATCCCATACTTCGACTTCATCATATG
>NC_036246.1:33514593-33518584 GCF_002742605.1 Olea europaea var. sylvestris | reverse complement strand
TTTGAACGTATTTCAGGGTGGTGACGAAGAATTGGAAAAGCTTATCGGCCGGCCTTATTTTGTTGCCGTATTGAGTGAGTGGATATAAAACTTATTTTTCAAATATTAATATTTATTAAATTTATGTTAGATTAGAAAATTTATTATTTCATACAGTTCATTTGACAGCTTGATTTTTAGAATAAAATTGATTTATAATCAGTTATTTTTAAAGTTAATTTCAGTTCAATTAAATCTTTTTTGTAGCATGTTACATTCGTATTAAATAGTTCAGTATATTTAGAGTTATTTTCTAAAAAATCACCAGAAAGTACCCATGTGATTTTACCCTAGTCTGTATTGGTGTGAACGTGTTTTCACAGTGTATGACTAGTTATGGTGATTTTACCCGTTCTGCACTAGTGTGAATGTGTTTCCACAGTGTATGACGAGTTATGGTGATTTTACTCACTCTGCACTATTGTGAATGTGTTTCCATAGTGTATGACCAGATAGCTCTGTGTGTGTATGACCAGAATTTCAGAATTCCAGAATTGAATAGCTTTAACATGTATATCGGTGCAAATCGATACATGAGTATAGTTATTCCGGGTACCTTTTTGGTGTGATTTTTCGGTATTATATAGCTAAATAGATTTCAAAATACAGAATTTATCTTATTCAGTTTAAAGAATAAAAATTTTAGCTTAAAGCACTGTATAATGATATTTTATTATAAACCAGTTTTTAAAAAATTAGCATAAATGAAAAAAGTATATTTGTTTATAAAATTATCCACTTATTGAGTTACAAACTCATATATTTCATCTCCCTTTTCCTTATCAGACAGTAGCTGTGTTGAGCCGTATCGGAGCGTGTTGAATTACCAAATTGAGCCACTCAGTTGTTATTTGTATGTTTCTTTTTGTCAGTTTATACACTTTATAAATTTTTGGGGTAGATGCATCTTTTGTCAATTTATATCATGGGCTCACTATATATTTTTGTATAAATAATGCATTTGGAGTCCTCTGGCTTGTAAAGAAGTGTAAATTTCATTTCAACGCACTTTATTTCGTATGGTTGTGTTTGAAAGGGCTGATGTACCCTGTTTTAAATGACATGTATTGGTTTGTGAAAGCTGATAAATTTTCAGATGATTTTAGTCTATATTTTTTAGGAAACTCTATCAAAATTTTTATAAAATTATGTTACAGTCAAAGTAAATCATAGTTGCCTTGATGGTGGGTCCAACATTTAGCTAGTATCCTTCATCGGTGCACGATGCGTGTCGGGTCCATTAGGGTGATTCGGGACGGATTGTGTCAATTGGTATCAGAGCATGGTCATAGAATCAGTTTGTATTGCATTTATGTTCAAATTTGTTCTCATCATATGATACATATTTTGTAGTTGGAAGTCATGGCTCGGGGTAATAGGACTCACAGGCTCCAAGATGTACCGCCTCAACCACAAGTTGCTTCTGATAGAGATGATATTAGAAATGTCAGTAGAGCTGAGGAATCAGTGCATCAAACTTTTGAGCAACAACGACAAGGGGATGTAGCTCAACCTGATCTTACAGCTGACAGAATTGCTACAACTGTTGCTTCTGCATTACGCAGCTTTGATAAAGAATATAGCATAGAGCGAGCAACCAAATTAAGAGCTAAAGTGTTCACAGGCACTGCTGATCCAGCAGAAGTCGAATCTTGGTTGGTAAGGATTGAAAGAGTATTTGATGTTATGGATTGTCCCGGTGATTGAAAATTACATTTGGCAACCTTCTTGTTAGAAGGAAGTGCTTATGATTGGTAGAAATCAGTGCAGAATAAATATGTTGATCTTTCTGTGATCACATGGGCTGATTTTAAAGAAGATTTTAATGAGTATTATTGCCTCCGTTCATATAAGAATGACAAACAAAATTCTTGAAACTAGTTCAGACATCCACAGTGGCTGAATATCAGAAAAAGTTCATAGAATTATCAAAGTATGCTGCGGCCCTTGTAGTCGATGAAGTTTATAAGTGCATAAGGTTTGAACATGGCTTAAGAGAAGAAATCAGATCCGTTGTGACTGCAACAGGGTATGAGAATTTCAGTAAACTTGTAGAAGCAGCGATGCGAGTGGAGAAAAGTCTTTCAGAACCACAAAGCAGTCAGCAACAAATGGGGTCTGGAGTTGTTGGTAGTCATCAATGGGTAGGAGTCTCAATGAATAGGCCACCGAGAAGGGATCATAGAGGAGGTAGATTAGGTGTTTCCACGTCTGGTAGCTTCAAATCCAGATTTCATGGCAATCAGAGATTAGTGCAGTGGCCAGAGAGTAGTAGTTTTGAGACACAGGGATCTTCCCAGAGATCTTTTACTCCTAGGCAAGGTGATAGCTCCAGTGTTGTCAGGTTTCCTCAGTGTCAGTCTTGTAGGAAATTTCACCCTGGTGAGTGCCTTAAGGGCGTTGGTGTCTATTACCACTGTGGTCAGACTGGGCATATGAGGAGAGAGCGTCTAGTTCATTTTCAGCAGGGTAGTATATCACAAGGGACATCTTCAGTCAGGTGTTGGAATTTCCAGACAGAATCAGAACCAGGACAAGTTGGCAGGTAAAGCTGGTGCCACTAGTGCTATTCAGTCTGATGTTGCTGGCAGCAGTGGTTCTAGATAGAAAGGTTAGGCAGGACATCCCAGGACTCAGGGAAGATTGTTTGCAGTGACTTTGCATGATGTCGAGGAATCCCTAGATGTAGTCATGGGTATGTTATCTATTTTTGGCAAAAATGCTCATTCTTTAATTGATTCTGGTACTACACTTTCATTTATATCACATGCATTTGCTATTAATGCGGATCATATGTCAGAACCATTAGAAAGTGATTTAGTGGTAGCTACTCCAGTAGGAAATTCACTTTTAGCCAATAGAGTATACAAGGATTGCTTGATTAGAGTGAATGATCATGAGTTGAAAGTTAATTTGATTCCACTTGATATTCACGATTTTGATGTGATATTGGGCATGGATTTCTTAGCTGCAAATCATGCTTCAATTCATTGCTTTCGCAAAGAGGTGGTGTTCAAAGGCCAGAAGAGCTTGAAATTATTTTTAGTGGTGAACGGAAAATATTACCTTCATGTCTTATTTTTTGCAATTGATGCTGGAAGATTGCTTAAAAAAAGGCCGTTATGCATATTTAGCTCATGTGATTGACACCCAAATCACTAAGTTGAACTTGATGATATACTAGTGGTAAGAGATTTCCCTGATGTTTTTCCTGAAGATCTTCCAGGGTTGCCTCCAGATAGAGAAATTGAGTTTACCATTGACTTGATCCCAGGGACTACCCCTATTTCGCAGACACCTTACAGAATGGCTCCAGCAGAGTTAAAGGAATTGAAAGTTCAGTTGCAAGATTTAGTTGACAAAGGTTTTATTAGACCCAGCGTATCTCCATGGGGAGCACCGATCTTAATTGTAAAGAAGAAAGATGGCACAATGCGATTGTGTATTGGCTATAGACAGCTGAATAAAGTGACTATTCACAATAAGTATCCTTTACCTCGTATTGATGATTTGTTTGACCAATTTTGAGGTGCTACAGTATTTTATAAGTTTGATCTGCGCTCAGGGTTCCATCAACTCAAAATTAGGGATGTTAATGTGTAGAAAACTGCTTTTAGGTCACGGTATGGCCATTATGAGTTTCTAGTGATGCCGTTTGGGTTGACTAATGCCCCAGCAGCATTTATGGACTTGATGAATAGGGTGCGTCCCTCATATTTAGATAAATTTGTGATTGTTTTCATTGATAATATATTGGTTTATTCTCGCAGTCGTGATGAACATGCTGAGCATTTGAGGATTATTTTATAGACTTTACGAGATAAGCAGTTGTATGCTAAGTTTAGCAAATGTGAATTTTGTCTAGACAAAATTGTATTTCTGGGTCATGTTATCTCATCAGAAAGTATTTATGTAGATCCTCAGAAAATTGGAGCCGTAATAAAATGGGAAC
>NC_036246.1:33502533-33511980 GCF_002742605.1 Olea europaea var. sylvestris | reverse complement strand
GTAGTGTTCATGGAAATGATGAAGATGAGGAAATAATTATTTGGAAGTATGAAATTGTGGAACAAGAGGAAAATTTAATTGGTTGAAGCATTGTGACAAGTTGTCACTAGAATGAAGTGTAGTTACATTACTGCCTATAATGAAAGGGATACATATTGTTGTGATTGAAATGATGTTAAATTTGGATAAAGTACTCACATGTGAAGGTTTTAGAAATGAAAATTAGCTCCAATTGATTAAAAGAAATTTAGGAAAATGTCGGGAAATTTAGTTTAATTATTATATCATTAGAGATAAAGGTTTCTTGATTTTAATAGTGGTTAAATTAGTTATTTTGTAACGTATTTTAGGTGGTGACGAAGAAATTGGAAAAGCTTAACGACCGACCTGGTCTGTAGCTCGTATTAAGTGAGTGGATATAAAACTTATTTTTCAAAAATTAATATTTATTAAATTTATGTTAGATTAGAAAATTTATTATTTCATACAATTAATTTGACAGTATGATTTTTATAATAAAATGGATTCATAATCAGTTATTTTTAAAGTTAAGTTCAGTTCAGTTAACTCATTTTCTTAGCATGTTACATTCGTATTGAATATTTTAGTATATTTAGAGTTATTTTCTAAAAAATCACCAGAAAGTACCCAAATGATTTTACCGTAATCTGCACTGGTGTGAATATGTTTCCACAGTGTATGACTAGTTATGGTGATTTTACCCATTCTGCACTAGTGTGAATGCGTTTCCACAGTGTCTGTTTCCACAGTGTATGACCAGTTATGGTGATTTTATCCACTCTACATTATTGTGAATGTGTTTTCATAGTGTATGATCAGATAGCTCTGTGCGCGTATGACCAGAATTTCAGAATTGAATAACTTTATCATGTATATCGGTGAAAATTGATACATGAGTATAGTTATTACGAGTACCTTTTTGGTGTGATTTTTCAGTATTATACAACTTAATGGATTTTAGAATACAGAATTTGGCTTATTCAGTTTAAAGAATAAAGTTTTTAGCTTAAAGCACTGTGTAATGATATTTTATTATAAACAAGTTTTTAGAAAATTAGCATAAATGGTAAAAGTATATTTGTTTATAAAATTATCCACTCACTAAGTTATAAGCTCATATATTTCATCTCCATTTTGCTTATCAGACAGTAGCTGTGTTGAGCTGCATCGGAGCTTGTTGAATTACCAAATTGAGCCACTCAGTTGTTATTCAAATGTTTCTTTTTGTCAGTTTATAAATTTTTGGGATAGATGCTTCTTTTGTCAATTTATATCATGGGCTTACTATATATTTTTGTATAAGTAATGCATATGGGGTCCTCTGGTTTGGAGTTAATTATTTCATTGGCCACTGTACTTTGCCCATTGTCATGGCTTACCCACTGAACTTCACGATGCTTCCCAACAGCCATTGAACTTATCCCCGTTTCACCCAAATGGCCATTGGATGGATTTCATTTGTCAAACTGTCCACGTGGAAGATGGTATGCTGACTTATCTGTTAAAATGCCAATAAATGAAAGATGTGGAGGACAAATCATCCAAACACACCCCATTGTTTCTTTATTTCTATTACTAGAAGTCAGAGACGGCCACAAAGAATAGAAACTCAAGCAAAAACCCTCTTCTCTCTCCCGAAGCCCTAGCCCCCTGTTTGAGTTAATTCGCAGTCGAATTGGAAATCCCAAACTCACTCACTCTGCAACTGAAGAAACCCCTAAAATGTACCCGTTCTCCCAAATCCATTTCGTGTGCAAAATGTGTTTCCTCTTTCGAATTTGATAGCCCATAACGACGCACGACGGACCGTAGACTTGAAATCCATTTGGCAAACTATTCAATTCAGGTTCGGGCAGGGGAATCGCTGAACGATATCAAATCCAAACACAAAAGGTAATCGAAGAAAATCAATTTCGAACCCAAACACCAAATTCATTTTCGAACCTCAATCGGCTGCCTTTGAAAAGAATAACTTAGAAGCTAGAAGGTGTTCTACTGTATCTGAGGACGCGTGGACATGGATAAAGAAAGTGAAGGTAAATGTGGTGCAGAGGTTGTGGCTCATAACAACTTGTTGTTGGTGGTGTTAAGAGCATGTCGTAATACAATTGGTCATTGCGTTTCTATAGCATTCATGTGAACGAAAATGGAGATAATAAAAGTTACTGTTTCCAATTTATTTGCTTTACAATCAGAAATGTCTGAAATTCACCAATCGATGATCGGTCCATATTGTCTGAATTGATTATCTAATAATTATTGATTTGAATAATGTGACAGGTTATGATGAGGACCCGAATTTCATAGATTCTGAATGATGTTGTATCTGATCAAGATGACATGTTATATGACAGCAATGTGATAGATGGGATTGAAGTGGGGTTGGGTGGAAGCGAAAGAGGAGTGGAGGACAAACCGATCGAGGGTAATGATATTGTCATTGATGATTTGGAATATCCATCGTCGGAGGAGCTATTGTCCCAATGCTCTTCTGATGAAGATAGTGGTTATTGGTTTCTAGAATTTTCTTTCGACTCGGGATGAGGAATCCACATTTTGAGGTGGGACAATTATTTAGTTCTGCAGTTGAGTTCCGAGCGGCAGTGAGGACATACGGTGTCATCAATGGATATAACGTGAAGTTTGAGGTGAATGAGGATAGAAGAGTACAAGGGGCTTGCAAAATTGGTTGTACATGGAGGATATGGGCATCTGCAGTCGATGCTTCTGAGAGACTACAAGTGAAATCTTACACATCGGGGCATACATGTTGTCGCGATCAATTTAACAGACATTGCAACTATATTTTTTTTAACAAAACGTTACATTGAACAATTCAAGGTGGACTCGGATTGGAAGACGGAACTTATTCTGGCGATGGTAAAAAAAGATTTGTATATGAATATTAGTCAGAATGTAGAATGGAAGATGAGAAGATATGCTAAAGAACTTTTGGTTGGGACTATAGAAGAGCAGTTTAGGCTTCTGAGGTCTTATGCAGCTGAGGTACTAACGCACGAATGTTGGGTCAACAGTGTTTATCGCCTTGCAGCAAAATGTCTTCCAAGGGATCTATATTTGTTTCAGTTGTTGTAAGATGGGATTTAGGTATGGTTGTCAGTAGTTGGTTGGAGTAGACGGTTGTCAACTACGGGGTTATTTTGGAGGAAAACTGCTAAGTGCAGTTGGGCTTGATGCTAACGACTGTATATATCCGATTGCATATGCTGTTGTTGAAAGAGAGAACACGAGCACTTGGAGATGGTTCATGAAGTAGCTTGCTGATGATATTGGGATTGACAATGGTAGAGGTTGGACATTGATGATGGACTGACAGAAGGGTTTACAGAACGTGACAGAGGAGTTGTTTCCCGAGGCTGAGGATAGATTCTGTGTACGACATATGTACACAAACTTCTTCAATCAAGGTTATAAGGGAAAAATTCTAAAAAAAATTACCAATGGCATGCAGTGAAATCAGCAATTGTCACTGACTTTGACACTGGATGCTGCAAATTAGGCAGCTCAATGAAGATGCGTACAAATGGTTGATGGAAAAGCTTCCATGAGAATGGAGTAGATCTCATTTCTCCGTTCATGCCAAAAGCAACATCCTTTTAAATAATTTGTGTGAGGTGTTCAACAAGACATAGTGAAGTGATAGGGAGAAGCTGATTATTACAATGCTTACTTCTATGCAATTAAGCTTCATGAATCAGATCCGCAAGCGTTGAGATACCATGATGAGATGCATGGGTCGTTTATGCCCTAAGATTAAGAGAAAACTTCACAAGAATGGGGAGAAGGCTCAAGAATACACATTGCACTTATCTGGTAGGCCTAAATGGTAAGTTGATTGCAACTTCGAAACATATGTCGTTGATCTACAAGAATGAACATGCGCCTACAGAGAGTGGAAACTGACTGGGATTCCTTGCATGCACGCAATGTCTATCATAAGAGAGTGTAGAAATGATCCAGAAGATTATGTTGACAACTGCTACATAGTCGAGACATATATGAGATGCGATGACAATATCTTGAATCCCATTAACGGGATGAGATTGTGGCCATATGTGGAAGTGATGGATATAATTCTCCCTTCGTGGACTATTCCCCGAAAGGGAAGAAGGCAGATAAATAGGAAAAAAGGGACGGATGAAGATGTGGTTGTGCATTCGCGTGAAAAATCTTACGTTCGAAGAAATGGTCGGGTGAAAATGACATGTTCAACAAGCGATGGACGCGTTCACAACAAATGGTATCACGATAGATCGGATGCACTTGACGCCGATGTGGGTAGCACTTTTTCATTTTTCATTGTCACGTGCTAATGATGTTTATGTCTTCTTATTAACTTCTCCTGTAACAGGGATGGTTCAGAGCAGAATTAGAACCTGTGGACGAATATAGCAATGTAGTGGGTAATGAACAGGTAATACTTTTGTGATATTGATGGTTTAGTCGTTCATGGATAATGGATAAAGACGCACAAATAATTTGTTGCTATTGCCTTGTGACTGGAAGGTCATGGTGATTGTTGGTGGTGATTGTTTCTGGATTTGGCGAATAAGGTCAAAATGCTCCTCAGTAATGTAAAAGCCAGTCCTTCCATAAGATTTCTAAAAGAAAAAAACATGTATGGTGCAAGTTTTTGGTTGTGATATGTAACATAACAAAATTATCTATATGAAAGGAAGAAGAAAAATTGGGCCAATCGTTTTGGTGTGCTTCCCAGAAACTCTATTCAATTATATTGCGGTGTTCAGAAGGGCTATGTCGGAATTATTTACAATTTGGACGAACTATCTATCATTCAGTCAAAAAGTTATGGAAGGTTCTATCCATTAAATAAGAGTTGGGTTCTCATCTTAAGCCTTTGGAGGAATTTTTTTTTATTTCATGTAATTGAATTGCAGAAACGATAATAATAGATACAAAGTATATTCCACTCTACTCAGCTGTATTTTGTTCTGTAAGTTTTCAAATGAACTCATTTCTAATCCAGCCTTTATTCTATCACAAGAGTTATTCATGAGTTATCAAAATTCCATTTCTAATACTCGATAAGAGTTTAATGTTGGACTTCCATAATAGTTTCTTGTGATATTGTTATATTTTCTGAATTTACATATATTTTTTCTTGCGTGTATTATGATTGTAATCAGCATGCAGTATAAGATCATTCTTTCTATAGGGTTATTTCCTTTGTAACTCAGAGACAAATATATATTAGATTTGAGGAGAAATGTGCAATTTAGAAATATTACAAGTTCGGTTAGAAATAAAGATCATAAAATTGACTTATATATGTGCTACACATATTTGGCATGCATCGATCATATTGGTAATCTGACATTCTTTTTCATTTGTAGGAAAACACGGTCTCCAAAAGAGTGTCGCACAGGAAAGGATCATCATCGACCCACAATCCGATTGGAGGACCAAAATGGCAATTCATGCCTACTCCGATGGCCACCAAAGAAACGCAAACTGATAGCCTTACTACTAGTCCAGCTGCCACATTAACTAATGTGAATGTTCCTACCACCGAAGTGAACTTCGAAGTGATCATCAATGAGTGGCGGACCATTGATGAGGCGAAATCAGTGTGGTTGAGAGCTGATAGGGCCGAAAAAAGAAAGATTGATGCGACGAGTTCGACGGCCACACCCTTGCACCCTACAAGCAGAAGGGCAGGGGCAGAGTGAAGCTTAGCAATGAAATGATATTTTTTGGATTTTTGATTTTTTGGAGCGGCCTTAACTATTTAGAACCTAATGCATTGGTGTTTAGGTCAGTACACTTTTGTTGGCTGCTTGGTGTGCAGAATTTTTTTAGTTTTTTGATTTTTTTGCAGCGGCCTTAACTATTTCGAACCTAATGCATTGGTGTTTAGGTCAATACACATTTGTTGGCTGCTTGGTGTCCAGAGAAGTTGTAATGTTGGACTTGCATGGTCATGGGCTCTATGAAAAATTTACTTTTCCATCTTGTATCTATGATTTCATTGATAGCCTGATTTTTGCATTTGGTCAAAGTAGATTCATGTTAGATTTCATGTTTGCAACCTGTTTCTGAGATGAGTAACTCTTAATGACAGCAAATAATTCTGTAACATACACATGCATCTAAAATGGGTTTCTACAACATTNTGAGAGTACACAATTAGGAGACCATAAAGGCAGATAATAACTCAATGACAATCACCAAGAAGGTAGAGATGAAGAAGAAAAAAAGCAACGTGCAGAGAAGTAGAAGAAGCAGAAAGAAAAAAAAATCTCACACAAAGAAGAAAAGAGGCGCACGATCACCTTGGCAAAGGGTAGAAGACCCAATATGTTCAACTAATGAGCCAAGTAAGGTAAGTTACAATAGGGTAACTAATGGGTCAAGTAAAGGCCCAAATGTTACCGAAACATACTCCAAGGATCTTCAAATTGGTGTTTTTCGGGTTCAGTCCAATGTACATTTCTCTATCAAACAACCAAACCAACTGGCTTCAATTCACAACCAATTTATTCACATCGATTCCTATTCAATCTTACCCACAAAGAACAAAAAAAAGTGATGATTTGTAATTACAAAGGCAAGGAAAAACACAACAAAGGTAGACTATGAAGAGACCACAAAATATGGACTAAAATCAAATTGGTGTTTTTCGGGTTTAGTCCAATGTACATTTCTCTATAAACCAACCAAACCAACTGGCTCCAATCCACAACCAATTTATTCACCTTGATTTCTATTCAATCTTACCTACAAAGGAAGAGTAAAAGGAAAAAACACAACAAAGGTAGACTATGAAGAGACCACAAAATAGACAGAGTAATCAACCGGTTTTGGACACAAAGAAGGGCCGATTTTCACACTTCAAAGGGGTAGCTGAAAATTCTCCTTTTGCACACACAAATCACACTAGAAAATAGCTAGTGTTGTAATCTTATAAGTAGGCTAGGGTTAGACTTTAAATTGGACCTATAAAAAAGTTAAACGGGCCAAGATTCAAGTCATCCAAGAGGGAAAAAAAATTGGATCGAGTAGAGCTCATGGATTTGGTTGTTGGACTTATTTTATTCTTTGGCATAGGCCTATGAAATACATTATCCCATGTTAACATCATAACCTGAGATTTATTGGATATCAAAATCCAATATTGAGATTTGATAAATTGGTCTGATGATTCATGAGTGATCTGAGGTAGATCTGTTGATTTCTTGAAAAGATAAGTCTCTTCCTTTGTGTATTCTTGTATTGGCTGAAGATTGTAACATTCGTTGCCGATTTTTGAGGCATCTAGTGCAACCGAGCAATATTCATTCTTGATTGGATGCTTAACAGGGGATTAGGTGTTTGAAAGAACACTGAACCTCTAGGGCTTTGGCCCAAAAATTCTGCTGTGTTCATTTTATTTTTCTGCAAGTTTATATTCTGTTTTATTGTTGATTGATTGTATCTTACAATTAATTGTGTGGGTTTGGTCCCCTTTTCATAGCCCTTTAAGCGACATATCCAAACCAGAAAGAGGAAACGAAACATAAATATGTTTAACATCATTTATTTTAGATAAATCAAGATAGGAGAATCTCAAACTTTTGATAAAGGCAAAAATAGCTTATAAATGTAGTAGTTTATAAAACCTGATAAATGAGGAAATGAATGCCTCCAGTTTTTCTTTTTTCCACTTTTGTTTACGTTTAGGCTAGTGACTACAGTTATTTGGAAACCAAGGGACAGAGACTCCACAGCTAAGGCACTATATATATATATGTATATATATATGTATATGTATATGTATATATATGTGTATATATATATGTAGTGTCTTTGGTTACAAGTTCAACTTTTGTTTGTGAGAACTCGAATGGAATTAATTATTTCTCTACAACTCTGGTTAGCACCTTCAATTTTTGCATACAGAATGACAATAGGTTAGCAGCAACATAAAATAATTTTATGTTACTTATCTCCAAACAGCAGGTTCTCTTGTTTGCTTTAGTGTGGAGTTTTGGATAATGTGCATGGAATCGAGTAACATATCTATCGAGTTTGAATTTGAAAAATAGCTTATAAATGTAGTAGTTTATAAAACCTGATAAATGAGGAAATGAATGCCTCCAGTTTTTCTTTTTTCCACTTTTGTTTACGTTTAGGCTAGTGACTACAGTTATTTGGAAACCAAGGGACAGAGACTCCACAGCTAAGGCACTATATATATATATGTATATATATATGTATATGTATATGTATATATATGTGTATATATATATGTAGTGTCTTTGGTTACAAGTTCAACTTTTGTTTGTGAGAACTCGAATGGAATTAATTATTTCTCTACAACTCTGGTTAGCACCTTCAATTTTTGCATACAGAATGACAATAGGTTAGCAGCAACATAAAATAATTTTATGTTACTTATCTCCAAACAGCAGGTTCTCTTGTTTGCTTTAGTGTGGAGTTTTGGATAATGTGCATGGAATCGAGTAACATATCTATCGAGTTTGAATTTGAGAAGATTGACATCAATTTTGTAATCTAATTTTTCCTGGTTAGCTGTTACGTTTTATAAGATAGTTCGTACTGCACTTACTACTTGCTCCTATGAGAAATTCCCATAATAATTTGGAAAATAATTTGGCCACACCTTAGTAAATCATGAGGCGATTGAGGTTGTGGAAATGAATGAGATGGCTCCTTTTAATACAACTGGTAATGTAAGGTGAGATCTCGAAAGTGAATATGAAGCATAATCTCGAAGATGGAAAAACGAGGTTGGTTTCCAGGTTTGGAGCATTAGCGAAGGAGCTAGATAAGCCTTTGATATCCTTTCTCTAACTAGTTAGAGTTGCTCCCAATCGTTTAAGAATTTCCTTTTCAGCATCCTGAATTTATGTTCTATTTGTGTCATATCAATGCATGCCTCCTTGTACCTGGCATTCATGAGATTTCATAATCAGTTGCAAAAATTTTCCTTTTTCAGGGACTTGCGTGACAACTAAGGTGTCATCTTAAACAACTACATGAATATTCATTTAACCAAAGAACAAATTAAGGGTGAGATGAAAGCACTATCTAACTGCCTCCTGGATTTTTTGCTATTTGTCTTGTCTTTCTAGTTCTGTTTGCTTCTTTTCAGGTTTGGTGAAAATCATGAAATTATTAGCAGTATATTTATTAGAACCTTGCTATATGTAAACTTTAATTTACACTTTATTACGTGTTATTATCTTATTGGACAATTTAAATTTCAAACAATTTTTTCATCCAATTGACACTTGGTAACAATGCAAATGTTAACCGAAGTATCAAAAATCAGTGTACAAATAACAAATTTCCATTTATTATATGTTTTTTTTTTTGGGCAACTTACAAAAATACCCTCAAAATTATAGGTGTATTGAAAAATCATATGAAAAGTTTTTTGAA